>NC_090235.1:31148490-31748490 GCF_024489055.1 Chanodichthys erythropterus
GCTGTCTCACTTAATCATTCTTGACTTCCTTACTTTTTCATGCGTGTTCAGAGGTGACAAGAAAGCGTTGTGGGATCATAACACCTAGACTGTAGATCCCTCTGCAACTCCACTTCAGTCAGTCTTTATAACCTGTTTTGAACTTGCAGAGCACAAGTCTATATTTACATTCTCGTCTACGTTTTATTGTTTATAGGAATCCATTCTCATTTTTAAAGCAGATGTAAATAAAAATATATCTGTATGTATGTAAAGCAATGTTTATCTAAACATTTTAACCAATATGTATATGTATGCAATATTCATATTGTTTTAAACCTGCTTTGAATGATTAGAATGGACTCATACATCAGGATATGGATGTAAATATAGGTCTGCTCATTATTTCTAGGTTTTCCCACTCATTCATCCAGTGTGTAGGCTGTATGTGGCCCTGATAACAGTAATTATGATAATGTTTGTGATTGGTGGATTATTCTTGTTGCATTCAATTATTTATCTGCAGTGCGAGTTGCCCTGATTTCACTTCTGTCCCACTTAATGCTGCCTGACTTAAACTAGATGAAAACTTAGTCAAAACTCAGTAGCTGCCATGTTTCTATCCACCTGACCCTGTCACTTCATTCATTCTAGTGCCTATATAGAAGAAGGCAATTACCTGAATAAAGAAATGAATGAATAAGCAGATAATTTTTGTGTTTGGTGTCATCAGAGGGTTTCCCTCACATTCAACCTGTATTTGTGTCTTTCTGCAGGTATGGAGGGGTGCATTAGCACGTATGCGTTGTAGGAAAATACGGGCGATCTATACCATAATGGCACATTATAAATGCTATAAGGTGAAGGCTCACTTCTGGGAAGTGGATAGACGTTTCGCCAACGTTCGAAACATGGCTGACTATGGGAAGAGTGTAGAGTGGCCGACACCACCTGCGGCCCTGGTGCAGTTCCACAGAATCACACAACACCTCTACCGCCGGTATTACCATGACTCATGATTTTTCCATGTTTTTTTATTTATTTTTTGGCCTTCCTCTTATGCTTTCACTGCATCTCTCTTAGATGGTGGGCAAGGCAGCTGATCAAAAACATACCCCCATCTGACATGGCAGAGGTGAGGGCTAAAGTAGCTGCTCTGTCAGCCCTGAGTGGGGAAAGAGTGGACTGGGGCTACAGCCGTGCCTGGGAGAGAGACTACTTGGCCAATGTGAGTTTTTCATTAGGTTACTCATTTAGAACCTTCACTTTGCAAAGTAGTCAGGATTTTTACATTGATTAAGCTTATTAAAGTTTTCATTTTAATTAAGCCTTAAGCCCTGTGATATATCACTTGACTCCAGGAATCTTTGGTGGTCTTAAAGGCATAGTTCACCCTCAAATGTAAATTATATATTTACCCTCTTATCAAACCTGTATGACTGTCTTCCTTCCATGGAACACAAAAGACGCTTAGAAGCATGTTCACGCCACTCTTTTCCATATAACAAAAGTGACCTGAAAAAACGAGGAAAAGAACAATACAGATTCCATAAAATTGTCTCAACTGTGCTACATTCTAAATCTTCTGAAGACTTATGATAGCTTTCTGTGAGTACCAGACTGATGTCGTTATTTGCTAAAAATCTTCAAATTTCATTCATGTTCATGTATATTGAAACATGAAGAAACTCTGTTGCTCCCTTTGAACGAAACATGGTAATTCATGTACATTGCCAATTTATTTTTGCGGAAATACTGTTACATTTTACATTCACGTTACGTCTAGTTGATTGGCCCCTTTGACTTCCATAGTATTTTTGGAAATAAATGGGGTCCATCAACTGTTTGGTTACCCATATTCTTTATAGTGTTATTTTCTTTATAGTCTTAAACAGCATTGAAACTTTGAACTATTGACACCATGCACATGACTGTTGGTGACACAAAAACAGCAGGTCAAGAGATTTGATCTACTGTTTGTTAGTGGGTTAATTAAACATTAGCCTACAGTGACCCTCAAAGACCACTTGTGTGTTTGTCTCCAGCCTCATGCTTTTAAATTACTGTCCATTACACAGATCAATCTGTTAGACTGATGCAGTTCCATATGCGTCTTTAGCACATGTCTGATGGTGTTAAATTTAGCTGTTGTTTTTGGGTGAGAGACATCTCCTGTTATAGCTGAGGAGGTAACAGCCATCCACGAGACAATCTTCATGCCCTGATTTCATGGCTAAAAAAAACCCAGCTTCATATACTAGTTCTTGCATATATATGCTGATAATGTTGGTCTCACTGCTTCACCAACCAAACCATGGTGCGTTTCTCATATAACTACGTAACTGCATAACCACCAAAGTACAGTGCATCATTGTAGAAACTAACTAGCTAGTCACAACTGTTTCCCGAATCATAGTAACTTGGTCGCACCTCCATCGTTTGAACCGCATTGGTTCAACAATATAGGACTGTGGTTAATAATGTCACATGCAGTTAGTGGAGTATTAACTTCTGTTAATTTATTGATTCGAGATCGCAATTAATTTCATATTTATTATAGTTAATTTACACACAAAAAAAGAAAGACGTTCGTGTTTTAATAATTGATACATGCCGTGTTTGGCTACAATTTACTGTGTACATGTGGTTTAATCCGTCAGCTGCTTTCTCCACAACCATGAATATGAACTAAAATGTGCTTTTAATATACTATCTCTATATTTAAAAAATATATTTAGTTAACACTTGTAGTACACTATGGGTTCAGGTGTACTATAAGTGGCATCTAAATACATTTTTTTTTAAATATAGAGATAGTATATTAAAAGCATTTTAGTTCATATTCATGGTGTCTCAAAATAGCACAGTTGAGTACACTTAGATGTTCTTAAAATTATCTTAAGAAGTACTAAAGAAGAATTTTTAGTATATTAAGTGCAAAAATAGTGCACGAAAATAGAGCACTTTAAGTATGTTATAAAAATGTACTTTTTTTCACCTGGAATGATCTGAACTAAAATGAACTTGAACATTTTGATTAACTAACATTGACAAAGGTTAATAAATGCTGAAAAAAATATTGTTTATTGTTAGTTCTAAGTTAATGCATTAACTAATGTTAACAAATGAGACCTTATTTTAAAGCGTTATTTTTTTTTTTTCCAAATCCGTTGATGTTTTTTTTTTCTTTGCTCAAGGACAAGCAAAAAATCTCTCTTGAATAAAAGTCAAGAGCCCTGGGGGTTCAACTAATTCTCACTCCAGTGGTGTGAAATGAAGAGTGAGTCCTTGAGCATGTGTCATATACAATATTTTAAGGAGTGTATTCTTTTCTTCATAAGAATTCTTAGAATTTTTTTCTCAGCGGCATGAGATTCATTGTGATTTCTGTATTTCATAACACATGTTTTTAAAGCTCATAAGACGCATGCTGAATGTGCGCTCCTGTCGTCACAGTGTATATCGGCTATGACAGATGAGCTTTCAAAGACGTTTGAAGTTTTCAGATCATCTACATGAGTCAAAAGCTTAATCATGAAGCACAGTTGAGAATCTGTTGTTGCAGATAAGGTGTCACGTCTGTTTGACGCATTAGTCGAGTGGGCTGGTGACGATGACAGTGTTTTTAAATCCGTCATGGACTGATTTGAATTGCCATCAAGGAAATTTTGGAAGCATAAGTGTGGATGTTGTTTGTGTTGCTTGTGTGACTAAGCCTCTCAGAATTTTGTGTCATAAATCCAGTGATGTGTCTCTCCACTGCAGGCAAAGGACTCTCCTTTGACAAGCACCAACTTTGTGCGTATCACTAAAGAGCTGAAGAACAAAGACCAGTACACCCAGGTCGTCTTTTCAAGCTCTGTCAGAATGGTAGGCTTTTTAAATTTCAATTTCAATGTTATCAAATGACAAAAACATTTGTAGAAAATTGTGTGTAAAATAATGTGTTTTGATCATGTAAAATAACAACAGTGCAAAAGAAGTAGGCCTAAACAAGCAATATTAACTAATAAAATAAAATAATAGAGTGAAAAAACTATATTAAAAAATACAATAAAATAACTTAAGTGCAAACGAAAAAAAAACGGCTAAATTCAGAAAGAATGCTAAATAACAATAGAGCAAAAGGTTTAAAGAATGATATTAACAATTACTGTAGTGTAAATAATTTTTTTTAATGTTGTTTATATGTGTATGTGGTGTTTTTAATATGCTTTAAGACAAACCATGTGTAAGTTAATAAGTCAACACCATTGCTGAGTATTTTCAGTTTTAAAACTGCAGTGATCTAAAGGAAAACACGGTTTGAAATCACTTGTGGTTCTGAGGTTACCTTTAACCAATCATGTCAACGTGCCGGCGGGCTTTAGCATATCATTAACAGCGAACTAGAAGGGGAGTATCAAGAGAAGCCAGGTTATCATGTAGATTTAGGAATATGGCGGGTGTATGATGTATATTACGATGTTATGATGAACTATATGCCTTTCTCCACTGACGTTTTGAGTTTTGACGTTTTGACACATTATTAGCATCTTTTAGATAATGTAGTGAAGCAAAGGGCTAATCATATTATTTACCGTTATGTGTCTGACATTGTAAAAAGTGATACAGTTGTGCGATGTTTACATCAGTGTGTTGACCGAGTGGATCTCTGAAATCGTGTGAGTGGAGGCGGGGCTAATTAGCATATTCTTAGATGTGCATATACTAAATGAAGCAAGGGTGTAGAGTTACATTTAAGCTATTTTAAGACATGATTTTTTTTTTCACAGGATAAAATGTTCGGTCCCACTTTATATTAAGTGGCCTTAACTACTATGTACTTAAATAAAAAAAATAAGTACATTGTACTTATTGGGTTCATATTGAATTGCAAAACACTTTTGCTGCTTTTGAGGTAGGATACGGGTAAGGTTAGGGACAGGTTTGGTGGTATGGGTAGGTTTAAGGGTAGGGGTAAGGGTTAAGGGATGGGTCAACAATGTAATTATAAATGTAATAACAGAAATTAATTACAGATGTAATTACATGCAGGTGTTTTTAAAATATAAGTACAATGTAAAAACATGTATGTACACAATAAGTGCATTGTATCAAATGATTCATTTAAATGTAAGTACATAGTAGTTAAGGCCACTTAATATTAAGTGAGACCAAATGTTTATATATTTCAAAGTGATCAAAGATGAGTAATATAACATAATATCATTTTTAAAGTAATATAACCTAAAATAACTATGTAAGCAAGCAATATTAACAAATAAAATAAAAATAGTGTGAATGGAGTAAACAAACAATATTAGCAAATAAAATAATAGTGTGAATAGATTAAACAAGCAAATAAAATAAAAGAAGAATAGCGTGAATGGAGTAAACAAACAATATTTTAAAAAAAGAAAGTAAAATTCCAACTGGACATTATCAAATAAAATAAAGTGTGAATGGGGTATACAAGATATATTAGAAAATCAAGTAAAATAACAACAGAATACAAGCAATACAATAAGAATTGTGCAAAAGGAGTACAAAACTAAACTAAAAAAGTAAAATAAGAGTATGAATGGAGTAAATAAGTACTATTAACAAGAAAAACAATAATACAAATGAGAAGTAAGTTATTAAACAAGTTATTATATAGGGTAAACATGGCAAAACTATATTCTTACTCTCTCTATCACTCTGTCATTCTTTCTCCCACACACACTCCCTCTTTCACCAAACTCCAAAGTCACCAAGTCTCATTTTCTCACACATGACCTCCTTTGACCATAGCCAATGTAGAGATCACAAGCACAGCAGAGTTCTCAATGTTTGACTGCCTTGAGCAAAGACTGTAAAATACACTCTATAATAGCACTGCAGCCATGGATCTTGCTGCCATTGGTCCAGTTTATCTTTCCTTCCCAGCGAGACTCAACCACACCACCAACCCAGTTTCACAGGCTATTTTTAAAGGCAGGAACATGCAGTTCAATAGTAGAGCAGTACATAAACCTACCAACAATGCTGATGCAAAGGTTGCACATGAATTTCAGTAAGCTGTAAGTATTATTGTGGTCTAGCTCAGACAGAGGCAGCTAGTTTACCTCATTTCTGCTTTTTATCTCTCCTTATCTCTCTTTTCTTCAGCTCAACTGGTTCAACAACACAAAGGACAGAGCTCTACTCATCACTGACAAGCATATTTACAGACTGGAGCCCAAAAAACACTTTAAAGTGCAAAAACGAATATCTCTTGATTCAGTAAGTATCTCAAGCACACGGTCACCCACACTTTTACATGCATGCTGAAACATGTCAAATATAACAGCACCGACTGAAGTGAAGCCCCCAAAAGAAAGCAGACACGTCTTGGTATCTGTAATTGTCTGGGTTCGTTTGATTTTTATGCAACCGTGCAATGTGGGTCAATGCATCTGTCTGCTGCAGTCATGCTTTCTCTTTGTTTTGTTTTTTTTTGACTTGCCGTCTGTAGATTATGGATTTTTGTTTACAACTACCAACTGGTGCCTTTATGCTTTTGACAGCACTAATACTTCATATGACTGGCCATGATGTCAGATGGCTTAACAGGGTCATTCGCAAACTTCTGGCTGTGTCTGAGTGAATTCAGTGACCAGAACAGTCTGTGTGTGTGGTGTCTGACCTACATTCTGTCTATGTTCTCAGATGCGATACAGTGAGAGAGGGATTTGGTCACACACTGCAGCACTGCAGTCTGAGCTCCCCTTCACAATTGCATAGATTCAGACACACACACACATTAAACCTGCAATTTTATCCATATCTGTATGTTTTACACGTCTCTAGCGGAAGCAGGGCCAGACGTCTCAGGGAGAAAGAGAGAGATATAGAGAAGCGATTGGGTGGTTCAGCAAGAGCTGCAGAACAAACTGCAGTATAATACTGAATCATGCCAATTATGCTCACATACACATAATTTTCATGTCACAGCTGTTATTGTGATATTTACAGATTTGAATATCACAGATACCAGAATAACACCTGAAAAAAATATATACGGTACTGTGCAAAAGTTTTAGGCATATTAGTATTTTCAGTTAACAATAATAACTACCATGATGTATGAATGCTTTAATAAGTAATTACATTTAAATAATTTAAATTAAATTTAAATAATGAGACTGTGGGGGAGAGTGTGCTTAAAGGGTTAGTTCACCCAAAAATGAAAATAATGTCATTTATTACTCACTCTCATGCCGTTCCACACCAGTTAGACCTTTGTTAATTATCGGAGCACAAATTAAGATATTTTAGTTGAAATCCGATGGCTCCGTGAGGCCTCCATAGGGAGCAATGACACTCTCTCAAGATCCATAAAGGTACTAAAAACATTTAAATCGGTTCATGTGAGTACAGTGGTTCAATATTAATATTATAAAGTGACGAGAACATTTTTTGTGCGCCAAAAAAAAACAAAATAACGACTTATATAGTGATGGCCGATTTCAAAACATTGGAGCATTGGAGCACAAATGAATCAGTGTATCGAATCTGCTGTTCGGAACGCCAAAGTCACGTGATTTCAGCCGTTGGAAGTTTGACACGCGATCCGAATCATGATTCGATACGCTGATTCATAACGCTCCGAATCTTCCTGAAGCAGTGTTTTGAAATCGGCCATCACTAAAGAAGTCATTATTTAGTTTCTTGTCGCTTTATAATATTAATATTGAACCACTGTACTCACATGAACTGATTTAAATATGTTTTTAGTACCTTTATGGATCTTGACAGAGGAAGTGACATTGCTCCCTATGGAGGCCTCACGGAGCCATCGGATTTCAACTAAAATATCTTGATTTGTGTTCTGAAGATTAACAAAGGTCTTACGGGTGTGGAACGGCATGAGGGTGAGTAATAAATGACAGAATTTTCATTTTTGGGTGAACTAACCCTTTAATTTTCATTAAAAAAAAAAATAATTCAAAAGAAATCTTTGTTTTGTTAAACAAAATATATTTCTTTCTTTTGATTTTGGACTGCAATATGATGGACATGACAGGCTTTATGAGATTTACTCTTTTATAATCTCTCAGCCTTGCTGGCAGCCCTGCACTTAATGGGTCACCATCCAAATACATATTATGAACTTTCCCAACCCTCTCCGGTCAGGCCAGACCACACTGGATGGGTTCAGGCAGTCCCAGACAAGGATATTGTTTTGTGACCAGTACATTGTGGTTTTAATCTCATTTCGCCATAGAGTGACGCACAAGGACTCTGTGCAGCACAGGGGCTGATTGTGGTAGTTGATATTCTAGAGCAGCAGACACAGACAGGGCAACCTTATGGCCTGTTCACACTTATAGTAATAACTATCGACAACTATATTAGCATCTGAACTATAAATTGGTATTTTTTATAAGCCTGTCATCTGTCACTTTAAATGCTTGAGCACTTAAAGTTGGGTGGATTCTGATTGGCTGACAATTTTTTTCATCAGCTGGAAAAAAACACACATTTTGAAGACAAAAATAATCCATACATACATAAAACAAAGTAATCCATAAGACTCCAGGGGATTAATAAAGGCCTTCTGATGTGAAGCAATGCATTTTTGTAAGAAAAATATCCATATTTACAACTTTATAAACTCAAATAACTAGCTTCCTGTGGACTACCGTATGCAGAATGCGCAAGTCGACTTGCGGCAGAAGAGTATCGTTTGACTCAACGCGCTATGTAATGACGAACGTGGAGGCTCTGAGGAGAGAGCAAAACAAATCACCAGTCATGGATTTCAAGTCTAAAATGATAATTTTTAAAGAGAAATGTCTGAGGATTTCAATATAAGAGAAGAGGAGCTTGAGTTTGTTGCACAGCCCTATTTGTTTGAACTGCGAGAGGCATCTAAGCTTACGATACTCCAACATCCTGTGTCACACATCGCTTCAATTACCCATTTGGGGACATTCTAAAATGCTTAACGTGAAAAAGGCTTAACGTGGCTTAATGTACTAAGACAGAGATTTTAACAGACCAACCTCACTAAATGTCATGCTAATAAAGTATACTATGTGCAAAAAATCATATGAGCCCAAAATATGATCTTAACGCGTTTTATAACACGTTAAGCTTTTTTCTCCCATAGAAAACCGTTATAAGAAAAGGCTTAACGTGTTATAAATCCTGTTAAAATCCACTGTTAAACTGTTAAAATCACTGTCTTACTACATTAAGCCACGTTAAGCCTTTTCTTATAACAATTTTCTATGGGAGAAAAAGGCTTAACGTGTTATAAAACGCGTTAAGATCATATTTTGGGCTCATCTGTTTTTTTGCTCATAGTATACTTTATTAGCATGACATTTAGTGAGTTTGGTCTGTTAAAATCATTGTCTTAGTACATTAAGCCACGTTAAGCCTTTTTCACGTTAAGCATTTTAGAATGTCCCCTAATTGGGTCGCATTCTGCGTACGGTAGACCATCAGAAGCTAGTTATTTGAGTTTATAAAGTTGGATATTTTTCTTACAAAAATGCATTGCTTCTCTTCAGAAGGGCTTTATTAACCCCCTGGAGTCATATGGATTACCTTTTTTTATGGATGGATGCTGTATTTTTTTCTTCAAAACGCGGCCCCCCCCATTCACAAACAGTATAAACCTTGGAGGACTAAGGATATTTTAAATATATCTCCGATTGTGTTCGTCTTAAAGAAGATTGTCATATACACCTAGGATGGCTTGAGGGTGAGTAAATCATGGGACAATTTTTATTTTTGTGTGAACTATCCCTTTAATACGAATTCTTATAGAATAAGAATGAAAATAGTGATGTAGTCAAAGTTGTAGTTATCATTAGAGTTATAATTATTGGTGTAAATGAGCCTTTACTCATGTAATGGTGTTTTTTTTTTTATGAATTTGTCCAAATATTCAGTCATTTTGTGTGTGTGTGTGTGTGTGTGTGTGTGTGTGTGTGTGTGTGTGTGTGTGTGTGTGTGTGTGTGTGTGTGTGTGCGTTTTTGTGATTTATGAGGACACAAATTTGTATAATGACATGGGTAATACACTGGTATTACGACGTAAACATGAAATATGAGGACATTTCATGAGTCTAAACAATACTTTACAATGTTTTATTAAAAATGTAAAAATGCAGAATGTTTTCTATGATGGGTAGGTTTAGGGGTATTTTAGGGGGATAGAATATACAGTTTGTACAGTATAAAAACCATCATGCTTATGGAATGTCCTCACTTTGATAGCTAAACAAACCTATGTGTGTGTGTGTGTGTGTGTGTGTGTGTGTACGTGTGTGTCTGTTTGATTGGAGCACAGTGCAGTGTTTCCTTGCCCACCCTCATTTCTCACAATCTCAGACAGCAAGGTCAGATGCATGTACAGCAGGGCACAAAGTGATTTAACCTGTGTGTGTGTGTGCGCGCGCACATGTTTGTGTGTTATAGTGTGTGTCCATGCGAGTGGCAGTAAAGAGGCTTAACGCTGCCTGATCACTCTCTTCCTTTCAGGCACAGTGGTGACGCACCTACTGCTGTTCATAACCATTCACGTTCATGCACACTTAGAAACACACACTAGACTTTAATGAACCCTATGCACTCAAAGACCCCTTTAAATCTGTTTGGGTGGGAAATATTGAAGGGCTTTTTAAATAGCCAGTAGGCTTTAGTTAATTTAGAAAAATTACCTCACAAACAATGAAATAATAATAATAATAAAGGCTGTGTTCATAAAAGCATATTATTGTTGCTATTGTTGCAGTATAGTACATGTACTGTGCACTATACTATTAAACTTGAAATACTAAAATTAAAATTAAGGTAAAATGAAAACGGAAAATATAAAAATGAAAGCTCATTCAAAATATTCATAAATACTATAATAGAATATAAATAATACTAAAATGACATAAACATATTAGCCAATAATCATATGAGCTGCTGGTGGTATAATGTGAAAGACATCCTCTTTTGTAGGGAGCAATTGATTGGACAAAAATGTGTGCTGTACAGTCACCAATATTTTTTTTTTTTTTCATAAGAAACTGCAAATTTAAATATCTGATACATTTAGGGAATGATTTCATCATTTTTAAAGCATACATACACAAATACACACATATTAAAGAACATAAATGCACATGGGCATTCATGTGCACGAACATGCGAACAGCATCCCCAGGACCGTTTCTATTCTCAGAGTCAAGCGTACCAGCCAGGCACACACACAGTTTTCTGACGCACAACTTCAATTGGTCACACTTTTTGAGTAATTGCAACAATCAAGTCATTCATTCACGATTATGTCCAGCATATTACTCATTCTCAAGGTTACTGAGTCAATCATGTGCTGAAGCACAGGAAGTGATTGTGTTTTGAATGAGCTTTTTACTCTGGGATTGCAAAGACTAAGGTTGACTGAATGCCAGTTGTTGGTGGACAAATGGATCTGCTGGACTCAGGAAAGATGGATTTATTGGACACAAATGCTTTGACTTCATTGTGCACCAACACTTGCTATGCAACGTGTTAACATGTTTTCATGTGTTTGTATTGCTGTTTTACACTCTCTTCAAACCCACAGGTGGTTGGTTTAAGCGTAACAAGTGGCAGTGACCAGATGGTGGCGCTACATACTGCTTCTCAGGATGACGTTCTAGTGCACTTGCAGAGGGGTCAACTGAACCCAAATCAAGACCGTGTAGGGGAATTGGTGGGTGCCCTTACAGACCACTTTACACGGTAAGAGTGCCAATAATCTTCACCTTGCACATTTTGCAATTGATGTGCAAGTCTTTCTGCTACTAATGCGATCATCACCATTACTATTGCTTATTCTTAGTGTTCGAGATTTAAATAGCCCTTAGAATTATGGCCAAATCACATGATGCTAAATTTTTGTCCAAATCTCTAAATTTTCTGTATTTAAAACTACATTAAGAATGCATTTCATACAGACAGTTTATTGAATATACGATTTCTATGATGAACATATTTTTAATTTCTGAATTCAAATTATTATTTATTTATTTATTTATTTATTTTGGAGGACATAAAGTCAAAAATGGTGGTGCTAAATCTCTCCATTTTCATAATAAAGAAAAATATATATTTTTTAAAAAGAAACCTTATAAAGTAGTATAATTTATGTTGTTGTTTTTACCTCTAGTTGTTTACTATAATTGTAATGATATAAAAAATGATTAAGGTATGCATACCGGTACACATATTCAAGCTGTAAAAACTATATTTTACTTGATGGTTAAACCACATGACATTTTTATACATTTGCATTCAAAATTTGCTGAAAATGGCATAAAAGTGTTTCAAAACCATAGAAAATCAACACCATTACAAAGAGAAATTGGCACATATGTTTTCTATTTGGTTCATCTCACCATTTGTGCTAAAGTGATGAATCATACCTCATATTGTTTGCTTTGTTGCTATTACAAATATGTACAAATAAGTTATCAGACCTATGGTTTTTGCCTGCTGGACAATAAAAAATGTCATTTAGATTAAAGGGATAGTTCACCCAAAAATGAAAATTCTGTCATCATTTACTCACCCTCAAGTTGTTCCAAACCTGTATACATTCTGCTGTACACAAAGGAATATATTTGGAAGAATGTTTGTAACCAAGCAGATCTTGCCCTCCCATTGACTACCATAGTATTTTTTCCCCCTGCTATGGTAGTCAATGCGGGGCGAGATCTGCTTGGTTACAAACATTCTTCCAAATATCTTCCTTCGTGTTCATCAGAACAAAGAAATTTATACAGGTTTGGAAGAATTTGAGGGTGAGTAAATGATGACAAAATTTTCATTTTGGGATGAACTATCCCTTTAATTAAATAGCTTGTAAAACAAAGCTTTTCATAAACTGATTCAGTTCAAAAGTCAGTGTGTGTTGCTTTATGGTAAATGCTGATGAGGTATAATACCATCCAAAAGTTTGGGTCACTATGATTATTTTTATTTTTTTTATTTTTAAGAAATTGATACTTTTGTTCAGCAAGGATGCAATAAATTGATTTCTATTACACATAAATGCTGTTCTTTTACAATTTCTATCATGACAACTCTTGGAGTGAATTATTTAACCAGACATAGATTCTGGTGGACGAGATCTGCTATGCTGCTGAGCAAAATCAAAAATTTGTTCAGCTTAGTTAAAATAACATACAAAAAGGACATGCTGCTGCAAAAATGTATTAAAACCCTTGTAGCAGATCTCTACAGGTGGTGCTGGGGAGGAGGAGGGTAAACAGAAGTGTTCATAATCACTCAGCAGGGCGATCACAGGCTAGAGTATAAAATATATGGTTATGTGGATTAGGAAGTACGTCTGTTTGGCTAATGCCACGACATTAGAGGAACCAGTCGGCGCTTTGATAGAATTTCATGACTGAACTATGTATTCCACAAAAATATGAAGCAGCATAATAATAAGAAATGTTTATTGAGCAGCCGTTATTATATCAGAATTATATCTGAAGGATCATGATGCTGAAGACTGGAGTAATGGCTGCTGAAAATTCAACTTTGCAGGAATAAATTACATTGAAATAGAAAACAGTTATTCTAAGTTGTAATACAATTTCAAAATATTATTGATTTTTAATTTACTTTTGATAAAGTAATAAATGCAGCTTTGGTGACCCCAAACTTTTACCCATTTCTTCCATCATAGCATTTTTGGTATATAGTAGTGTGGAAGATTGTTTTGTAAATGCATACACACATATGCATCCATGTTGTGAGATGCTGGTTCATGCAATGGCATTTTCAGGTTTGACACATAAACTGCTCCAAGGGAGGCAATATTAGGGCATGGGGCAGACAACAGCCTGGTTGTGTATACAGTGTGTGTGTGTGTGTGTGTGGCAGGTGTGGGGTGTGTGTAAGTCAGTGGGTGTCTGCAATCACTGTTCTGCACGTCTGCTTTAAACCCATTGTGCTGCCATCTGCGAGTCAATCCATGGGGTCATGCCCCCTTTACGACATCATCAAAAGGAGACGTCAGAGGGGCCTGTGGAAGTGTGGAGGAAGGCAAATAGTGTGTGAGCATGTGTGCGTGGGGGTGGGCGGGAAAGCAGATGACAATGCACACACGTGCATTTGATGCACCAACTACGGCTTTCATTGCTTTAAATATTATGTTGGATTTTTCCATTTTAAAAAGGTCTTAAGGATAAGGGGAATGTTAAGCACAAAAATGAAGACAAGATGGACCATTTTAAAGTATGTGTGAGGTTTCAATTGAACAGATATAAAAATAACCTTTTGCCAGCTCTAAACAGAAGGTGACCATAATTTTGCCAAGTAGGGCATGTGCCTGAATTGACATGTCTTGTTGGTCCTGGAACAACATTCCTCCAAAGTAGCATAGTCCTAATCCAATATATTACCAGATAAAAACATTGACATTGTGTCTTCAGTGTAAATCCTGTTCGTTTTATGGGAAAAACAAACAAACTGGCAGCTTGGTTGCTAGAAATTCTCTGCTAAAAATAGACAATGTTTCAAGTATTACAGGATGGCATATTGGTATATTGGCCTGTATATTTTATAGCTTGTAACTGTAATATTAAGTGATATAATGTTATACACCAATCTACCTGAACTACCAAATTTGCACCTTAAAGGGTTAGTTCACCCAAAAATGAAATTTCTGTCATCAATTACTCACCCTCATGTCATTCCAAACCGGACCTTTGTTCATCTTCAGAACACAAATAAAGATATTTTGATGAAATCCAAGAGTTTTTTTATCCTCCATTGAAAGCAATTACCACATTCAATGTCCAAAAACGTAGTAAAAACATTTGAAACATTTGTGAAACTGACAAATAACATAAAGGCTTTGATTAGTATTAGAGAATACAGTATGAAATATCATTTTCGTAACAATGAAACAGACATCTCACAGTTAACATCCTAATGTTATTTCATTATTCATGTAATCATTCGGTGAGATGACGGTTAACATCATTGATAGAGAGTACGCTTCACATCTTCCCTCAGACTACTTAATAACGATTATACAATATTTAATATATTAAATATGAATTGAAATGAATAAAAATGGATGTGTTGTCACAGATGATTTGTCACAAGAGTGATAATAAACTTGCTTTGTGATTGACAGGATTAGATGAACATGCTCCCCTTGAGCTTTTATCTACAAGTCAATTTTAAGAGAACAGACAAATATGACCTGCAAGAGTAATATATGCAAATTGGTGCATAAAATATGTATGAACTGTAGAAAAGCTTCAAAAAGTATTTAACCAAAACTTTTTCCCAGCTGTTCTCAAGGTGATTTTTAGTGGATGTATAAAGTCAAGTTCACACAAATGTCCTATCAGAGTAACCACAGGTGTAGAGAATCACATTAAATATGAACCTCATCCACTAAAGCTTGACAGCCACGAAGCGTCAATGATTTTTTAATATTTTCTTTCATGTGTCATTTAAAAAAAAAAAATCCTTTTAAGAAATTTTGCTCAAAGTGTGCTTGTGCTATGTTATTCAGGCACGTAACAGCACTCTTCTCATTTTTTTTTTAAAATCTGATCAAACCTCTCATGATCTGGGATAAAGTTTGTAAATATTATAATATATATATATATATATATATATATATATATATATATATATATATATAGATTCCATATAGATTCCATATTCTGCTTTGCATGCATGTTGCGAGAGCTCTTGTCTTTATCTCAATTCAAAACAGGGATTCATTTCTGTTATGATGCCTGTCTTTAAACCCTGTGACCTCTACTCTGGGTCACCTAACCCTCACCTGACTTAAGCATTAAGCAGTCAACATTATGACTGTGCCATGTGTGTTTGTTTGTGGAAAGACTGTATGAGTGTGTGTGTGTGTGTTGTTGGGTAGTTTAAACCCCTCTTTGGCCATCTGCTAAGGCAGCTCTGTGTGTGTGTGTGTGTGTGTGTGTGTGTGTGTGTGTGTGTGTGTGTGTGTGTGTGTGTGTGTGTGTGTGTGTGTGTGTGTGTGCGTGTGTGCGTGTCTCGGTGACGTTTTGGCCGAAGGCAGTGTTGGCCTAAGTAGCTTTTTGTAGCTCTGGTGTGTGAGACTGTGAGAGATTCTGAAGCCAAAGGGGTTAGCAGAGATAGTTTGTCTTCTTAATTATCCTCCAAAAATTACCAGTTGTGAATTTTCTTGCACCTAAATAGATCAACTTTACCAAGCAGTATAGTAGGTTTACAGGAATGAAGACCAGAAATTGAAGTATTGGATTAGATGATGATGTCTGCTTTCATCAGCGGTATAGTCTCATCTAGAGGAACATCATGAATCAAATCAAAGAAAAAATGTAGGGCAGGACTTGATTTTGTCCATCAGGGATTGATTGGATCTTTGGATTGTTGTGGTTTGCTATTGCTGTGTTTGACAGGTTGTCCCGACCATTAAATTCATGGCATATGTTCATTATGTATGAATATTATTCATACAGTAATACAATTTAAAGAAGGCAAATGTGACATACATAACATCGCAATGAAAATAATTTATGAGGCTATATGCAGGGGTCGTTATTATTATTCAGCTTGACAAATACTTTGAATACACATTAAAATCAACTGCACATTCAAATGAATCGTTTTATTTATGTAATAAATAACATTATTATAATGACCTAATTTTTTCTTTAAATATTATAGAGCAGTGGTTTCCAATATTGGTCCTGGAGAACCCCCAGCACTGCAGTTTAGATGTCTCCCTAATCAAACACACTGGATTCAACTCATCAGTTGTTAGTATAGACTCCCTGACCTCAAATATGTGTGTGTTATATAAGAGAGACATAAATGTGCACCATTGAGGGTACTCCAGGACCTGGATTGGGAACCACTGATATAGAGTGTACTATAATAAGGTATAACCAAGAACATATGAGCATTATAATATTTGTCTTTATTGATCTGTTCACTAATTCTTCACTCTGCCTGTCGTAACAATTAACAGAGCTGTCTGTGGGCAGTGCTAAGGCTTAAAAGCTTATCCCAGGTTTAATCAATTCAGTCTAACTGCAAATTATAGGAAAAATAATGCTTTTCCATTGGTAGGTCAATGTGACTTTCATTAGATACATTTATATAACAAAGAAATGACTATGAACTTGAATCTGTGATACATTTTTTAGGATTCTTTGATAGATAAGTTAAAAAGAACAGCATTTATTTGAAATACAAATGTTTTGTAACATTGTAAATGTCTTTACTTTTGCTTTTGATCAATTTTACATCCTTGCTGAATAAAAGTATTCATTTAAAAAATAAATAAATAAATGTTGCTGACACCAAACTTTTGAATGGTGGTGTAGATGTAGTGTCTTCTAAACAGCATTTGTTCTATGTGTTGTTGTGTGTGCTTGAGTATGATAAGCAGTACTGTGTATGGATGTGTGTGTTTGTGCCACTCCACAGGGTTAACTGAGATTGTTTGTGTTTGTGTCATCTGCAGACATTTTGACCAGAATAATCAGCTCTATTGTTGCCATACGTGACATCATCCCTGTTGTGTGTGTGTGTTGGTTGGTTGGTTGCCCTCCCATAGGAAGGAAGAGCCTGTTGTGTAATTCTCCACTGGTGTGATTCTGTGTATCAATAAGGGAACTATCTTCTCAGGCTGAGTTGATGAGCAGCTTATCTCGTCCTTCCTTCCAAAGATGTGCATTAAGTGTCACAGAGACTTAATCAGGCTAGAAGTAATCTACGTGATTAACTATATGATTATATAACTTATATTATCCTATATTACACAAGGTGTTATTGCATCCATTAAGTTTCGATTTATTGAATAATTCCAGAATAAATTCTATTTTCAGGTTTAGCTAATAGATTTTTAAAATCGACCAGTGTAGTACACTAATTGAACTATAATTCATCTAAAAATGAAAATGGTCATTATTAAAGGATTAGTCCACTTACAAATAAAATTTTCCTGATAATTTACTCACCCCCATGTCATCCAAGATGTCTTTCTTCTTTCTTCAAAAAGTAAGGTTTTTGATGAAAACATTCCAGGATTTTTCTCCTTATAGTTGACTTCAGTGGTCTCCAAATGGTTGAAGGTCAAAATTACAGTTTCAGTGCAGCTTCAAAGGGCTTTAAACGATACCAGACGAGGAATAAGGGTCTTATCTAGTGAAACGATTAGTCATTTTCGAATGCGGTGCCAGTTCTGTTTTTTTTTTTCGTAAATAGAATAGAGAAGCACGTGTAAGACGATCATTTGTGTTTATAAAGCATATACAGTTGTATTTTTTATTTTTTTTTTGAAAATGACCGATCGTTTGACCGACCTCCATTTAAAATTTAAAAAGATGTAATATAAGTCTAAGGTGTCCCCTGAATGTGTCTGTGAAGTTTCAGCTCAAAACCCCATAGATTTTTTTTTTTTTTATTCATTTTTTTAACTGCCTATTCATGGCTACTGGCCCTTTAATTCTCCTGCTCCATGCCCACGGAGCTCGCACTTGCCTTGAACAGTGCATAAACAAAGTTTACACAGCTAATATAACCCTCAAATTGATCTTTACAAAGTGTTCGTCATGCATGCGTCGGATTATGTGAGTATTGTATACAGTTATATTGTTTACATTTGATTCTGAATGAATTTGAGGCTATGCTCTGTGGCTAACGGCTAATGCTACACTGTTGGAGACATTTATAAAGAATGAAGTTGTGTTTATGCATTATACAGGCTGCAAGTGTTTAAAATGAAAATAGCGACGGCTCTTTTCTCCGTGAATACAGTAAGAAACGATGGTAACTTTAACCACATTTAACAGTACATTAGCAACATGCTAACGAAACATTTAGAAAGACAATTTACAAATATCACTAAAAATATCATGATATCATGAATCATGTCAGTTATTATTGCTCCATCTGCCATTTTTCGCTATTGTTCTTGCTTGCTTACCTAGTCTGATGATTCAGCTGTGCAGATCCAGACGTTAATACTGGCTGCCCTTGTGTAATGCCTTGAACATGGGCTGGCATATGCAAATATTGGGGCGTACACCCCGACTGTTACGTAACAGTCAATGTTATGTTGAGATTCGCCTGTTCTTCGGAGGTCTTTTAAACAAGTGAGATTTATATAAGAAGGAGGAAACAATGTGTGTTTGAGACTCACTGTATGTCATTTACATACTGAACTCTTTATATTCAACTATGCCAAGGTAAATTCAATTTTTGATTCTAGGGCACCTTTAAAGCTGCTTTTTTTCCATACAATGAAACTTAAAATGAGGAGTTATCAAACTTTAAAAAAGTACTAAAAACAGAGAAGTCCATATGACTTGCATATGACACTACTGTATCTAAGCCATATGATACATTTTATTTAAGGAACAGACTGAAATGTAAAAGATTAGTTCACCCAAAAATGAAAATTCTGTAATTAATTACTCATGTTATTCAAGCGTAAGTCTTTTGTTCATCTTTGGAACACAAATGAAGATATTTTAGATGAAATCCGAGAGCTCTATGACTCCTGAATAGACAGAAATTTAACCACCACTGTCAAGGTCCAGAAAGGTACTAAAGACATCGTTAAAACCGTTGACGTGACTGCAGTGGTTCAACCTTAATTTTATGAAGTGACGAGAATACTTTTTATACACAAAAACAAACCAAAAATAATGACTTTATTATATATGCTTGTTTGTAGGGTTGCACAATTTGGCTAAAATAATTATTAATAATAAATAAAAATATAAAAATAATAAGCTTGTTTTTTTCTTCTCATTACAAGTTTGGGAAGATTATTTGTACATGTTGCATTCCCAAATGCATGTTAAAGCGACCCAAACCAGCATTTACTGTGAACCGAACCGCTCCGAGACACTGTAAACACCAGAGGATAATGAGCTGTACGTGTTTAAATGAACACAGTGCCGCACTTCACTCTGAAACACACAGCGCGTATATTTTAGTTAAATTGCAGCTTTTGCATTTTGATAATCACATTAAGCTATATTGCAATTTCCTTTTTATTTTGATTAGTCCTGCAGCCCTACTAAAAACCTTCCTCTTTCCAGAACTCGATTTCATTCTCATTTATGCATATCACAATCTCAAGATGTTTTCCTCCAGGTTTGACGTCAATGACACCAAATGAATGTTTCATAATATGAAATTTGTAAGCCAAAATTTCAATCTGTTCCTTGCATAAAATCACAATACCTTGAATTCTTTTTTGTTGATAATGATGTTTTTGTCACATCACATAGAGGATCAGCATGCGTTTTTAGCCCAGCATTTTAGCCCGATTTCCCCCCACTCACACTCAGTAAAACAGCCTGTTCCTCCACACCTCTGTGGGACGCAGATGCTGCTGTTGCCCCGACGATAGTTGCCAAGCAGCTGAGGAAGTGTTAATTAGGATTGCAGGAGAGATGATGGGGAGTAGTGGAGATGGAGGAGTGTGTGTATATGTGAGCATGAGTAATTGTGTATGTGGCTGAGTGTGTTTTAAATGGGCTTCAATCTGTGGACTCTTAATGGTCCCTCCTGGTGTCTTATGACTGCTGTGGTTTGTTATAGGGCCCAGAAGGCTTTTAGTTTGTGCATACAAAGAGCTGCATTACAGAAAAAGCACATATAAAAAGTTTTTATGTGAATCTTTTCTTATTCTATCCTTACAGTAATTAAGATTATAGAGTAGGTTATTGCACTCAATTTTGGCACAATAAGTAGAATTGAATGCAGTCAGATTTGTTGCTATGTATTTTCATAATTACATACTTTATATTGTATTCACTGTACTGTAGATTTCAGGTTGTAATCGACTAGGATAGTTCACCAAAAAGTGAATATTCTGTCATTACCTATTAGCATAGACTACTATTCAAATATTTGGGTACAGTTAAGATTTCTTTTTACATAAATTAATGCTTTTATTATTTTATTTTGCTCTAATCTAAGATTTGGGCTCAAACTAGCCTGCAATATTTCCTGTCCTTTCATTCTCTTTCTCTCTATCAGTCTATTATCTGCCCCTGTAGTCTTTTTGTATCTATCTATCTTCCACCTTTTGTCTCTCTGAGAGAGTTTGTCACTTCTGTCTCGTTGTTGACAGATGTGCATTCTCAGCTCCTGTCCTGAGAGCCTTTGCCTTTGGGAAAATGGCTGACAGTTTGAGAGAGGGAGAAAGAAGTGATGTTGTGTTATGGATGAATGCCTGAGGTGAGAATGATTTTAAAAGCAACAAAGATGCAGAAGTTTGTTTAGTTCAGGATGAAACTGAGAGAAAGTGGCGGAGTGAAAGGTGGAAAAGAGTTTCCACTGACCTCAGATGCCATAGCGTTATTAATAAACCATAAAAGTGATAGTAATAGAAACCTTAAAATACAAGTGCAGCGTCATGGTGAGCCTTCACCAGCAAACATTTTTGAATGTTTATTTTATTATATTTATACTACACTTCAAAAGTTTGGCATTGGTAAGATTTTTCAATGTTTTTGAAAGAAGTCTCTTATTCTTACCATGGCTGCATTAATTTGATCATAAATGCAGTAAAAACTAGTACTGTAAAATATAATTGTGGTTTTAAATAATGTTTTTCTATTTTAATATATTTTAAAATGTAATTTATTCCTGTGATTGCAAAGCTGAATTTTCAGCATCACTACTCCAGTCTTCAGTGTCACATGATCCTTCAGAAATCATTCTAATATGCTGATTTGCTGCTCAAGAAACATTTTTTAAAATGATCAATGTTGAAAACAGTTGTGTTGCTTAATATTTTTTGTGGTTCTTTTTTGGCATCTGTGGTTCCATGAAGAACTTTTAACATCCATGGAACTTTTCCATAGCACAGATGGTTTTTGGAAAAATCTTCTTTACACTAAGAGGAAAATGAATCTTTTAAGAACTGTTCATTGAAAGGTTCTTTATGGAATCAAAGATGTTTTTTTTATAGCGTAGCTGCAAAAAAACTCCTTTTGGAACCTTTATTTTTAAGAGTGTAAGGACAAAAACATAATTATTTTTAATAAACATCGTATCTTCATGGGAACTTTGTTACTTTGCTACATTGCATTTACTGGTGATGTACTCAACAGGCCATTAGGAGGAGACTGCAAACAAACGCACACAGTCTGAGCCCACAGGGCCCAAACTCATGGTGTGATGGTAAACAAAAATTATGCGCAGTGACAGCCGAGCCCCGGGGACGCAGACTGCCGGTTGTGTGTATTCTTGAGTTGGTTTCCACTCTTAGGGATGGGCTTGTTGGAATAACGTATCTATAAGGGACTAGAATGTGTAATGAAGTGTGTTTTTCAGGGCGTGGCCAAAAACAGAGTTGTCAATGATTCACTATAATGGACATGGAGATGTACGGTCACATGTGACACAAACGCTGAATAAAAGAAGAAAGTTCTCATGGGGGAAGGAAGGCGGGGCACACAAGAACCATACAGAGTTGCTGCTGCGTCCCAGTTCTGTCGTATGGTTTCCATGGAAATAAATAATGCAGCCCAAATGCATCATCTTCTCATTGGTTGGGACGCCATGTCCCTGGAAAAACAGGTCAACTCAACCCCAAACCTCGGAAAGTTCGAAGTTTTTAGAGGAATTGCAAAAAAGTACTGTGTCATGTACGCAACTAGTCTAACTGACTTGTTCAAGAATAGTTCACCTAAAAATTTTTATTCTGTCATCATTAACTGCCACATTCTAACCCAGTGTGTAGTTTTTTGTTTATAGAACGTAAAAGTAGACATTTTAAAAGGTTAGTTCACCCAAAAATGAAAATTATGTCTTTAATTACTCACCCTCATGTCGTTTCACACCGGTAAAACCTTTGTTCATCTTCGAAACACAAATTAAGATATTCTTCATAAAATCCGATGGCTCAGTGAGGCCTGCATTGCCAGCAAGACAATAAACACTTTCAACGCACAGAAAGCTACTAAAGACATATTTAAAACAAAAATTGGTTCAACCTTAATGTTATAAAGCGACAAGAAAACTAAAAAACTAAATAACGACTTTATTTAACAATATCTAGTGATGGGTGATTTCAAAACACTGATTCATGAAGCTTTGATGCTTTATGAATCTTTTGTTTCGAATCAGTAGTTCGGAGCGCCCCAGTGGTGAATCATTGAAATTTCGCAACACTTATGACTAAATGAAGCCTCATTTACTGAAATCACGTGACTTTGGCAGTTTGATACACGCTTCGAACCACTCATTCGAAACAAAAAATTTGTAAAGTTTCGAAGCTTCATGAAGCAGTGTTTTGAAATCGCCCATCACTAGATATTGTTGAATAAAGTCATTATTTTATTGTTGTTTTTTGGCGTGCAAAAAGTATTCTCGTCACTTTATAGCATTAAGGTTGAACCACTGTAGTCACATGAACTTTTTAAAATACATCTTTAGTAGCTTTATGGGCATCTGAAAGTGTTAATTATCTTGCTGGCAATGCAGGCCTCAATGAGCCATTGGATTTTATGAAAAAATATCTTAATTTCTGTTCCGAAGATGAACGAAGGTCTTGAAACGACATGAGGGTGAGTAATTAATGACAGAATTTTCATTTTTGGATGAACTAACTCTTTAAGTTTTGTTTACCTACCTAGACTTTTAATGAAGGGACAGAAACATCTCAGGTTTCATTAAAAGTATCTTAATTTGTGTGTTAAACAAAGTCTTGTGGGTTTGGAATGACATGAAGGTGAGTAAATGCTGAACAGGGCAAATTAGCACGATACCGCAATCCCATAAAATGCTGCATGCCATGTCGTAATTACTGTAAATAAAGCTCTGTATGCTTTTGAATTGCTCTCGCAGTACTATAATGCCATACACCTATCGGTCTTCACAACACCACTTCAAGTCGAACAGACCATAAATCTTCAGTGGACACATGGTACAAGTCGTAGCTCTCAGAAAATGACGAGTTTTTTACTCTTACTTTAAACTCTTCCTTTAACCTTAAATATTAACAGAGATCATAGCGTTTAAGGCCCTCCATGCCTCCATGTTTCACTGACCTTCTTTTGGGGAGTTGGTGAATAAGCAGGTCAGCGGGTTGATGGGTGGGTGCAAACCATGGCTTTGAGCCCTGATGGGAACAGCTGAGTGGATAGGGAACAAGAGAAGTGAGAAGTTGCGTGACCCACAACCGACTTTTTTTCATGGCGAACTGCCGTCCACCTGTTGGAGCGCTTAATAAGGAAAGTTTCAGTGGTTCACTGCATGGTTTGCAGTGAAAACCTGACAGAAGGAAAGAGACCATCTGATTTTGCTGTATTTTATAGTAGGTTCCAACCAGGAATATATAAATAAGGATCTTGTGACACTAAAGACTCAAGTCATGGCTGCTGAAAATTCAGCTTTTGCACAATATTTCAGTTTTACTGTATTTTTGATCAAATAAATGCAGCCTTGAGACTTCTTTTAAAACATTGAAACATCTTACCAACCCCAAAATTCTGAACAGTAATGTATGTGTTATGTGTCACTATGTGTTTCATAGACATTTGAATAAAAGAGACTTTGTGTGCCATAGTTGTCTTTTCACTATGAGAGATGGTGATAATGTTTAAATACTCTGAGGAAGTGAGAGGACTGTGCATTTAGGGAACAGGGACAAGATCAGACAGCAGAGGTGTCCCTTCTCATCTTTTCTGTCCTACATAGGACATTATTTTTGACTCCATCAAATGGGACTTTTTGAGCCCCACTTTACTGCCACTGAACCACTTACAGTATATAATAGGCTGTGCTTAAAACAAAGTTTACTTTAAAAAATACTTAAGCTTTCTTACTTTTTCTTTTCTTTTTTTGGTGTTGTGTTAAACGGACCATCAAATGTTTTTGGATTGCATACACAAGTAATTTTGTCATAGAGCAAAGAAGTTAACTCAATCTGCTTGCAATCACTTGCTTTCTGTTATATCAGTAGCCAATGAGCTTAACCTTCAAATACTTGGTCAGCATTTGCTCTAACAGTGCAGCACACTTTCAGAAACCCCCCACCTTCCCCAGCTCCACCTGTATAGATCTGTTATGGGTAATTCATGTACGCTATATTGTACAGCAGCAGCATTTCTTACTTGCTCACAGCAGCGTGTCTTGTATGTATTGGCAGTAGTAAGTCCTGTACTTGCTCTGCAGCAGCAGCAGTGTAGTAGATCTATTCCACCAAGACCAAACATACAACATTGTCATATCCATTACCATGCCAAACGCATGAACACGTTAGCATGTTAAACTGATCAAAAGTGATAGTAAAGACATTAGTGTTACAAAATATTTCTATTTCAAATAAATGCTGTTATTTTAAATTGTAACTGTAATTTTTGCTGTTATTTTAAGCTGTAACATAACGCTGACCCCATAATAAAGCTCCTACAATGAATTCTCTTTATGAACCACTAAAAACAAAGCAGAAACACAACTGAGTGCAAAGCTTTGACTGCTTTTTTTATAGGCCACAGGGAGCTGTGCGAGCTGTCACAAGCTATTTTTGGGATGTATTCAGCCGCATTGTCTGGAATCAAGAGTAATTATGTCATGTCATCTGTTTATTTCAGAGTGAAGAACACTCCTCTGCCAGTGAAAGTGTGCTCCACGGGAGTCCAGGTACACATGAGTGGCAAACCTAAGAGTATCACCGTAGAGACCAAACCCGGCCAGACCGTCGCAGACTTCAAGAAGAGTCGAGCAGGATTCACCTTACTGCTGCCCCATCAGTAATGCCAAAGCTTCACAGGACATGACATAAATCAGTATTTACCCATTCAGTCAGGGATGGAGCCATAACTTCCAGAGATTTCCCATCATATCAAACAGGATTGGATATTTCTGTATATAAGTGGAAGAGAATTTCTAATTTCTAATAAGCAATGCACTTTGTTGTTTTAATAGACTGCTACAGTGACAAATATCACCCTTGTTCCCTCGACAAACACCCAATAGGATTTTTACATTGGCTTTTGGATTATTACAGAAAATAAGCTCAGAGACCAACAAAAGTTTTTCATTCTTGCTCGTTTAGTTCATCATGATAATCTTCAATAAGCTTTATGAATTTCGAAGCCTGAATGCAGCTAAATGTATTGTATAAATGAACTACATCGCGGTCGCATGACTTCAACATCACCACCATTAGTCTTCATTTTCATTTTCCCTGAAAGGTTGAGTTTAAATTGCAAGAACACGATTATAAACACAACGAGGAAGTGAAAGCAAGCTAGTGTGTAGATGAGTATATATGTTTGGTGTATTGAGGTTTAATGTTCCAGACAACCTCTGCAGTCCCGTTAAGACACTTGTGAGCAACTGCCTGTTTCAAGACAAGTAACAGCTTTAAAAAAAATCACAAGGGGGGGTTAGTGTGATCTATTTTAATACGTGATATCTTGAGCTTGTGTTCACCACAGACCTTTTTTCTGGCATTTAATCAAAAACTTCAGAACGATAGAATCTGAAGTGCTAAACTGCAACTTGTTTTGGGTTTTGGCCTAAAAAAATACATTATCCCATCCCTGCGGCACTAATAGTCCTCTGTGTTAAACAGAAGAAACGTCTAATCTAGTTAGTGTTAGCGTGTATATCATGTGGTTGAAAAGACAATATGCAGCATAAATGACTGCACTGATCTCCTGTTATTCTGCCATCCCTCCTCTATTTTTATTTTTGCACATGAATTAGTCATAAAGTGTTAAGTTTTTTTAATTGTAGGGATTCATATAATAATGCTATTTTATTATTTATGTACATTTCAGAGGGAATTGATATGATCTTTGCACTTTTCATAACAGAGTATATTTTTACATTTACTATGATTTAATTTTTTTCTCTGGGACAGGGTGTACATTTTAGCTGTGGAGATGTAACCAAGAGTATTGTCATATGTTAGTGCCTTGAGTTTCATGGTACACAGGCGTATTTAACCAAGGTCAACACCTCAGTTCAAACCATACAATTGCTACTGCACTGTAGTAGTAATGTGTACACAGAGGAGTGTTTTTAATGCTTTTTCAAATTTGTTAAATCTAATCTTAAAATTACAGCAAGTACACTGTAACCAAATAATTCGAGGGCCTTATGATATTGTTACATTAAATGCTATATGCAATGATTGTGTGGTTTTTGGATTTGCTGGCTTTGTTGTTTGTTTGTTAAATGTAGGAAAACCCTATGTTATGGGGGCAAAATGTCCTCTCAAAGATGGCAATATCTAAAATACTTGTCCTTGTGAGGACATTTCTTGGTCTCCATGAAGAAAACAGCTTATCATACTAAGTAATGTTTTTTGGAAATGTAAAAATGCAGAGTTGTGTATGATAAGTAGGTTCAGGGTTAGTGGATAGAATGTACAGTTTGTACATTATAAAAATCCTTAGGTCTATGGAAAGACCCCATGCATAAAACATGAAAACCCAGCGGGTGTGTGTGTATGTGTGTGTGTTTGCTTGTATCTCGGCACTGAAGATTCTCAATAGTGACAGGTTGCCTTACTGTCACTCTGTTTTCTATTTCCTGCTTTCCACTCCCCTGCTGTGCGCATCTTTCATCTATTCTGACAACCCTGTGTTTTCATGTTTTGTCTTTGTGATTTCACTTTTTTTTGTCTGTGATTTTTTTTATTTTTTTTATGCTACTTTCCATGCACCTGTCTGTCTTTTGACACTGAACTCTGTTTCTTTCTCAATGAATCATGAGCATCATTGGTTATTGAATGTCTAAAAATGTATTTTTCACACTCTTTACTCTGGTTGTCAGTTTACTTCTTGGGTATTTGACAACAAACGTCAAGCAATGGCGTTCTGTTCTATCTAAAATGGATTGAAATGACAGTTTTGCCTTCATTTTAATTTAGAAATTGCCTGGAATATTTGTACTTTTAAAAAATAATTTAAAGTAAGCTTTTTAAGTGAATTGCAAGACAGTTTAGTTAAAATTGTGAAAAGAAATGGTGACAGTAATTACAGCACATAAATATAGAGCTGTGCGTCTAAATATTGTCGCTTTATAATATTAAGATAGAACCACTGAACTCACATGAACTGTTTCAAATCTATGGAGGCCTCACTGAGCCATCGGATTTCATCAACAATATCTTAATTTGTGTTTCGAAGATGAACGAAGGTCTTACAGGTGTAGAACGACAGGAGGGTGAGTAATAAATTACAGTATTTTCATTTTTGGGTGAACTAACCCTTTAAATACACTCAAAAAAAAAAAAAGTAAATGTTCCTATTGGAAACAAAAGCCTGATGTCAAAGAACTTCAACAATGAACTGTAGTGCTTTAAAAGTGCCATCAAACGTTTTTTACAAGATGTAATATAAGTCTAAGGTGTCCCCTGAATATGTCTGTGAAGTTTCAGCTCAAAATATCCCATTGATTTTTTTTAAATGAATTTTTTTAACTGCCTATTTTGGGGCATCATTAACTATGCACCGATTCAGGGACTGCTGGCCCTTTAAATCTCATGCTCCCTGCCCATTGAGCTCGCGACTCTATAATACAGTGCATTTAAAAAGTTCACACAGCTAATATAACCCTCAAATGGATCTTTACAAGATGTTCGTCATGTATGCTGCATGCATGCTTCGGGTCATGTGAGTATAGTATTTATTTGGGTGTTTATATTTGATTCTGAACGAGTTTGGTAGTACTACGTGGCTAAAGCTAACATTACACACTGTTGGAGAGATTTATAAAGAATGAAGTTGTGTTTATGCATTATACAGACTGCAAGTGTTTAAAAATGAAAATAGTGATGGCTCTTGTCTCTGTGAATACAGTAAGAAACGATGGTAACTTTAACCACATTTAACAGTGCATTAGCAACATGCTAACGAAACATTTAGAAAGACAATTTACAAATATCACTATAAATATCATGATATCATTGATCATGTCAGTTATTATTGCTCCATCTGCCATTTTTCGCTGTTGTTCTTGCTTGCTTACCTAGTCTGATGATTCAGCTGTGCAGATCCAGACATTAATACTGGCTGCCCTTGTCTAATGCCTTTTATAATGTTGGGAACATGGGCTGGCATATGCAAATATTGGGGCGTACACCCCGACTGTTACGTAGCAGTCGGTATTATGTTGAGATTCGCCTGTTCTTCGGAGGTCTTTTAAACAAATGAGATTTATATAAGGAGGAGGAAACAATGGAGTTTGAAACTCAGTGTATGTCTTTTCCATGTACTGAACTCTTGTTATTCAACTATGCCAAGGTAAATTCAATTTTTAATTCTAGGGCACCTTTAAAGAATCCAATGATCAATACACTGATGTAAAGTCCTTGATTAAAGTATGTGGTTATGCCGCTCCAAAGAGCCACTGAAGAACCTTAAGAGTGTAGAAAAGAACTCAAGACTAGTGTCAATCAGGAACTATCAAAGTCTGAAAAAGTCTAAAACGAAGTCTAAAGTGTAAAGCGAAGGGTCTTGGAAGCTTTTTAGGTCAGTAAGCTCTGCACCAAAGCCATTCTGTGACCAAGTTTGTTTTCCTCAATCTCATTAGTCATGTTTCTAGAGCAAATCGAGTCACAGGCAAAAATAACTATTCCCCTGACAACAACAACCCCACCACATGGCAGCAAACTGAGTTTCTCTGATAGCTAATATAACTGTGAATCAGGTTTGAAGCTGACTGGGTCACCGTATTCATCTGGCACAAGGGGGCTTGTTTTGAAGTATGTCATCATGACCTAGTGCATGCTTTTCATTCACAAATGTGAATGTAAACAACAGAATTTCATGAAAAAAAATACACCATCCTTTGTAGATAGAGCTTATTTCTTTTATATACTGTAGGTCTGTCCCTCCTAAATTAACTTTTTTTTTTTTCTTTTTTAAGGTGAAATGTTATCATATTATGCCCTTTTACAAAGTCTTGATTTTGTTTTGGGGGTCTAGAATAGGTTCTCAAGCTTGAATGTTTAAAAAACATATTTCACATTATTGCAGCACCTCTCTTCTCAGTCTGTCAGTAACGCTCTGTTTAGTTCCTGTCTCTATGAAGCCCCTCCTTCTAAAAAGCGCATTGTGCTCTGATTGGTCGTCTGGATCAGCATGTTGTGATTGGTCAACCGCTTTGAGTGTGTTTCAGAATTGATACCCCTATAACTGAGAGGTTCACCATGCTACTAACGCAACTCAACCAGGCCTCGCCCCCCCCCCCCCTTTTTTTTTTTTTTGCATGTGACTTGAGCGGGAATTATTTAAAGGGATACTCCACCGTTTTTTCATATTAAACTATGTTATTTCCTTAACTAAGACTAGTTGATACATACCTCTCTCGTCTCAGTGCATGCACTAAATCGCTCTGTCTTGCGGCGAAACTTTGTTAGCACTTAGCTTAGCCCAGTTCAATCAATAGAGGCCAAGCAGAGAAGCTACCAAACACCTCCATGTTTTCCCTATTTAAATACAGTTACTCGAGTAGTGTAACTCGACCTAGAACGGTGACACAAAACAAAACGTTGCGCTTTTCTAAGCGTGTAAAATGGATAACTATATTGTATGGCGGAATACCATAGCAAGTGCTCGGGAGCACTTTGACTTGGTGCAGTAATATCTTCACTCGTGAAAAGTCCTCTCACCGGCCCCTGCTCCCTCTCCTGTAAAAGTCCAATGGTTCTATTGACGGAAATGAAAGGGAGGAGGAGAGGGAGCGGTCATACAATATAGTTATCCATTTTACACGCTTAGAAAAGCGCAACGTTTTGTTTTGTGTCACCATCCTAGGTCGAGTTACACTACTCGAGTAACTGTATTTAAATAGGGAAAACGCGGAGGTGTTTGGTAGATTCTCTGCTTGGCCCCTATTGAATGAACTGGGCTAAGCTAAGTGCTAACAAAGTTTCGCCGCAAGACAGAGCGATTTAGTGCACGCACTGAGACGAGAGAGGTATGTATCAACTCGTCTTAGTTAAGGGAATAACGTAGTTTAATATGACAAAACGGTGGAGTGTCCCTTTAAGGGTGCGTTCACACTTGTAGTTCGGTTCGTTTGGTTAATTTGGTCCAGACCAAAGAAGAAAAAAAAAAACATTTAGTCCTAGTCCGATTAGCGTTCAGACTGGCAATTTTATCACCGAACCTTCAGGCATAGGGATACATTCACAACGTGATTGGTCGGATTTTATGACGTATTGCCTATTTTGAGACGGAACTTACCGAACATCCAAAACAGTGTTGTGTGTGTAGCTGTCCGTAGCCTGCATGTGATGGTATTTTGGCCAGCTGGAAACTCGTGAATAGTTTATAAAATGTGTAAAGTAGTCAAAACAGCGGCGAGAATCCCTCCGTCACACACACAAAGGATCTGCTGCGTGGAGACGCGCGCCTGTCATGGGCAAACTCGCGTCTATGACGTGAAAAACCGACATACGTGAGGATTCTGTCCATTTTAGGGTCTCGTCTTCCTGTTTTTGATTCGGTTACATGTCTTTGGTCCGTGTTGCGTTCATATATCATTCGAACCGCACCAGAGTTCGTTTGGAAACGAACCGAGACCCATCTTTTCAGCGGTCTCTGTCCGCTTGTTTGGTGCGCACCGGATCGGATGACAGCGTTCACATATGTTCAAATGAACCGCACTAACCGAGCAATCGCACCAGGGTTCGTTTTAATTGAACCAAACATGACAAGTGTGAACGCACCCTAAACGAGGAATATTGTGACGTGTACGTTCCTGGAAGAAAACTCAAGAATCGAGGCATTTTAGAAACAGTGCTTACTGATATAGAGAATAACTAATTTTAGAGTGGACTTTGTGCTTTGTAACTTTGCAGACCTTTTTCATGCTCAAATAACGACATTACACATACATAAAAGGCAGCACAATAGATTCTCTTTAATATACCTTTTCTGACACAGCTTAATTTACATTCTTAGTATGGATATTCTTCAAAAATGAAGCAAGGCTCTCGGGTAGGATTTCTACTCTTCTTCCCATTTCATTTCTTTTGCCCATGTCACATGGCCGATTGGATTAAGGCTCATCCAATCAGTGTGCAGCTGTGGAGATGAACTCTGTGATCACTCGCTCTTGATCAAAACTTCCAACAATCGTCCATTTTCTACAGTGACCCCTCCTCCACTCTACCATTTGTATCTGTGACAGCTCGTCCAATCATATGGCTCGCTGAGTGACAGGGCTCCGTTCTAATCGATAAAAGAGCCCTTGTTCTTCTGGTGGACTGACATGGAGATTTAAACCCAGCTGTGGGACTCAGCATTGCTTATGGCAAGAAGTCTTGTTATACATGATCCTTGTCCTCTTTTTAAATGGAAACTGCACCCAAATTGAATAATATATATTCAGACACTTAATAAAATAAGTAGTAGCCTAATGTAGTATTTTTATTATGTAGCAATATAATAAAATATAAACAAGCTGGCACAAGCCACTCCAAATCTTTCGATTTAATTTGACTTTGCTCTCAACCCATGCTTTATGTGCTGAGCACAGGTCACATGTTTCAGATTACGGTGATGTGAGGGAGTTGCATGCATGTTCACTTTGACTGAACAAGCCATTACGACAAATGTCAGCTAATCAGGAGGTGCATGGGAAAAGGGAAACACTTCACTGTACTTTCAAACCATGAAGAGAGGACTTGAGAACATTTCTTTTAATGTGACCTCAGCTAATGTGTGTAATTTACTGGTTCCAACAGAGACAGAGAACGGAAGTACTGTACTAGCTACTGTTGAAAAGTTTGAAGTTTGAAAGTCAGAAGAAAAAAAAAATAAGTTAATAAAATATAATGTCTATCTAATGTAGATTTCTATTTCAAATAAATGCTGTTCTTTTGAGCATTCAAGGAATACAAGAAAAAATATCATGGTCTCCGCTAAAATATCAAGTAGGGCAACTGTTTTCAACATTGAAAATAATAAATGTTTCTTGAGCAGAAAATCACGTTTTAAAATATTTTTTTTGGAGGATTATGTGACACTGAAGACTGGAGTAATGACTGCTGAATATTCAGCTTTGCCGTTACAGGAATAAATTACATTTATAATGTATTACAATAGAAAACAGTTTAAAACTGTAATATATTTCAAAATAGTATGGATTTACTGTTTTTTAGATCAAATAAATTCAGCTTTGGTGAGCATAGGTGACTATTTTCGAAAACAATAAAATTCCAAACTTTTGAACAGCAGTGTACATTGCACTTTTGTCTTACAGTTTTGCAGGATATATACTATCAGTCAAAACTTTGGGCACACTTGACTGAATTTATGTTACTCAAACTATATCACCTATTACGTAAAATCTTGAAAGTTTTTAACTAAACTCAACTTATTATTAACATATTATTCTTTTGAATTGATGAATTGGAGCTGATAGTGAAGCAGAGCAGTCAACAAGTGTCCATCCTTGCATATAACTGGATCCTACTCAACTGCTTCAAGCAGGATTCGAACCAATATATCCGGCATGGGAGGCAGGCAGGGCTGACAAGAACGCTAAAGACTGCAGTCTAATATGCCTCTTGAGACCAGGGGAGTGAGGTTTACTAGTCTTACTAGCTCACAAACCTCACTCCCATCCAGGTTACGGCGCCAAATGTAACCGGTCCCACTCAACCAACTCCGATCAGGATTGGCGGGCATGCTAACAAGGATGCTAGCAGTCTCTAGCGCACTTATTGATGCCAGGGGAGTGAGGTTTACTCGCACAGCTCTTACTAGCTCACAAACCTCACATCCACCCGGGTCATGGCAGAGATGTTCATGAGTCTTTTATCTGGAGGCCAAGTCTTAAAGGGATAGTTCACCCAAAAATGAAAATTTGGTGTTTATCTGCTTACCCCCAGCGCATCCAAGATGTAGGTGACTTTGTTTCTTCAGTAGAACACAAATGATGATTTTTAACTGCAACCGCTGCCGTCTATCAGTCAAATAATGGGAGTGAATGGGAACTCTATCAATAAGAGTCGAAAAAACTTGCATAGACAAATCCAAATTAAACCCTGTGGCTTGTGACGACACATTGATGTCCTAAGACGCGAAACGATCGGTTTGTGCGAGAAACCGAACAGTATTTATATCATGTTTTACCTCTAATACACCACTATGTCCAACTGCGTTCAGCACTCGTTTAGTGAGGTCTGATCGCGCTCTGACAACGGCAGTGATGTCTTGCGCTTATACTTCAATGAGTGTGAGACATCACTTCCGCTGTCAGAGCGCGATCAGACCTCTATAAGCGAATGCTCGCTCTCCCTAAATTACGTTTAGGAACTTCACTAAAATTTGATGATGTTGTTCTTGTGTCTTTAATTGTTTTCCCACATTCTGTGCATCTAGGCAAGGCAAGGCAATTTTATTTGTATAGCACATTTCATACACAATGGTAATTCAAAGTGCTTTACATAAAAAAGAATAATAAAAATAGAACATAAGGAATAGAAATAACAGTAAAAACAGAGAATTTTGCTATCTGGATGGAAGAGCTAGGAAGTCTCAGGGAGTTTGTTGTTGTTGTTGTTGTCGTCCATCAGAGTTGGATCTAAACGGATCTATTCATCAGAGCAGATCAGAATGGATCTTCCTCATCCAACAGGACTGCTACCTGTTAAGGCACTTCAAACTGATAAACATAGTTTCAATCTCCCCTTTTGCCAAGACACCTCAAACTGCACCACACAGCCCTAATCCCCCTTCCGGAGATATCTTACCTATGGAACGCAGTTCAAATTTCCCCTTTGGAAATTTCCCCCTTTGGAAAGTGTCCTGACTGTAATCCAGAGATATCTTAACCATGCACTACAGCTTAAATTTCCCCATGGTTTGTCAAATTTACCAAATTTTAACCTAATCAATTTCTTCCTAATTCTCCCAGATCTTTCAACCAGACAGCAATAATGCATTAAAAGTCAGAATAACAAGATGATACATAAAAGATATAAAATACATTAAAAATTAAATAAAAACAAGAAAAGGAATTAAAAGAATAAAAAGATAATACGTATAAAATAAAGTGCAAACAGTTCGGACATATCACAGTGCTCAATCAGCAAATGCATAGATAAAAAGATATTTTTTGAGTCTGGATTTGAATGTGGCTACTGTTGGAGCACACCTGATCTCTTCTGGAAGCTGGTTCCAGCTGCGGCTGGCGTAACAGCTAAAAGCAGACTCTTCTTGCTTTGAGTGAACCCTGGGTATTTCTAAATGACTTGATCCTGATGATCTGAGTGATCTGTTAGGTTTATATTCTATGAGCATATCTGCAATGTATTGAGGTCCTAGGCCATTGAGTGATTTATAAACAAGTAACAGTACTTTAAAATCAATTCTAAATGCAACTGGAAGCCAGTGCAAGGACCTGAGGACTGGTGTGATGTGTTCATGTTTTCGGGTTCTGCTCAGAATCCTGGCAGCAGCGTTCTGTACGAGCTGCAGCTGTCTTATGGTCTTTTTGGAAAGACCAGTGAGGAGCCCATTACAATAATCCACCGGGCTGGTGATGAAAGCATGAACAAGTTTCTCTAAGTCTTGACTGGAGACAAAGCATCTAATTCTTGCAATATTTTTGAGATGATAATACGCTGATTTAGTTATTGTCTTTACATGGTTACTGAAATTCAGGTCTGACTCCAAGATCACACCAAGATTCCTGACTTGATTTTTAGTTGTTTGACCCCTAGAGTGAAGGTACATGTTCACTTTGAAAACTTCATCTTTGTTTCCAAACGCAATGATTTCAGTTTTGTCTTTGTTTAACTGAAGGAAGTTTATACACATCCAATTTTTAATTTCATCAATGCACTGGCACAGGGAGTCAATGGGGCTGTAGTCGTTAGGTGATAGGGCTAGGTAAATCTGGGTGTCATCTGCATAGCTGTGATATGCAATTTGGTTCTTTCTCATTATTTGGCTCAGTGGCAGCATATATAGGTTGAACAGGAGGGGTGCGAGTATTGAACCTTGAGGGACTCCGCATATCATGGATGTCCACTCAGACTTATGGTCACCGATACTCACATAATAACCTCTCCCTTCTAAGTATGACCTGAACCATTTTAGGACCATCCCAGAAAGCCCAACCCAGTTTTCCAGCCTGTCAAGAAGAATGTTGTGATTGACAGTGTCAAACGCAGCACTGAGGTCAAGTAGAACCAGCACTGTTAATTTACCTGTATCTGTGTTAAGGCGAATATCATTTATTATCTTTATGAGTGCTGTCTCTGTGCTGTGATGCGGTCGGAAACCAGATTGAAAGTTATCAAAGTATCCATTCAAGCTTAAGAACTTGTTCAGCTGATTGAAAACAACTTTTTCAATGATCTTGCCTATGAAAGGAAGATTTGAGATTGGCCTGTAGTTGCTCAATATGGTGTTATCCAGATTGCTCTTTTTCATGAGGGGCTTAACAACTGCAGTTTTCAGGGATTTTGGAAAAGTCCCAGAGAGAAGTGAGGCATTTACCACTTCTAGGAGATCTGCTTCTAAACAGTTTAACACTCTTTTGAAAAAAGATGTGGGAAGTGTGTCAAGGGCGCAGGTTGATGTTTTAAGGTGCTGTACTGTTTCTTCCAAAATTTTACCATCAATTGCTTCGAAATCAGACATAATAGCTACTTTCTGAGGTTGTGATCTGATCTGTTTTACCCCATTGCAGCTCAAGGATGTGCTGACCGCCTTTCTGATATTATTAATTTTCTCAGAGAAGAAGGAAGCAAACTCACTACATTTGCTGTCTGAGAGCATTTCACTGGGAATCTGACTTGGGGGGTTTGTTAGTCTCTCTACTGTAGCAAAAAGAGTGCAGGTGTTGTTTAAGTTTCTGTTTATAATATTTGAGAAGAAGGTCTGTCTAGCTTTGCCTAATTCCACATTGAAAGCATGAAGAATATCTTTATAGATGTTATAATGGATTTCAAGTTTTGTCTTTCGCCACATGCGCTCAGCTTTTCTGCATTGTCTTTTCATATTTTGCACTGCTGTTGAGTTTCTCCATGGTGCTTTTCGTCTGCCACTTTTCTTCCTGACTTTCACAGGAGCAATGTTATCAATAACATTCTGTACTTTTGAGTTAAAAGAATCAAGGAGAAAATCAACAGAGTCTGCAGATATGCTTGGTGTTAAAGATATAGCCTTCATAAACAGTGCACTAGTGTTCTCATTTAGTGTTCTCATTTAAGCATCGCTTCTAGCCGATCTGACATGTTAATAAACCCAAACGAAAGAACATATGGCACGGTAGCTCACGTCATGTTTCATGGGACTCTTATTACGATATTTCGGACATACATAAACAAATTCTATGACGAGTCAGATCAGATCAGGGAAATATATGTGACACAGATATTATAAAATCATTCAAACACAACACAAATTCTTTATTTATTATATCAGTAGATAAGGGTAAAACACTTGAGTTGTTTTTAAAATATTCACGAGTCTTTTGTGTCGAGTCAAGTCATTTCAGGTCGAAGTCCGAAGTCTATTAAAGCTGCTGTCCGCAATTTTTCCTCTTTGTCACCATCTCTGTTTGAAACATGCGATTGCAGTCATATGCGGAACAGTTATCTGTGCGTTGTGCATCGGCACGGCTCGTCAGCACGGATGAATGAATCTAATGCTGTCAGTCACCGCACCGGTGTGGATACTGCACTTCAGAATCACAGATTCTACGTCTTGAAAGTATGACCAATATAAGAATTTCACTGGAAAATATCATATGAACAAGTAAGTAACATGTTGCCACTTTTGTTTTGACCAACTGAGGAAAAAAGCATTAGGCCTACAATAAATCGCGCTGCCAATGATGATCAAATCTAACGATCGTTTGGATCATGCTAAACCGTACAAATTATTATTACTGTTATATTGTTCTCAAATTGTTATTGTTAACAACATCAGCATTGCGTGACTATGTGTATTTAGTGTGTATTACCTGTAGATTTCAATGTCTGTAGCCACTCCACAGTCCAAGTCTTTTGCTTTTTGACTAAGTTTATGGGTGAATCTCCAGTTGTCACTGATGATTGTCATTTGGATCTTTCTGGATTACAATCCGCCATCAAAATGATAAGTTTAATTATTTCAGCTGCTGTGAGAACAGGCTATAAATGTGCCGCTACCAGCAGCGTCCTCACTTGATAAAAACGATTGGCCTGAACTCCTTCCATTGTTTACGGACGTAATGTAGGCTAATGACGCACAGAAGAACTGCTGCATGCTTGAATTTCCCGCGGAAATCCGCCATGTCGCTCTTATTATAAAACATTATTGCAAGCTTACTGTTGTGAATTGAGACAAGATAATTAGATAGTTTTGAACACTGGCTGGTTATGTACTTGTTCAAAAGTTGATTTTGGATCATTTTTAACCAAAAATTTGCAGACTGCAGCTTTAAAATGCCACTCGAGTCCGAGTCACTAACTCGGGTGCCCATCTCTAGGTCACGGCACCAAATGTAACCAGTCCTCTTCAACCTCTCAAAACGGGATTCGAATCAGGGTCTCTGATATGGAAGGCTGGCACACTAACCTGGTTCAAATCCCGCTAGCAGTCTCTAGCTTCAGTCGCTAGTGCGCCGCTTGAGGCCGGGGAGTGAGGTTTACACGCACAGCTCTTTCTAGCTTGCTTCCGTTACATCTACATTTATCAGATATGGTTATGATTAAACATGACCAACACAATCTAATGGAACTACGTACAGTAACTATTTTACGTTTACATTCATTTGTGGCTACTTCGTATGAATTTGTAGGATCTTGTTCGCAATTTTCGTACAATCTGCTTACACCCCAGAGGTGGTCAGGTTTAGTCGTGGGGTTAGGGGAGGACCTTCATGCTTACTTTTTTCTAAAAATCATACGGTTTTATATAGTTCACATCATAAATTCATACTAAATTGTCATAAAATAGTTGCATTTCCTTGTGAGATTGGGTTGGATAGACAGAGGAGCTACGTGTCCAGTTACATGTTGTTTGTTCACTTATAGAACATCACTGCTCATTTCACCTGAAATACCTTTGGATATGACCCAGTGCTGAATAATTCAAAGCTTGACAGCACAGCAATTCACATTCCATGTGCTCCTAATGTGAGAAATGGAGAAGAGGCATCCTTCGTTGTCTATGTGTGGCAGGCCTTATAATTGTTTTCAGACATGTATTTTAGTACAACAATTTAGTTTTTATTATGAGCTGTACACACACTTACATCCAAATGTGATGTATTTTTGTGTAAAACAGGATGTTAAGAAAGAAAACAACTGCTTACCTGAAAATTGCCATTTTGATGGCAAAGTTTTATTTTGCTACTTTGAATTACTTTGAAAACAGAAAAATCTGATAGATGTGCTGAAAATAATTCACAATAAGATCAGGAATGTCTTTTCAGAGAGCTAATAGAGTTTATTTTGGTTTCACATTGACTTCAGCATGAAAATGTGTGTTTTTGAAGGTCTTTGGGTTTTGAATTGAATAATAAAAAAATATTTCTCTAGTCTCTCACCTTCAACTTTCTGTGAAAATACAGAGATTCATCATTCCTCTTTCACAATATCAACCACTAGAACAAAACCTAAATCAAAAACGAGAAAAGCGAAGGCAGGTTAACAGATGTCTAGCAGGAGAGTATTGTCTACACGTCTGTTTAGGAGCCTCAATGGCTGTAAAAATCTGTGAGATTTATCTGTGGGTGGATAAAAAGAAAGACCTAATGTCAGAGCATCTATACACCATCACACAAAAGATGACACTGACACAGGACGACAGGGATATTTGTGACGGTAAAAGCGAAAGAATAACCATCTGCACAAAATCCTCATTCTCTGTTTCAATTCCACCCTCAATCCTGTTCACATCACTGCCTTTATGAATTTAGGGCAGTTTAGAAACATGATGAATGTGACAAAACCTAAAAAATCCTAAGTAGACTGTAACTGGTCCTACTCGACCTGCTCCGAGCGGGATTCAAACCGGTTTTTCCGGCATTGGAGGTGGTCGCGCTGACAAGGACGCTAAAGACTGCAGTCTCTAGGATGCCTCTTGAGGCCAGGATATATTATTACATATATTACATTATCTTAAGAAAACATAAGTAGTGTTTGATGTTTGCTCCAAAAGTGCTGAAACTCCAACACAGTCAGGGTGTTGCTATGCCGTTGCAAAGATTGAGTGCTCCATATGTTGCTACATGCATGTTTCCAGTATGTGCTGGGCTGCTATGGCATTGCTAGTTGGTTGCTAGGATGTTCTGGGTGGTTGTTAGGACGTTGATAGGTGGTTGCTAGGATGTTGCTAGGACATTGCTAGGTGGTTGCTAGGGTGTTCTGTGTGTTTTTAGGTGTACTGAATGGTTGCTAATGTTTTTAAAATGTTTGTTAGGATGTCATTTGCCAAGGTGTTTGCCAAGTGCTCCTTGTTTTGCTACATGGTTGCAGCATGTTTCCAATGTGTGCTGGGAGGTTGCTAGGGCATTCCTAAATAATTGCTAGAGTGTTCTAATTGCTAGTGTGTTGGTTTGCTAGCGTGTTCTTGCTGGTTGCCTGGGTGTTCTGGATGGTTGCTAGGGCATTGTTAATTGGTTGCTAGGGTGTTGTGGGTAGTTACTAGGGCATTGCTAAATGATTGCCTGGGTATTCTGGATGGTTGCTAGGGTATTATTAATTGGTTGCTAGGGTGTTTGTTTGCTAAGTGTTCTGGGTGGTTGCTAGGATATTCTGAATGGTTGCTAGGGTGTTTTGGGTGGTTGCTAGGATGTTCTGATTGGTTTCTAGAGTGTTCTGAATAGTTTCTAGAGAGTACTGTTGTTGCTAAGGCTTTGCTAAATCGTTGGTACGTTGGCCTGGGTGTTCTGGATGGTTGCTGTGGCATTGGTTGTTAGGGTGTTTGTTTGCTAAGTGTTCTTGGTGATTGCTATGGTTTTCTCTGTGGTTGCTAGGATGTTCTAAATGGTTTCTAGAGTGTTCTGAGTTGTTGCTAGGGCATTGCTAAATGGTTTCCTGGGTGTTCTGGATGGTTGCTAGGGAATTATTAATTGGTTGCTAGGGTGTTTGTTTGCTAATTGTTCTTAGTGATTGCTATGGGTTTCTGGGTGGTTTCTATGATGTTCTGAATGGTTTCAAGGGTGTTCTGAGTGGCTGCTAAGGCATTGCTGATTAATTGCTAGTGTGTTGGTTTGCTAGCGTGTTCTTGCTGGTTGCCAGGGTGTTCTGGATGGTTGCTAGGGCATTGTTAATTGGTTGCTAGGGTGTTGTGGGTAGTTACTAGGGCATTGCTAAATGATTGCCTGGGTATTCTGGATGGTTGCTAGGGTATTATTAATTGGTTGCTAGGGTGTTTGTTTGCTAAGTGTTCTTGGTGATTGCTAGGATGTTCTTAATGGTTGCTAGGGTGTTCTCAGTAGTTGTTAGGACATTACAAGATGGTTGCTATGATGTTCTGAGTGGTTGCTAGGGTGTTGGTTTGGTAGAGTGTTCTTGGTGGTTGCTGTGGTGTTCTGGATGGTTTCTAGGATGTTGTATAACTTGTGATTTGCGATATCCTTCATGTGTGTATCAAAAACAGTTTAATATCCAAGATCAGTGGTTTGTTCAAATCCATAATTCTGTATGAGCAATAATCATTGTGATTGCCTTAGCAACCAACTTGCCTGACCAGTCCCATCGGAGTGCACTTTCAGCCACATCAGAAGGCAGTGGGCTTCTGCAGCCGTCGCAGGAGTGAATATGTGAAGAAGTAGCTGATTGCTGAGGGACGTGCTTTGATTCAGAGCAGCTCCCTACACATATAGCCATCTGCGGCCCTGTGAATCGAGGGGGTTTCATTCTCAGATGAGATTTATGGCAGCACACACTCACTACACAGACTGCTGGGCTGGGCTGTGTATATCATGTAGCAGGGACACAATAGTGCTGGGTATCTTGCACATGCCATGAAGAGTCAAAGTTAAAGCTTTCAAAAATGAACAATAAACAAACCCAACAGGTGCACAGAATTGTTACTGTGTAGAATATACGGGTCTGTCTGTGAATACCAGCAATAAATTCGCTTTTATGTACCAACCAAAAAAAAAGAAAGGAAAATGCTCGTTATCATTAACAATGTCATCAGCAAGTATAGTTTTTAACCCATTTCACAACAACCTCAAAGTTAAAAGTAATTAAAAATAATAGGAAATTATGTCTTGCATAAAGAAAACCGGCCTTTTTTTCTATTATAACTTTTTCATTACTATTTTTAGCACATTTAACCCCTAGATTCTCATTACAGGATTCTCATTTGACTTGATTTTGATTTAAAATATTTTTGTTATTCAATTTATGCCTATACACTCATTTAAATAAGCATAAATTAATAAATATGTGTTACAATGATGTATAAATACTTTACAATGTAAATAAATTAGTGCTGTCAAATCGTTTAATCATGATTAATCGCATCCAACATAAAAGTTTGTGTGGTCTGATCCAACAGCTGAGCTACTGTAGCTCAAATTGCACAAGAAGTTAATGCTGGTTCCAACAGAAAGGTGTCAGAATACACAGTGCATTGCAGTTTGTTGCGTATGGGGCTGCATAGCCACAGACCAATCAGGGTGCCTATGGTACCACACCAACAGTGGGCATGTGAGAATCAGAACTGGACCACGGAGCAATGTAAGAAGGGGGCCTGGTCCAATGAATCACGTTTTCTTTTACATCACATGGATGGCCGGGTGCATGTGGGTCACTTATCTGGGGAACACAAGGCACCAGGATGCACTATGGGAAGAAGGCAAGCCGGCAGAGGCAGTGTGATGCTTTGGGCAATGTTCAGCCAGAAACCATCCATGTGGATGTTACTTTGATACATACCACCTACCAGATTGTTGCAGACCATGTAAACCCTTTCATGGAAACGGTACCTGTGGCCTCTTTTTTAGCAGGATGTGCCCTGCCACAAAACAAAAATGGTTCAGGAATGGTTTGAGGGACACAACAATGTGTTTGAGGTGTTGACTTGGCCTCCAAATTCCCCAGATCTCAATCCAGTCAAACATCTGTGGGATGTGCTGAAAATACAAGTCTGATCCATGGAGGCCCCACCTCGCAACTTACTGGACTTAAAGGATCTGCTGCTAACATCTTGGTGCATCTTGGTCTAGTGGAGCCCATGCCTCGACGGATCAGGGCTGTTTTGTCAGCAAAAGGCGGACCAACACAAAATTAAAAAGGTGGTCATAATGTTATGCCTGATTGGTGTATATATATATATATATATACAAACACACACATACACACACATATTTTATATTTGCAAACATGTATGTTATATGTGATTAATCATGATTAATCGATTTGACATCAGCACTAAAATAAATATTTGATTGTAATATTTAATATTATTATTTTTCAGGTTAGAGAAAATTAGCTTTATTGTCATGAAAATGTCATGATGAAAAAAGTTGTATAAAAACAGACTTAATTTTCTTTATGCAAAATACATTTTTACAGAAGAGGATTAGGGCCAAGCAATAATAAAAAAAAATAAAACCATCTCGAGATTAAAGTTGTTAAATTTCGAGAAAAAAGTCGAAATAAAATGTTGAGAATAAACTCGTTAAATTACGAGAAAAAAAGTCGTTAAATTATGAGAACAAATTCGTTAAATTATGAGAAAAAAAGTCGTTAAATTTCGAGAAAAATAGTTGAGATAAAATGTTGAGAATAAAGTCATTAAATTACGAGAAAAAAGTCGTTAAATTATGAGAAAAAATTAATAATTTAATGAATTTGTTCGCGTAATTTAACGACTTTTTTCTCGTAATTTAATGACTTTATTCTCAACAATTTATCTCGACTTTCTTCTCGAAGTTTAACAAGTTTTTTCTCATAATTTATTGAGTTTAATCTCGAGATGGTTTTATTTTTTTATTATTGCTTGGCCCTAATCCTCTTCCGTACATTTTCTTATTTCTTTTGATTTTGGGATATAATATAATCTTGACTGGTTTCATGAGATTTATGATTTATGCAGTATCAAGACAGAGACAAAATATCATTTGAATACTTTATTAAATAATTATAATCAAACTGAAAAAAAAAAAAATCCACCATCAGAAGTCACATTTTTTACTTTTTTTTTTTTTTTGTAGTTTTCGAAACAACAACAGCATCACTCTGTGAGCTACAATATATGCATGTGTACTACTTCCAGAGGAAAAAGCTCAAAACTCCTTGGACTGTGCTGTGCCAAAAAGAGCACAGGAGGTTTCAGAAGCTACACCAAGGCTGATGGTGTTTTAAGAAGGGGAGTTCAGGAGCTACATAACTACAGTCCAGAGAGGTTTTGTGCCCAATTAATGAGCTCAGTTCAAAATAATCCAAATTGGCTTGCTCTTTGAAAAGCCTCCACCAGAGGCCTTTGTGGCACAGCGTATTGTTTGTCTGTTTGAAGATGTCAAAGAAAGCCGATAGATAGTAGAAATAAATTGATGTCTAGCAAGACCAGAATACCATTTGTGCTGAAATAGAGGTGAAGACATGGGTGGAGAGATGATTATTGAGACTGCGTCACCATCTTTCTGATGAATTAGTTAAAGCTGACATGTGTATTCGGTTTAATGTGCAAGCTGATTCCGCCAAAGAGTGCAAACATTGTTGCTCTTTGTATGAGCTTAATGATAACATTGACTAAACCAGTGGTTAGGTGTGGGACTAAATGCTTGTCTTACCAATGGCAGATATTTTTGCAATTCCATTGGTGGAGAATGGTGCAGAAATTACACAGAGTAAAACATGTGTTAGTGACTGTGTGTTAGCCTCTATATCATGATAGCCAAAGAGGAAATGACAACAGCAAAATGTTTGTTACTTCCTGTTTGGCTATGTTTATCTTACTCTCTTCACCCTGTGCCTCACATTTCAACAGCACAGGCTGTAAAGTGTATGATGCCTTAGCACTATCAAAGCTGATTTTTTTATAAATATAAGTATTCAGATTCAAAGGTACCCAGTATAATTGCCAAAGTGCACAGAACAAGCTGTCACTGAAACAACCACATCAAAAAACGACAGATGTCTGAAATTAACATTCTAATACTGTTGACATAAGATTTCCCAAACCTGGGATGAGCTGATAGGATATTTTTCAGTAAAAATAATAATTATCATTATAATAAAAAAACAAACAGAACTTTCTGGAATTTCCTTTTAACCTTAAATTGAAATGCAAACTTAAAAAGGACAATTAATAAAAAATAAAATAAAATAAAAAAAAAGTCAAGTTGACATGTACACCACCACAGCAGCAATTCCTGAATGATATACATGCAGTTTTTTTCAGTAATTTCACATTGATACAAGCAACATATTTACACCACACTGCTTCTGTCTCTGCGGTGAGAGACTCTACATGGCGTTCCTTTTGTATTCTACATACATTTAGCAGCATAGAAAACATTGATAAAGTAGCCATAACTCATAGAGTAATGGCGAAGCCTACTTAACATCCAAATCCTGAGTGTCCAAATAAAGTTGTAGTGTCTTAATTCAGTAGTCTTAAACTTGAAAATCACGTCACTCATCCCATCCGTAAGTTTCTGTCTAATGACAAAAGTTTCTTCATTGGAAAATCCATAGAGATTTGAGGTCTCTGTGTGCTTTGTCACATTAGAAATCTCCACGTACAGCAGTTTGAGGTGTAATGAGGACGTTTGTGCAAGCACGTCCTTCAAAGGTTGTTTGCACGCTTTTCAGGTACATTTGATTGACTGGCAACTGAAGAAAATGATTCTGCCAAACAGTAGCATTGATGGAGTGGAAAATGGCTCATGAGATATGATTATTCTAGCCTGAGTAAATTAAAGTTTCTGTCTCTATAATCAATCCTTTTTTGAGTCATGGCTTTCCTTGGGTTGTTGTCTTGTGTTTATGTGTGAGCGAAATTCAATATCTCTAAAGTTTAGGTAGACAGTTTTATCCAGATCAAGGCACAAACGTTTCACATCAGAAATATTTATCACCATTCATTACAAGTATGGAAACTAGAAAACTTGCTGCCTTCAAACCAGCTCACATGTCGTAATTATGAGTAGAAACCCATTGCTTTCCAAGTTGGGGTTGAATCAATCAAATGACTATGTTTATCATAATAAGCTGTAATTTTGAATATATATGCATTTGTGTAATGATGATGAGGATTAGCAATAAAGCCGATGAGTTACATACTTTGTGCTTCCAGGAAGTGAAAAAAAGGAGATAAATATACGTAACACATCCATTTTATTCTAACCAAAATCATTTGAACGTACATCATGTCATAATTAAGACTTCATAATGAGGAATTCCCAGGAGAACTTGAAGGCAGCAAATATTCCAGAGAAATACCAGAGCTTCAGTACACACGAGAGAGAATCAATGGAGAAAGAGTTCCAGCAGAGGAACATGGAGGTGAGCCAGACACGAGAGTGTGAGTGCAAACAGTCCTAGTTGGAAACACAGCAGACAACTCCACATCGCACAAGCCCATTGCTAAGGCTGCGCACGCTAGCTATGCAACAACGGCGCTCTGTCATCGCTCTCTGTACACAATAAGGGCAAACTAAATCACTTTAACCAGAGAGAAGAACACAAGTGATGTGTTTGTGAAAGGCGAGAAGGATGGGGGAAATCACAGAGGATCAGGAGGGATATTTACACCCTATAGTATGCCAATCTTCTGTCTATGGCCACAAGTTCCTGTAAATAACATCATCCCCTGAGGCTGAAATGGATATGGAGATCAGTAGATACATCGACTCTCTCTACTCTCTGTAGGTTTGTATCTCTTCCTCTATGCAATTGTGTTTAGCAGGGAATAATTGCTGTGACCACAAAGCAGCCGGTGGGGTCACAAATTAAGACTGCTGCAAATTGAGGAAAACAACTCATGCTTAGAGTGTACGTGGTCATAATTCAAATCGTGTTAATATCTGTATCTTCCTACACTATGCAATTACACAAAAAAGGCATACATTTGCATATCTGCTAAAAGTTATTTTTCCCGTTGGAAAATATTAGCTTCAAAGCTAACAAACATGGAATAAAAGCTACAAAACTCTAATCTGAAATTTATGGGGTCTCTACCCTGGTGAAAAAGAAGTACACTTTAGCATATTCAATTAAAATGTATTAACATATGATAAATATATATAATAGAATATATAACAAATATATATTTAAATACACAACATACAAGTTTCATAAATGCTCGTCAGTACATTTGGTAGTACTCTTTAACCAGAATTTAAAGTACTTGTCATGCACTTAAACATATTTTTATACATTACAAAAGTATACTTTAAAGCATGACAAAAGATTATTAAAACATGATTTAAAATATACTTTAAAGTAAAACATTTAATTTGGCATTATAACTAAATTAACTATGTAAAAGTGTACTTAAAGGATTAGTTCACTTTATAATGAAAAATACCCCAAGCTTTATGCACCCTCAAGGCATCCTAGGTGTATATGGCTTTCTTCTTTCAGATGAACACAATCTGCGTTATATTAATAAATATCCTGACGCATCCAAGCTTTGTAATGGCACTGAATGGAGCCAACGAGTTTGAAGTTCAAGAAAGTCCATCCATCATAAACGTACTCCACAAGGCTCCGGGGGGTTAATAAGGCCTTCTGAAGCGATTTATTTGAGGAAGAAAAATATCCATATTTAACAAGTTATAAAGTAAAATATCTAGCTTTCACCAGACTGCCTTCTGTATTCAACTTACAGAGAAAGTGAAATGCCTCTCACAGTTCTTCCTAAGTTGAATGCGGAAGATAGTCTGGCAGAAGCTAGATATTTTACTTTATAACTTGTTAAATATGGATATTTTTCTTACACAAATGCATTGCTTTGCTTTAGAAGGCCTTTATTAACCCCCCCCAGAGCCATGTGGAGTATGTTTATGATGGATGGATGCACTTTCTTGAGCTTCATACTCGTTGGTCCCATTAACTGCCATTATAAAGCTTAGATGCATCAGGACGTCAAAATATAACTCTGATTGTGTTCAACAGAAAGAAGAAAGTCATATACACCTAGGATGGCTTGAGGGTAAAGCTTCAGGTAATTTTCATTTTAAAGTTAACTAATCCTTTAAGTGTCTTAAGAAAGTATGTTATGAAATTGTAAGTACACTTAAGTGGCCTTTTATTCAATTAATATTATATTATATTATATTATCTGCAAGAACTAAAAAATATACTTTTTAGATGTGAAGTACACTACAAGCGTACATTCAATACAGTTAAGCATACTTCTTTTTCACAAGAGTAAACCATTTTAAAGTGAAACCTTGTTTTTTTCTGTCAATCCCTCACAATTAAGGAAGTATTTACTTTAAAGTTCACTGTTCTGTTTGTCATGTTTGTTACATAACATTCTGTGTAGCGCAGAGTCAAAACACAAGACGTGTCTTTTTTGTTTGTTTCAGGAAGAGAAATCTCTTCTGATCTGAATGGCATTTTGTTATTGTGGCATTTTCAGCTCACTCTGCCCAATTGCTGGCAAGGATCAAGAGCGGATTATCGCTTCAACGTGTGGGAGAAGGTGCATGCATATGCACGTGTGTATCAGTGTGTTTGCGATTACTAGCCCGAAAATGTATGCATAGTGGTTACAGGCCGTTTGAGTGAGCATGTGCTCATATATGAGAGCATGTGTGGGCTGAAGTATGCATTTAAAGTCGGCTTTTGCGTGGGAGTTGGAGTATGGCACCCATGACCCTGTCTTAAAACACTACAATAAGATTAACGGGTGCTTGCTGTGCCACATGCTGCTGTCCCTGCTCTTCTGTGTCTGAACGCTGACACCTGAAACCATGACCCAGAGAGGATGGCATCTGTTGTATCTGCATGTGTTTTATCTATGATTTTTGCAAGTTGCTTCAGTGGCAGAGGTGGTTTTGATGGGCGATTACAAACATTTTTGGGTCGTAGGAATAATGTGCACTGATGAATGGTGCAAAAATAAAACCAGGAGTGTATGTTAGGAAAGTAAACAGGGTCAATTTTGATTTCATGTTTGCCTTAGAGCACAGGAATCAGATATTTCAAAGAAACTGAAAAACTCTAAAGAGAGAAGATGCAGACACAAGTAAACAGCAGTGGTCTGACAGCACTAAATCTTTCTTTAGAGAATCCAGACTTTGTTCATATCTTTCTTGATCTAGAGGGATATGACACTCTTATAGACTCATTTAAACCTGAAACAAATTTTCACCAACACTACTGCTATGTAGACGCCAAGACATTCAAGACAGTGTGTACGGCCCACATAGATTACCTATAGAGCTAGTAAGCAAGGAGAGGCATTGAAAACTGTGCCTCAATGTGTGTATGTGTGTGACACTAATCTGTTAATCTAGTTAATGCCTTTGCAGCTGGTGCCATAACGTCCAGCACATGAAATAAAGGAAGGACAACAGGATAACCAACAGCTGTTGATGCTCACTCTTTGCTGCCCATCACACACACACACACACATGTGCACCCCCACTAAGATTTTCTTTGTTGGTTGGTTTCTGTTGCAGATCCTTTCAGACTAGATGTTGAAAAGGTAGAGGAAGCGAAAGGTTTAGCAAAGGAATTGTAACTACTTCTGAAAAAAGCTGGTTTTGACAACTGCATAACTAACAAGGTTAATATGTAGATGGACAGTTACTCCCTTCCTTTTGATGTTTATCCATAAATTATTACTATAATAAGAAGGAGCTGAATGAGAAAGAAATAATTTGGGAAAAGCCTTTGTGTAAATAAAGGTTCCAAAGGGGGGGTTAGTAGTGATACCATAGAAGAAGCATTTTTGGTCCCTCAAAGAACCTTTCAGTGAACAGTTCGTAAAAGCACCTTTTTTTGTGAAGAACATTGTAATAATCTACAGAACTTTTTTTCACCTTAAAGAACCTTTTGTGAAATGGAAAAGCCCCATAGATGTTAAAGGTTCTTCATGGAACCATCAATGCCAACAAAGAACCTTTGAGTGTTTGTTATTTTTATGCTGTTTTCATATACTGTCTTCTTCTGCTGAAAAGACCATCACAGATGGTCATCAGCATGCTTCTTAACTAGCGTAACCACCAAAAGACTGTGCAGTTTACCAGCTAGACCAGCACCCAACTAACATAAACGAGCCTGGACAAGTCTAAGCTAGTCTTTTCAGCAGGAATACGTTGCATTTCTCTGTTTCTTGCAGAATTTTCAGTAAAAGGGAGTACCACTGTTATATGACAAGGCATATGGGGGGCCAGAATGATGGTGGGGGATACTGACAGTCTCACTTTCGCAGAGAAAATCTGCCGTGTCGTCTTTTCACCGATCCAGAACTCTAGCATAGTCCTGCAAACCGCAACCTCCTTCGCTCTTCAGATCGGCAAAGATCTGCGTGAAGAAATGTGGGTCTGCGTTGATGCGCAGCATCTTGGCACTGGTGACGTCGATAATGGCCAGACAACGGTCCCAGAATGCCTCTTTCGCCGTCTCCACTAGGAAGGGCTTGAGCGGGTATGAGATCTCGTTCCCCATGTAGGAGTAGGACAGGTACAGACAGGTTAGTAGAATGGCTTGGAGCTCATGCTCTGAAGACACCACGTCGCCATCCACCACATCACGGCACAGCATGTACACAAACACCACGTTGGCTGGGGTCACAAAGGCTTGGTCCTGCCAGCCTTGGAGCAAGAGTGAACGGTCCACAGCCCGCAGCCACAGAACTGGATCTGCGGGGGAAAGGTGCTTGAGCCGATAGCAGCGGCCACACAGAAACTCGCCCAGGCAGCGAAGCAGCTCGCTAGTCGAGGCCTGGACGATCACACGCTTCGGTGAGGAAGTGCATGTAGGCGCTATCTTCTTAACAGAGGAAATCTGTTGCGGTTTTCCATAGCCCAAGCCCAGGCCCAGGCCTAGACCTGCTGGACCATCATAGCTAGTGAGATTGGCGCAAGAGAGAGACTTCTTTACATTTTCGTGGTTTAGATGCAAGACCGGATCCTTTTGGTAGATGTTATTGTTGTTGAGAGGAGCCCCAACGGCGCCCTGACCTCCAGGATAGGCTTTTTTGGACTCACCACGCTTCTTGGTGGAGGCCACCAGTCGTTTCCAGGTGAGAGCGGGGAGGAAAATGGAATGGCCACGTTTAAGATTACGGTCCTTTTGAGTGTTCAGCGAGCGGCTGCTCAGGCTTGGGTAATGGCTTAGAGAACCGGGCCGGTCGTCATAATAACCAGGTTTTCGAGGACCCGGCGAAAGGGATAGTACGGTACCCATGAGTCCACTGAGGTGGTGAAGCAACCAGCTGTGTGGGTTAATGTGGCTCAAAAATAAAGTGCTTGTGCCTCACTGTTTGAAAGCTGGAAGGTCAAGACTGGGTTGGTGAGGGGCATGGATGAGTTCCTGAGAAGATTATATGAAGAGCATTATAATAAATAAAAGACACTTTAAATGATAGTTAACAAATATAAATTCATGTAAATAAAGAGAGAAGCCTCTGACATGTAGATTTGAGTGACACAAATGAACAATGAATGAAGTACTTTTTACAACATTTATGTTGGTAATGCTCATTTATAATTATGCAACAGTTCTGATTCTCAAACTTGATTGGCTTCTTCTGGAACTATTTTCATTGTCAGAGAAAAATACACAAACTTAAAAAACATTTTTTTTGTCAGAAATGTAAGTTACTTTATATTAAAGGGTTAGTTCACCCAGAAATGGAAATTCTGTCATCATTTATTCACCCTCATGTCATTCCAAACCTGTAAGACTGTTGTTCATCTTTGGAACACAAGAAATTTTTAATGAAATCTGAGTGATCTATGTCCCTCCATTGACAGCTAAGTTATTACCAATTTGAAGCTTCAAAAAGTTTGTAAAACTAATCCATATGAATTGAGTGGTTTAGTCCAACATTTCTGAAGAGACACAATCGCTTTATACGCTGAACAGATTTAATTTAGGCTTTTATTCAATTATATACATTCATCAACGCACACATCAGTTGTGGCAAATGGAAGCTCAAGCATATTCGAGAACCAATTTTACGCAACACGCTTGAGTTTCTGCAAGAACTGATGAGGTTTTTGTTCTCTGATCAATGTTTATATGTGAATAAAAACCTAAATTAAATCTGTTCATCATATAAAGCGATCTAAACCGCTCAATTCATATGGATTACTTTTTCCAATCTCTCTATGAACTTTTTAAAGCGTCAAAGTGATAGTTGTGTAGCTGTCTATGGAGGGACAAAAAGGTCACAGATTTCATTTAAAAATATCTACATTTGTGTTCTGAAGATGAGCGAAAGATTTGGAACAACATGAGGGTGAGTAAATGAAGACAGAATTTTCATTTTTGGGTGAACTATGCATTCAAAATTTTCACAATACTTGTTTTAAAGCAGCTTTACAGAAAATCCTAATGTTAATGTTTATAATATCCTAATATATTTATGTCTTATAGTCACATTTAGCAGATTAGAGCTGGGTAAAAATATAGTTTTCATTTTGTGATGATACAAGCAATAGATTATGCATGAAAAAATCTGAAAAAAATCAGTTTATCAATAAAGACAAATATTTAAGATTCACCACTATTTCTTTCTGTCACTAATAAAATAAGTCACATTGTTCTGACCTTGTTAATTGGTTTATTTCATCCAAAATTAGAATTCTGTCATGATTTAATCATCCTAATGTTGTTTCAAACCTTTGTTTCAAAAATAAATGTTGTGTACTGATGCATTCAAGATTCAAAAAAGAACAAAGTCAGCAAAAAGTGATCCATACAATGTGTTATATTCTGAGTTTTCTGAAGCAATGCTATGGTTTTTTTATGTGACAAAAAGATTGAAATTTTTAAAAATCTTGATATTCATATCTCCCTGGTATGTTCATAATAATTTGCGAGAGAAGTTATATTTGAGTCGTGAATTAATAACAAATGAGTCTGTTGTTTTCAATGGATCAGTTGACCAGTTTACAAAACTGATGTGAATGATTTGTTCACAAATCCGACAGAATCGTTCAACTCACTGATGACTCAATCATCCAGTCGCAGCAGTTACAGCTCATATTATCATCAGTAATGACTTCAATTTCAGTCTGTTCCTCACACAAAGCTACTGTTTTGAATGACATTAGAAGAGAAGTTGTATATGAACCAGATTTGTTAATTTTATTATATCATTTTATGTTGTTTTTGTGTCCACTTTGAAGCTTGAAATCTTAGCAGCCCACATTCAATTGCATGGAAAGAGTGAACAGCACATTATTAACATTTCTCCGCAGAAGAAAGTAAGTCATATGGTTTGGAACAACATGAGGGTGATAAACCAAATAGGGCTACTAAAAAAATCAACTTCTCATTTAAATAAAATTATTAAATGATAAAAATAGAAGCAAATAGCAATGTTCTCAGTCTCTTTGTGATTAGCACTGTAGATATTTGGTAATTACTTTACTCTTAATACCAGCTGAGTCTCTTGAGGGAACAGGCAGAATCTGACCCACTTAACTTGGACAAGAGGGTAATCTGAACCACAAACATGTAAAATCAAAACCCTAAACAGCACCATTTTCTGGATTACTTAATTTTACATTGATCAACATGTATGCATATTATATTTTATATATTATATTTAATAATAGCAACATTAAAGTACCTGAATACTTGGACCAAATTGTAGTTAGTAAAGTTGTCTGCAATAAAACTGGAAATTTGGTATTAGAAGACTCTAAATAAAGTTTAAATGAAGAAGAAGAGATCTAATTTGATCTTTTATGGTTTAACATTAGTAACAATGGTCATTGTGCTATTCAGCTTATCATTAGGTTACAATGTTTTGCTCACCTGTTCGGCGGACATCGGTGGAGCGCATCAGTTCAACCCTGCGGCTTGACTGCGTGTTGCACATCACACACACGCGCTGAAACGCGCCGCACGCGCCTACTGCATTAATGTTTGCATTAAATCCTTCCTTCACGCCACTATACCTGACTCTGACAACATAGTAAACTTAAGCGCATCCAACAGGAGCTGTTCTCTGTGTCCGCTCCGCATAGAAACAAAGTCATTCAGGTTCACTGATGTCGTTCCTGTTTAAATATGTCTATTATCCAGAAATGCTGCCCGGTAAGTGTCCTCATTTGAACGCGAATGAATTTAAAGGAGAGGATTTACATCACATAAAACTTTCACGGAATTCCAGTTCCATCTCTCATAGTCCACCTTATGCACTTTGAACAAACAGCTGATGAATCCGAGTTTGGGCCAAAAATATATCCTATATTATGCAAAGACGCACTTGCGCATATAAGCATTTATATTAGAGCCTCCAGCCCGGGTACTGACAGCAGGAGGAGTTTGTGATCTGGTCCTCTGTGCTGCACATCAGGCTGTCTGTTTTCAGCGGAGGCTCCTCCTCGCGACATGTGACGCACCGCTAATATCGTCCGATTGACTGACTGGCAAACAACAGCTCTGTAGATTCACATGAACACATGTAGAGCCAATATACAAAAATACAGCGACCCCAAGAAGAATTTGGGCAGTTAAAGGGTTAGTTCACCCAAAAATGAAAATTCTGTCATTTATTACTTACCCTCATGCCGTTTCACCTTCATTAATCTTCGGAACACAAATTATATTTTAGTTGAAATCCGAGAGCTCCGTAGGGAGCAATGTAACGTTACACTTCCTCTTTCAAGATCCAGAAAGGTACTAAAAACATATTTAAATCGGTTCATGTGAGTACAGTGGTTCACTATTAATATTATAAAGCGACGATAATATTTTTGGAGCACCAAAAAAAACAAAATAACGACTTTTTTAGTGATGGCCGATTTCAAAACACTGCTTCAAGAAGCATTGGAGCATAAATGAATCAGTGTATCGAATCATGATTCAGATCGCGTGTCAAACTGCCAACGGCTGAAATCACGTGACTTTGGCGCTCCGAACAGAAGATTCGATACACTGATTCATTTGTGCTCCGAATCTTCCTGAAGCAGTGTTTTGAAATCGGCCATCACTAAATAAGTCGTTATTTAGTTTTTTTGGCGCTCCAAAAATATTATCGTCGTTTTATAATATTAATATTGAACCACTGTACTCACATGAACCGATTTAAATATGTACCTTTATGGATCTTGAGAGAGGAAGTGTACTACATTGCTCCCTATGGAGGCCTCACGGAGCCATCACATTTCAACTAAAATATCTTAATTTGTGTTCTGAAGATTAAGGTCTTACAGGTGTGGAACGGCATGAGGGTAAGTAATAAATGACAGAATTTTCATTTTTGGGTGAACTAACCCTTTAAAACGTTTGATTTCACTGTAAAATCCCAAGTGGCATCTCCAAACAAACACAAAACTAATGGATTTAATGGAAATATTGCCGTTTTTATTATAAATATTTATAAAGTATCTATTATGAATTATTTATCCATGCACACATATATAGGCTATTTTTAATTCATGTACCCTCATAAACTTTAATCAAAATAACTTCCCCTCTGTCTTGCAGTGACATCTAATCCGATGAAGTGTTTACTGGCGTGAGGGCGAGGCAACCTGTCAATCACATGAGATCACAGCAATAGCGAACCACAACCATCCAATCAATTCCTGATGGTCAAAATCAAATCCAACTCTACTTTTTTTTTTTTGTTCGAGAAGCCATTTCACTCATATATAGCCTACACCATAACAGGGAAGAAAAGACTGTCAACTTTAGTTTTTTTTTTTACTTTCTATTAATCAAAAATCCTAAAACATATGGGAGACGTATTTTTTAGTGTTTGCTCATCTGCAATACGTCTATAGGACGTTTCCTGTCAGATGTCAAATAGACGTTTAGAAGATGTCTTTAAGATGTTTATGATTTAGAATGTATGTAAAACTGACATCTTAAAGATGTCTATCATATGTTTGTAAACAGCAGATGCTTTTCAGACGAAGTGATCTTTAATAGACATCTTGCAGACATGTGTGTTATCTGGTTTCTGAAGGATCATGTGACTGAAGACTGGAGTAATGGCTGCTGAAAATGAACTCAAATAGAAAACTTTTTATTGTAATAATATTGCTGAGATAAACTGTGAGTAGGCTACACACACACATATACACACACACACACACACATTGTGAGCTTTTCATATATAAATGTTAAATATCTCAATGTAGGATCTTTCTAAGGTTTTGCATCTGTCTAGAGAGAACAATTCCCCTTGTTGAGTAATAATGGCATAACATGGAGCTGATAAGATCACAGCAGCACAAAAACTTTGTTATATCACTTGATTACAAAACGGCTCAGCAAATACAACAAAGTGTTCCTCAGAAAGAGTGAGTTAACTCATGACAGCTCAAGCTGACAGGTGCCCAGTATGAGTGGTTTTTGTCAGAGTGCACATTCTCACCATTCAGCAAACAAGTAATTCTGTGTGGTTGTTGCGGCGCATGCTTCCCTTTCTGCCTAAGAAGGATTTATGACCTGGGTTCAGCACATGGCAGTTAATGAATCAGATCAGTGAGTTATAGACTGAAGGGGCATGAAACGTGCAGTATGATAAAGGAGCTGTGAAGAAATCTCTCTCTGACTTCCTCTTGTCTTTTTAGTCCACATGTACCTGTTGTCAAGCCATTTCACCTTCTGTTGGTGTTGGATCGGCAGAGTGCAAGGGGAGATTCGACCGTTGTAAAAAGAAGTGTGCTTAATTGTATTGAATGTGTACTTGTAGTGTACTTTGAATCTTAAAAGTATACTTAAAAAAAACGTACTTGCAGACAGTATTATATTAATGAAGAAAGGCCACTTAAGTGTACTTAAAAAGAGTACACTTTCATGATTATGTTTCTTAACACACTTACAGTAGGCTAACTACACTTTTGGTGTGTTGACTAACATACTAAAGCACAAGCAGTCTTTGATTACAGTTTAACTTTAGTGGGTTTTTTTTAGTTGCATTTAATATTTAAATGTACTAAATTGCAACATAATCATTATCATTGATTTAACATAATCAATGTGTAATTATAAATATATTTAAATACATGACATACACATTACAGCAGAAATGACATTATATTTTAGTTTACAAAAATGCTGGTCACTTTAACCATTTTAAAAAAACAATAAACTGATGAAATTTCATATAAAGATGTCCTTTATTAAGTCCAACTTAAGTATGTCAAAAATCACTCTAAAGATCAGATGATTTCTTTTAATACAATTTAATACAAATGTAATACATTTTCATTTAATTGCACTTAACATGCAATAGTCTTCAAAAACATTACATTGAGTCTGCACTTAATTATATTCTTTTAAAGTATATTATTCCTTTTTAAAGGTAAGCTAAAGTATTTTTTTTTCAAAAGGGTAGACTTGGTAATGAGGTGATAATTAAGAGTAACTTTGGAAATGGAGCTACTGCAATTCTTCAGTCCTTAAACACTATAGCACCCTCGAGTAAGACACTAGTGACATGTGTGACCACTGAATTTGTAATCTTAAAGACAGTGAAATTAAATAAACTGACAGATAATTGTTGTTTTCTACATTCAGATATATGCTGCCCTCTAGTGGCCAAGTGCGAGAAAGCCTAAACGTCGATAGACTGTGGCTGCATCTGAAATCTTCTCTAGTAAAGCGAAAAAGAGTATGTGACAAAAGAAGTATGTCCGAATTCACAGAACTCATAAAAGTGTAGGCAAAATGTACCCAGATGGCGTACTACTTTCGGCGAGATGTGTCGATGGACACTTTACTATCATGTGAGGCCACGGGAGAGGATTTGTAAATGGCAGTGAAGCGACGCAACGGTCACTGGTAGGTCACATGATAATGACTACATTCATACTACACACATTTATACTTTTTTAGCGGTTGTGAAGCAATTACTTATTTAAAATAAGTAACGTTACCTACTCAAGAGAGTATGCTTCGGATGTAGCCTGTGACTTGGATTTGAACTAGGAAAACACACCCTGCTTTCTGAGATGTTGGAAATTGCAGCTGAAATCATATAACATAACATGACCAAACATTTAAATGATTGCCTTGGCCAGTATCTAAAGGAAAAAGGTTTAACTACTTACAAATGGTAAAACAAACGAATTTTAAGGATCGAACAGCTTTTAGGAGTGCTATTAAAATTACTTTTACAACAACAGATTTTTTGTTTCAAGGCACATAACGATAGAGTGAATTAGGGTTATCCGTGACATTTTTTTTTATTATTATTACTTTTTTGTGCTGTATTATATATATGTGTGTGTGTACATATTATATATATATATGACCCATTTTTTCATAATCTGGGACAGTTTATTTTTAAATCTGGGACACTCATTCAGAAAAGCCTGTATTACTGTAATTTATGCAGTTCAAGCCTGTTTGACCAAAAGTGAGAGAGAATGAATGAATGAATGAGTGAAAGAGGAGAAAGAAGGACATTTGTATTTTATTATAGCTTATGTACATCTTAATCAGAAATAAGAAATATTTACACTCCTAACATTAACTCTGCTGTGTTTCTCTTAGTTCTTGTCTCAGTGACATCAGACACATGAAATCATGTGATATGAGTGAAACGGTAACCCAGTAATATAGAAATGTTTACATAGACTAGATAGAGAAAAAAGATGTTCCTCCGGAGGTCGCATTTGAAGACTGCATATGTCATCAAGGATGTCTTATTTAAGAAAAGTAACCATAAAAATTGACTGTTATTCCTTGTGAGGTGTAAAATACTGTAATTTCTTTCTTACTTTGCAATCTAATGGCCTTTAAATGCAACCTCTGGAGGACGCAGCCTTTGAAATGCGCCACAGTGTATGAGTTGGTTTTGCACTGTTCTCTGTTCCGTTTCCTGTGTTTGCATTTGTTTCTATGGTGATTCATTTTTTGGTTGATTCTTTGCACCTGTTTCTTGTTTTCTTTGATTGGTTTGCCTGAGTATTTATAGCCCTGTGTTTGACACGTTTGTCAGATTTATTTGTTTACCATGTTTTTTCCTGATACCCTGAGAAGTGTTTATTCTGAGTTTTGTTTTTATGAAGCTTGCAAATAGATTCAGCCTTTTATTTTCGTTTTTGCTGCATCCACTGCATGACAGAACGAGGCAAAAGCCAGGCAGCAAAATTGTATTTTTCTAAATTATTCTTATAACATCTTTAACTGTGGAGTTCATTTCTGTTTTTACATTAATATTTGAAATATCACACAACATGTCCACAACTTGACCCTTGAATTGTATTTTAAATCAATATAATCAATATAATTCAATCAATATAAATCAAATTCACCTGTTATGCATTTTTGTAAAAATCCTTATTCATTTTCTTCACTAAATTCTTGCAGCACACTGAATGACAAATACATAGTAGATCCCTGTCCATGGTGCTGAATTTAACAAAATAACCTCACTATCACAACCTTTTTGGATGAAAAACATGACAGGGAAAACCATGAGAAAAGCACATTATGTGGTTTTATAATAAAAACCCTACTGTGTGTATTTTTAAATGTATGTAAATGTAGTATAACTACATCAGGATTTTTTTATTAGCAATGTTTGCAAGCCGCCATATTCACAGTAAACTTATATAGTCATATTTACTGCCTGTATTAATTTACAACCATATTAATTGCTTAACCCTTAAATGCATGACTGTTTCACCAATCATTCTTAGATATTCGGGTCTTTATTGACCCGGATCAATATCTAACATGGAAGGATCTCTACCTGTCGTGATAATATAAAACTCCTCTGATATTAGAGTAACAATTACAGAAGAATAAAATAAAGCATATTTTGTTACATTTTTGAGCTTGAAAGGGCTCAGTTTGAGCAGATGTTTTATGCCATCATCATTGTCCTCGTCAGAGCTCATTTCCCAGTAAATTCAGCAAATAATGGGCTAGTTTTATGTTTGAGGTCACGAATATGAGCCCATTCGCGATCTCAAACGTATTCTCAAAACTATATAATTTTCAACATCTTCAAAATCAATATTTCACTAACAGCTTCACTAACATCACTAACAGCTTCACCAGATCCATCCAGTAACAGTTAGTCATATTTGATTGCGTACAGTACTTGTTCTGCAGTAAATCGCTGAGCCATTTCATGTTTGTTTTATTATTTAGTTTTCTGTCTGAATGAGTCGTCACTTCAGCATTGTTTATCAGACATTGCCACCTTGTGGAATAAAGGTGAATTGCACCTTTTCCGTCATCTAAGATTCAATTATTTTTGTGCAGAAAAAATATACGTACACTCATACACACCTCGGGTTGTTAGCGACCCCATACAATTTTTACACAAAATGAACGCAAAAATAGGCGTTCTTTTATATTTTTATGATTTTTTTTCTTTTTATATTGTTTATAATAAATTTATTGAGGAATACCAAGAAGGTTGATGTCTAACTTTAAAAAATGAATGAGGAGGAGGGTAGTGAATGACGTCCCAGGTCACTAAAGACCCGAGGTATGCATTTAAGGGTTAATTGCTTTTAAATCTTTAGGACATTAATTCCATTAGCTTTGTATTTTAAAGGGTTAGTTCACCCAAAAATGAAATTTCTGTAATTTCTGTAAGACCTTCCTTCATCTTTGGAACACAAATTAAGATATTTTTGATGAGCTTTTTTTTTAAATCCCCCATTGAGAGCTTTTTTTTTTTTTTTTTTTGCTTTTTTTTTTTTGCTTTTTTTATCCCCCATGGAAAGCAGTGGGGGATAAAAAAAAAAAAAAACTCTTGGATTTCATCAAAAATATCTTAATTTGTGTTCCAAAGAAGAACGAAGGTCTTACGGGTTTAGAACGACATGAGGGTAATAAATGACAGAAATTTCATTTTTGGGTGAACTGTTTAAGGTTTGCTGATTCTCATCCAAATAGTACACAAATACCACACTCATATTTCAAGCATACATGATGGTGCGTGATGCAAACTTGTACAGTGTAGTGTATAATTTTGATTGACAAATTTTCTTCCCATCAAAATTTCACAAGATAAAAAAACTAATTTTAATCACTATCTCTTCCTACCTGAACACACACATATACAAAAACACACAGGTAGACATGATGAGGGGATGTAACTTGAGGCTTATGTCCTCAGATTCATCTGCTTTTGGTACAGCGTAAAGTCATCTGGTAAAGAATCTGTACAAAATACCAGGAAAAAAAAAACAGTCACTCTGAGACTAAATCACTGCATTGAGCTGCACACCCTCTCAGCACACAGCACACTGAACCATATTACAATTTAGATATTAAATTTTGATTTATGAAACTAATGATTGAAACCCTCAGATACTGAGATTCCAGAATGCATCTCACATCATGTTACTCACCATTGCATCTATAGCCGAGATTAGACCATATGACATTCTCCTGGGAGAAGCAGAAAACGCCCAACCGCCCTCCTCTCATAGTGGTGTCTATCACGACTCCTGAATCAGCCACAAGGGCTGTACCTTCATACAGACGTAATCTGTACCATAGATATAGAGAACCCAGTCAGACTCTACAAAACTAAATATTTCAAGTTAAAATAGTAAGAGATATACTTGTGTGTTTTGTGTATCTCCCCAAGATAAATCAGATTAGCTCTCACCTTATGTAGCCCACCTGTGGGCGGTGAGCGAGGTGCCAACGATAGGACGTTCTGTCCTTCCAACCCACATTTCTTGGGTCCCTCCAAAGCAAAATAACTTCCCCTGGTGTGTCTCCTGTGTGCCACAGGGCATTACGCAGATACTCACCAGGGCCTGTACGAGACTTCACTGCCTGGAAGAGTGAGGTAAAAAGAGAAAGAGAAATTTCTGGGTGATGTTAGTAAAATACATTCAAACAAGAATATATACACTACTTTTCAAAAGTTTAAAGTTAGTTAGATTTGTAAAGAAATTAATACTTTTAAATCAGCAATGATACACAGAATTTTACATTGTTAAAGAAAAAATATTTCAAATAAATGCTGTTCTTTTGAACTTTCTATTCGTGACCCATACTGGCAAAATTAGTCGGAATGCGCACTGGCTAATTTTGAGCTACAGACAAAACAAGTGAAAAATGGTCTTGTGACGAGCAGGGTGACGCAAGTGATAACGAGCATCACCTGCGAGCAGTGTTGCCAGACATACGATAATTATCGTATTTGTCTGATAATTTTGACCTCTGTACGATGTACGATCAATAATGAAAAAAATCCCATAATGTACGATAATTTCAGTATTTTGTGACACTTAAAATGATGGTCGTTATAATTGGCTCATTGATCTAGCTGTGTGGATCCTAACGTGAACTTTGTTAGGCACGTCTTCCATCTCCTCTCATGTTATGTCTTCTCGGCCAATCATTGTGGAGAATGAATCTCTCTCACGAGCTCAACCCTGCATCCCAATGTGCATAATGTCCACCCAATCCGTCCGAAATAGTTTTGAAAATGACTAATGTCACATAGGCCTACTATTTAGGATGGATTGTATGCACATTGAGACGCAGGCCAAGTTAACGTTTCTGCCGTGGCGCTTGGGTCAGTTGTTTCCCACTAAGGCACGCGTAATAATTATTTATGTATTGTGGTAATTTACAATTCATGTCAAAAAGTTGCTGGTCTATAGATAAATAGCTGTACGTTTGACTTATGTCACCTTTATTTATACAGCTCTTTTTACAATTTCAGATTGTGTCAAAGTATAGCTTTACAGAGATAGAGGGAACATAATTTTGTCTGTACAGCAGCAAAAATAGTGTGTTAGTTCAGTATTGATTCTTTCCGTTGTAAAAATCATTAGTTATTAATTTAGTTCATTTACCTATACTAAAAAGTCGAGTATGATAATTTTCTTCGAAATACGATAATTTTGAGCTTCTGGTACAATAATTGTACATTTCCAATCTGGCAACACTGCCTGCGAGGCGCACAGGCCTTAAATCTCTTACAGAGGAGCTCCGGAAGCATAAAAGGAGGAGCGACGACAGTGAAGGACGAGAGAGGACCAGGCCTGGACTTTATTTTATGTTTTATTATGTTTGTGTGGCAATACTTTCGTTTTGTTATTTGTTTATTTTATTAAAGATTATTGTTTCAATGTTCACCGGTTCCCGCCTCCTTCTTCTCGTATTTATGAACTGTGCTACATTGGTGCCAAAAGTTTAGCGGTCGAGGATCGGGCCGTCCACCGAGCGTCCAGTGCCATCGCATGGTACCGCGAGGAAGAACGTCTCGGCTGGCTGAGGACCGAGCGGCAGTGTGTTTGGGAGCCGGACCCAGAATTTTTTTTTCTCTTTTTCCTTTCTGACCTCTCTCGTCCTGTCGCACCCCTTGCTTCCGTCTCCTTTCTCTTGTCTCGTCTGTCCTTACCCTCAGGAGCTGCGGACGCCGAGACAGGCCCCCCGGGGGGGGAGTAAGCACAGTCGCAGGAGTACCCCCGGCCTGCGAGGGGCGATGGGGGTATGTGACAAGCAGGGCAGGCGAGAGAGGGAACGTGAGGCCGGTGACGCAAGTGATAACGAGCATCACCTGCGAGGCGCACCGGCCTTGAGTCTCTCTTGGAGGAGCTCCGGGAGCATAAAAGGAGGAGCGACGACAGTGAAGGATGAGAGAGGACCAGGCCTGGAGTTTATTTTATGTTTTATTATGTTTGTGTGGCCGGCAGACGTCCGCGAGGGTCTTGTTTATTTTGGAATTAAAGTTTCTCTGCTCACTTCTCTACGACTGGTGCTTCCTCTCAGCAAGTTTGGTATAATTTTAAAGCGCAGCATTCCAGCTCTGTGAATATTCATAGCGAAGTCCTGATGGCATGAATCTGAACAAATGAAATGTGATTTTCAAACTCATGCTGATGTAAACAAAACAGTCTTACTCACGCTGACTGACAGATCCAAAGCGCATTCACAAAGACGTCTCAGACAGCGCGTGATCCCGATATACACAAAGAATTACAGTAGTTCAAAAAATCTGTCTTGGCGAGTATTCATGCAAACATTATCAGTTATGTCTCAAGTGAACGTGATACTTTTAAGTATACTTTAACAGTAGTAAACTTTGAGTACACAACTAGTTTACAACTACGTTTTTTGTTTGTACTGCAACTATACTACCAGTGAACTTATTAGGTATACTGAGAGTTTAATAGTTACATACTGTACTTGTAGCACATTTGAAGTGCACTTTGAAGTATACTCTCAGTAAAGTAGATTAGTAGTTTTATACTGCAAGTATACTTGTAAATTATCTTTAAGTGAACTTAACATCATACTTAAAGTTTGCTATTTATATATTATTTTTGCACTTTAAGTATACTACTATGTTCCTATTTAGGTGTTAATTTTTAAACTTCAAATATACCTTTAACTTTAAGTATATTTAAAGTAAATAATTCCTATGTACACAGTGGACTATACAAAAATTGACATTATCAGGAACATTTATTTATAAGACAGTATGTAAAATTATGTGAAAAAATATTCAATAGGCTACTCAATCAAAAGTGTAAACACAACTACAAATCAAGTACACTTAGAATACTTATATCTATCTCGATCAAATAATAGAGAGGTACAAGTATAAGCCAAATATACTTTTCTGTCAGTATGTCAATTAAGTGTAATTTTAAGTAAATTTCTAATTAGTACATAAAAAGTAGACAAAGTAAACCACCTTATTTTTTTAGTCTTAAAGTAGTATACTAATAGTACACTTAATGCATATTTTAAATTTACTTTACCTTAAGCTGTAGTCCAGGCTGAGCTGAGGCTTTAAAGGGTAAATTCTGCCAGTATGTCTGTTCTGTCTGTTTCCACATCACCACATAGAAGCTGGAAGAGTCCTGATAGCCAAAGATGAAGCCCACGTAATCATCATCAGTGGCCGTGTTCACATGGATCGTGCCCTCAAAATCAACACCATTAAATGCTGTGTAACCTAAATAGAGAATAAAGAGGTTAATAGTCGTTGAGACACAGAGATGTCAATCTGTTAGATGTGAAATAAATGAATAGTAAAAGTCACAAAACACCAACTGTGATTTTAATGCAGTCTGTATTAAAAAGGAGAAAGAGTTTTATGTACATTGTAAATTAAAAAAAATATTATTTTATCGAAGTTGTGTGTTTTTATAAGAAATAATATTTCAGTCTTTATACTTCAAAATTTCAAGTTTAATTCAATGTGTTAGTTGCCATTTCTGTTTAATTATTTGTGACATTTACTAGCAATTTCTGAGTATAAATTGTTTTAAAGTAAATCTTACATATATTTTTGTTCAGTGTACGTACCCACAGCCAAACCCGGGTCACTATTCATGGTCTGCACAATCTCCATGCCCTAAAAAGTTGTTTTATAATACTTCAATACTATTATAATACTTTATAATAAAATAAAAGCCTAAAATTATTATTAATGTAAATCATTTGTAATTATTGCTCACCTGATTTAGTACCACCCAGCTGGGGTCGATCTGAGCATCTCCTTCAGGGTCAAGGATGACTGTCTGGAATGCCCTGAAATCTGTCATAGTGACTTCTGCACTTTCAGGGCACGCATCCAACAAGTCATTCACCTTATCATTGTCAAAGTCTGTCTCACACATGTCACCAACTCCATTGGCTGACGGGAGAGAAGGTACAAAACAAATATGTTCATTTTTAGACTGGGTCAATAAGACAATAAGGATATATGTGACCTGTAATGAATACTAGTATACTGGTTACCGCATAATATTATTTTTTTAATCTGAAAAGTCTTTGAGTTCCTTTGTCACACTGGAAATAGAGTCATATACACTGCATTGTGGGACACAGTATTTCTTGCAATGTGCTCTGTTACTGCATTCTGGCAAATATAGTAGGTCATCCAAAATTCACAAACTGTGCACTATATTTATACTGCAGAAACAGTAAGAGTAGTATGCTAGTATGCTTTTTCAAATACAGAATTAAGAATCAGACCGTCAGAGTCTTTTTGACTGGGGTTGGGAACAAGTCTGCAGTTATCAGGGCCAGGGGGGAGGATATCTGGAATTCCGTCGTTATCATCATCATCATCACATTCGTCCCCAATGCCATCATTATCTGAGTCCAGCTGAGAACTATTGGGCACTTCAGGACAGTTATCCCTCGTGTCCTGATATCCATCACCATCCCTACACACATAAAATCATTTACACTAGGTCTATAAACACTGAATGATGAGCAGATTTTGCTGAGGAATGAAATACACCACAAAAGATCATTGAAACTGGCTTATACCAAAAGGAAACAAACTTAAAACAAGTATTACACTTTAAGAGAACTGTAAAAATCATTTTACCTGTTCTTGGGTAAAATAAACATTTATCAACACAAGTACTTACATGTCCTTGTTTGTATCACATACATCTCCCACCAAATCGTTGTCCATATCTGACTGAAAATAGAAAAAAAGTAAAATATGAGAATTAATCATTGCATTTATACTTGAAAAGCAGGGTTGTTATAGTTCCTGCTCCTTTTCCTTCAGTGGATCAAGTGCTACTATTTGTTCACAAAATCTAACCAATTTCATTTTATTTATTCTTTAATAATTATGGAACAAATGTTGACACAACTGATGTCAACTCAACTCTTGTTTGGTAATAGCAGTTGTTAGCTAACATGAGTTACTGCATCTGTAGTTATCAACAGTTCTGAACTAATGATAGATAGATTGATCATGTTCATTTTGAAGCTTCATATTTTTAGGAATATGATTCAAGTTTAAAGGGTTAGTTCACCCAAAAATGAAAATAATGTCATTTATTACTCACCCTCATGTCGTTCTACACCCGTAAGACCTTCATTCATCTTCGGAACACAAATTAAGATATTTTGATTAAATCCGATGGCTCAATGAGGCCTCTATAGACAGGCAATGCCATTGTAACTCTCAAGATCCATAAAGGTACTAAAAACATGTTTAAAACCATTAATTTGAGTGGTTCTACCTTAATATTATAAAGCGACGAGAATAAAACAAAATAACGACTTTTCAACAATATAGTGATGGGCCGTTTTCAAAACACTGCTTCTGAGCTTTACGAATCGAATCAGTGATTTGGATCTCCTATCAAACGGCTAAACTGCTATAATCACGTGACTTTGGCACTCTGAATCACTGATCCAATCTGTAAAGCTCAGCAGCAGTGTTTTGAAATCAGCCCATCACTATATTGTTGAAAAGTCGTTATTTTGTTTTTTTGGTGCACAAAAAGTATGAACTGTTTTAAACATGTTTTTACTACCTTTATGGATCTTGAAGTTTACAATGGCATTGCTGTCTATAGATGCCTCACTGAGCCATTGGATTTAATCAAAATATCTTAATTTGTGTTCTGAAGATGAACAAAGCTCTTACAGGTGTGGAATGACATGAGTAATTAATAACATTATTTTCAATTTTGGGTGAACTAACCCTTCAAGTTGTCATGTTGTGGAATTTGCCTATTAAAAATGTAACATTTTAATTTAACTCTGCTCAAATGAATGAGCAGTGTTTAAAATTAAAGCAATGAGAATGATTAATGCAAAAACATTTTGTCAGGTAACCTAAAAAAACTGTAGTGCCTCAAGGTTCAGTGTTTGGACCTCTACTCCTCTCGATATACACAATCTCACTGGGCAGTGGGCACTGTCAGAAAAGTACACGAATTCTATGATTCTACACAAATGATAGAGATTTTTATGTGATTCAAGCCTGACTATCCCAGTTGTATCTCTGCCTGCCTTTTTTAGACATCTCAACCTGGATGAAGAAACTTCAGCTTCAACTCTGGATGGTACTCCATCTTCCCTTTACCATTAAATTGATCCCGTTGTCTAACCTGCAAAGGATCGTTGATCTCAGGACAGCTGTCACATGCGTCACCCACACCATCTCCATCTCGGTCAGTTTGCATGGGATTGGGTATCTTAGGACAGTTATCCAACATGTTAGGGATGCCTGTGAAAAGAATACAGTGGTGAGAATAGATGATGTGGTACAATGCTATAAAACAACGAAAGAGTTAAAAGTGAATAGGCCAGTACCATCTCCATCAATATCATTGTCACAGATATCTCCTTTGCCATTGCCATCAGTATCAAGCTGATCTCCATTGGGAACATTAGGGCAGTTGTCGCAAGCATCGCCATAGGAATCTGTGTCAGAGTTCTGCTGGTCCTTATTGGGTACCAGACGACAGTTGTCCTGGAAACATGCCAAATTAGAACAGCTACTGCTTAGGATCTGTCCCACAGACAACTTGCTTCAAAATATTGAAAAATATTATATGAAAACAGTGTGGTGTCCAATTATTGCTTAATATTTAAACAATTCTTAGCCACTTGATCAGAAACCTCAACATTTTTAATTCCGTCTCCATCTGCATCCTCGTCACACTGATCACCAATCCCATCTCCATCTGTATCTTCTTGCCCAGAGTTTGGGGTATTCACACAGTTATCCTGCACAGGGATAATATTCAAATTATTAATATACATATTATGCCAAAAGCATGATTAAGAAATCACAACAGCGATAAAAATATGTTTTGCTAAAGAAAAAACTGCCATCAGTTAAGCAGAAAACTATTCAAAGGTTTGCAAACAATGAAGTGGACAAAATATGGCAAATTCAATACAGTTGTGGGTTTTTTAGTGCTAAAACCTGCTTCGCATTCACTAACTACCCACAATCTAATTTAACCAGGTGCTATTTGAACTGGTGTTGCGACGCAATCGAGTAATACTCAGATGGCCAACGTAATTTTGTTTAAGGGTCATTGACGAATAAGGTTTTTAAAAGTGAAAAAAACATAATGGAAATATAATTAAATTTGAAGATTCATTAATTGTTAACAAAGAGATTATGTGGTTTTTATAATCATTTATAATCAACATGCTTTTGTCATTTTTTACAATGTGGACAAAATTTGTCACTAAAAACACTTTTGGTTATACCGAATGACCATATTTTCAAACAATGCTAAACAGGCTGATATCTAGCTAGTTAGCTTCCTAGCTAGATAGCAAATGGACAATCAAATATTTTATATTTAGTACAAGTTTTTAAAATATTACAACATTTTCCATGTTTTATAGCGTTTGTACCAAATGACCTGATGTTGACCTGAATGACATTAATGAAATTCATTTTTCCGGACATTCTTTCTCATATCAAAGCAACTACATCTACACATACTTTTAATACCATTTTGCACTATGTTAATATATGATGCTATAAAATCATGCCAGAATAAAAAATATATACATTTATTACATTTTTAGATATTTTAATCACAAATGAAATGGCTATATTGGCCTTTGGACGGTTAAAATTACCTTTTTTTGACACTTCAAAATCTTTATAATACCTTTATATGTAGCAAAATATAATTAAAACCTTTGAGATTCATTAAAAGAGATCTAGTTGTACTACCTCACATACTTTGGATGTCATATCTTTGTTTTTTATTATTATTAAGGCCTATGGACAAAAATGACCCGTCACATCACTGACCCTTAAACAAGATGTTTGTGCACCTTGTATTAATCAAGATGGTAGTAATTCATCAACTGATGAAGAAGAGTGTTCTAACCAGTATTTTCCAGTATTTTAAAAAAGCTGATTCAGGTGCCTGGATTGAGTGAACCGGCCTGTGCAATACGGCATGACAATTTTGTTCAGCACAAAATTAATGTTTGTCTGCTGATGCATAATTCTTAGTGAATTGGGTGATCAAACAAGGCAGGTGTGCAATTAAAATAACTATCAGTGGGTCCAGTTTATTCTTATTGAATGAGTATGTACCGCTCTGCAGTGTTTGTCGTTGTCAATGCATGGAAGAGGCTCATCAGGGTAACCATCAATGTCTGAGTCTGGACCACAAATGTTTCCATTACCTGCCCAGCCAACATTACACTGCGGGACACAAAACGGAGAGAAGGATCAGCCATTTGGACAATTCTGGATTTTTTAGTTGAAAGAACCAAATAGGTAATCCATGCATGTGCTTCAATTACAAATGAATATTTTGGATTCAAGATTCTCACCAAGCAGGAAATGTCACTACTGAGGCCCATCACACAGTATGCATTTACATCACAGGGGCTATAGCCCAGGGTTTCACACGTCCGCCTTGCAAAACAGCCTGCGGTCTGATTACCCACAAACCCTGCTTTACACTGGCCACACTTGAACGATCCCTATGAAAAGAGAGCAGTCAGTTTGGTAGTGGTACGTTCGTGTTTCATCACTTATGGCTGCTCTGTTTGACTTGCCAATTCTGGTGATAATTTATTTAAAGTGCAAATTTTGACAGTTTACTCACCACAGTATTTATACAGACTGAGTTGGGAACACAGGCACTGGAGTACTCAGCACACTCATCTATATCAACACATTCCTGAAAAAAATAAACAATATTCACACTGTAAAAGTCTTTTCACACTAAGAAAAAGTTAAATAGTGAAGCTAATCACAGACATAAAGTCTGCTCAATGAAATTAATAATTGTGAGGCCTGAATATGCTAATATCTTTACATTGTGATTTTGTTATCCGTATTATTGTTGGTTGTAATTGTTTTTTTGACACATTTTTACCTGCTTGTGGCTTTTGGCAAACTCAAAACCAACTCCGCTGAGTGTTGGACCACTGAATCCTATGGGACAGGACTCACAGGTGAAGCCTTTAGCTGTGTTCACACACAACTCTGCAGAGAAACAGGGCTGAGCAGTACACTATAACAAAAGAGATATTGAGAGAAAAAAGAAATGTACAGCAAAAATGGAACTTATGTTCTAAATGCAACTTCCATTTTCTGCTGCAGCACAGTCTATATCAATATGCTTTGCTAAGATGTCATGAGTATGGCTATATAGTTGCTAGCTGCTTGCTTACTGGCCCAAGTCAAAAGATCCAACCCCCAAGCCTCTATAGTATTCTGGTCAGATACTCTTGTGAAAAAGAACTAGAAGTCTATTTAAATCTATTGAATGTAGTCTGTTACACTTAAAGTTCATATACTATGTTTATAATATGTGTTTTGGTTTATATATCTATATCTGAAGACTTCAGATATAGAAGCTGCTAAACGCCACCTCTGTCAAAAATGAGATAACAATATTGAGTGAATGCTCTCAGCACATAGTATGCGTTCATCAAAAATCGCTAAATCCCAGCCTCAGTTCGGTTCAAAATACTGGTTCGTTGGCAGAAACCTCTACCACAGAAACCACTTCCCTTTGCCAGTAAAAGTTCACAGAACCAATCAGAAGATGCGAATCGAATCATATGATTTCAAGATGAATCACAATGAATGGATAAGTGCGTTTGAGCCAGTTTTGGTTGTCGAGCTGAAAGTTTTTATCCAGTTTAAAGAGATTTTTAACTAAACAAGATGGATGAGTATGATGAAATGGATGAACCTGTGGTAGTTTCAGTTACTGGCAAAAGGAAACATCATCAACCTCATAATTCTTTTGTTCTAAGGCTAAAGAAAATCGTTACAGTGGCAATGACAGGATTTCAAGAGTAGCATGTAAACGCAACAGTGTTTCGTGTGCTGCTGTAACTCTGACAGAAATGGGCATAACTTTATATTTAGTGATTTTGCAACCGTTTATTTTGTCTTGTCTAAAGAGGTGAACTTAAGAGATTTTTGCAAAAAAAAAAAAAAAAAAACACACAAGGACTTTTGCAGCAAAAGACAATCAAATTTGCTAAATGACGCTGAATTGACTAAAGTGACATTTTTGAAAATAAGGCATTTCAATAACTGATTAATAACCATTGCCATTAAAGTGAAATTACTGAATCTAAACATAGGAGCCTGAAAAAAAAGAAGCTCATTTGAAAGAAATATATATATATATATATATATATATATATATTTTTTTTTTTTTTTTTTTTTTAAGTATATTATTTCTGTAATAAGTACTCTTTTTAAAATTATGCTAAAGTGTACTTTTTCACAAGGGTATGACTCGGGCAAATATTTTTTTTTAAATAGCTTGGGTGCAATTTTCACAAGCAACTGGTAAATTTTCAAAACTCTAAGTACTAATATCACAACAGATCATCAAAAGTGCACTTTTTTTCAAACATTTCAGCATATTTTCAATTGTGTTAGTACAAAAGTTAGTGAAAGTTAGTACTTTCATAATGCTATTACTATCAAACTTTTGATTTGCATCTCTTTTCGTTCAGTTAAATACATTTGTCTATTATCTAATCCAACTGAGCTTAATGGTTAATCAATTTCCGATATGGATAATCAAATGTAATGAATTATATGCAATTTATCTTAGATGATGACCACAATTTTCAAAGTGTGTGTCTGTGTGGTCCTGGTAAACACTGCGTTGTGAACTAAATGTCCTAACAAGGATGGCAATTTTAGACCTATTTTGGGCATTTTTTTTTGGTCCCCATGAGGAAAACAGCTTATAAATCATTCAGAATGACCTTTTTTGAAAATCTAAAACAACGAATGTGTGTGTGTGTGTGTGTGTGTGTGTGAGAGAGAGAGATACACATACAGATACAGAGGGATTTGAAATATGTGAACACAGCGCAGGACAGAGTAAGGGAAAAGAAACAGTCATTGACTAGAACTCCAGATTGATCAGAGATACATCAGAAGACGGGAGACAGATGGCATCGTTTTACATTATAGTATGCCATGTGATATTGTAAAAACAGATTACTATGATAGAGACTGCCACATTACTGTAACTCACTCTTCATCTGTAAAGATCATCTACAGTATAGATTCAGTCATATACAGTGAGATAATTTACTGTATTGGCAGCAAACACTGTTCTACACAAAACATCATGACTGTGTCATACTTTACACCATTTGATAACACACTGAATAGATAACATTACAAACATTATGGATTTTATGTAAATTATGTAATTTAGGTAATGTAAGTGTATTGTGGCATCTGTAGCCTGTGTAATTATGTCTTGCATTGTTTGCTATTGAATTAACTGATTGTTAAAAGTACTAAACTGAAAGAAGAACATACTGTTCTGTTTCGATGATTAAACCAAATGTTCTCATTAAAGGTGCCATAGAACGTGTTTTCTAAAGATGTAATATAAGTCTAAGGTGTCCCCTGAATGTGTCTGTGAAGTTTCAGCTCAAAATATCCCATAGATATTTTTTTTATTCATTTTTTTAACTGCCTATTTTGGGGCATCATTAAATATGTGCCAATTCAGGCTGCGTCCCCTTTAAATTCTTGTGCTCCCCGCCCCCAAGCTCGCGCTTGCCTTAAACAGTGTAAACAAACTTCACACAGCTAATATAACCCTCAAAATGGATCTTTACAAAGTGTTTGTCATGCAGCGTGTCTAATCGTGTAAGTATGGTATTTATTAGGATGTTCACATTTGATTCTGAATGAGTTTGATAGTGCTCCGTGGCTAAAGCTAACATTACACACTGTTGGAGAGATTTATAAAGAATGAAGTTGTTTATGCATTATACAGACTGTAAGTGTTTAAAAAATTAAAATAACGACAGTCTTGTCTCTGTGAATACAGTAAGAAACGATGGTAACTTTAACCACATTTAACAGTACATTAGCAACATGCTAACGAAACATTTATAAAGACAATTTATAAATATCACTAAAAATATCATGATATCATGGATCATGTCAGTTATTATTGCTCCATCTGCCATTTTTCACTATTGTTCTTGCTTGTTTACCTAGTCTGATGATTCAGCTGTGCACATCCAGACGTTAATACTGGCTGCCCTTGTGTAATGCCTTGAACATGAGCTGGCATATGCAAATATTGGGGGCGTACATATTAATGATCCTGACTGTTACGTAACAGTCAGTGTTATGTTGAGATTCGCCTGTTCTTCGGAGGTCTTTTAAACAAATGAGATTTATATAAGGAGGAGGAAACAATGGAGTTTGAGACTCACTGTATGTCTTTTCCATGTACTGAAATCTTGTTATTCAACTATGTCAATATAAATTCAATTTTTAATTCTAGGGCAGCTTTAAATATCACAATGATCTTGTGTTTTGAAACAGTGATTATGTAGAATGAAAGCATGATATCAAGTTTTGAAAGAATGACTAGCTGTGTTACAACTGTGATCAGTTTGGATTTTTGTACTGAGTTTTGAAAATGTACACCTTAGATGTGAAAATAGTACCAAAGTGATTTTTTTTTTCAAAGTGAAAAAAAAAAACTGTAATAATAATAATAATAATAATAAGCTATGCAGTCTTTGCAGGAACCTCATCAATGTCCTGGCAGTGTGTTCCGTTGCCTGTCATGCCCTGTGGGCAGGGGCCACACTGATATCCTGGGTACGTCATTCTCTCCATGCAGCTTACACCGTTAAAGCAGGGGTTAGGATGACACCGTGACTGAGGCTCATGGAATCCTGATAAAGAGAGAGCAACATACAGATTACCTCTATCCATCTTATTTTTTACGAAAAAGCGGGTGCGGCCATTTGTAAATTTAATGTCTCTATCTTCTGGTGTCATCCGCTTCCAGTTATTATTAGCTGTACCAAACAGTTCATTATGCTGCTTGATATTGCAAACTGGTATTTCTTACCATATTATTTTAATGTATTGTCATAATTATAAACATACTGGTTTGTAGTGCAAAGAGTTTTACCATTCACTGTACTTTGTTATTCTTCTATTTATTTCCCTATAGCAGTTAATGAATCGGAAGTCTCACACATTCACAGAAAACAGTTTGCTTCCATGTTGAAAAATAAGGTGAATACCATGACAGTCTTTATCAAATTATCAAAACCTGACCTGCCATTATCCTGTTCACATTCTTTCTCCATCACTTACCACACACTTGACATTCAAGTATGGTGTTTCTGATGAGAGACATCTCTTTTGTCTGAAAACACAGAAAAGGAGAGAGGATTTAATTTTATAAAATCCCAATAAAAAACAGAAATGTGTAATATTATACCTGTTCTCTGATATCCTCTCTCAGCTCTCCCATGATCTGGTTAAAGATTATCAGCTGTCCAATCAGAGCTTTGGTGTGATCACCTGGCCATACGAGAGGGTCTTTTTATTATCACAAAAATTCATTGCAGGCATACAGATAATTCAATTGTGATAGTACATTCACATGATTATAATATATAATAATACTTGATATTTACCAAGGATGGCGTTAATGTCACTGGTTACTGTAAAGAAATAACAGCAACATTTTCTTGTTCAAAAATGTTCTTGCTCTAAAACAAAATAATATACATACATATATTTTGGAGTCTAAGATTTTTTTAATTTTATTTTTTTATTTATATTATGCTATTTTTAAATGATTTTTTTAAAAATGTAATGCATTTATCTTATGTTTACAAAATGAAAGTAAAAAGAGTGCCTAATATTGTGAAATTTAAAATAACTGTTTTCCATTTGAATATATTTTAAAATATAATTTATTCCTGCGATGTTAAAGCTGAATTTTCAGCTTATTATTATCAATGTTAAAAATGTTGTGCTGCTTAATATTTTATTGTGGAAACTGTTTACATTTTTAGGATTCTTTGATGAATAGAAAGTTTAAAAGAGCAGCATTTATTTTAAATTTAACACTATAAATGCCTTTACTGACACTTTTGAGATAAAATAGTAAACACCAACAAAAAAAAGTCTTACTGACCCCAAACTTTTGAACAGTAGTGTTCAAAAGTTCATGAATATATGGGCATAATTTCTACATTGCCACAAGAGGGCAGTGTGATGTCATGACAAAGGAATACTAGCCTACTGCTCCCAGTATACTGTGCTGGGTTCACTGAATACTGCCTACTATAATAGTCTGTGAAAAACATTACAGTATGTATTGATAAAGGTCTGACAAACAGTGGCATGCTATAGTGCTGTCACATTATTACATGGATGTTTAATAATAATTTTTTTAATCAGTTGTGCATTTTAAACTCAAGTTTGTTTAAAAATGTGTTCACATTTAGTCCAGTCAAATAAAGATAGGTGGTTATATTATTTATAGTTTATTTGTCACACTAGAAATGAAAGGATGAATTGAGTGCATTGTTGGACATAGTGCCCAGTGTGCTCTGCTGTAAATTGTGTATTTTTCAAAATGTCTTGTAAGCACCTCAATCACACCTCTGATGCTGTAAGAAGTCCTTACCTGCATTATTTATAGCTGTATCTCCTTGAAATGGGCAGTCAATGAGGAGTCCAGCTGTAGCCAGAGAGCCTCCAAGAGCCAGTTTGATAGACTCTACTGAGCCCTGAAATATATAAAGTACATATATGAAACGTGCTCAATACTAACATATTTTTTTCACGTATCCTTATCACTCTTCTTCCAGACTTCACTGTTTTTACAAACTGACCTTCACTCCTGTGCACACAGGAAAATTTATAAAATATCCATCAGATCCATATTTAAAAGATTAGTTCACTTTAAAATGAAAATGACCCCAAGATTTACTCACCCTCAAGCCATCCTAGGTGTATATGACTTTGTTCTTTCTGATGAAATCACTCAGAGTTATATTAATAAATATCCTGACGCATCCAAGCTTTATAATGGCAGTAAACAGGACCAACGTGTATGAAGTTCAAGAAAGTGCATCCATCCATCATAAACATACTCCACACGGCTTTGGGGGTTAATAAAGGCCTTCTGAAGGGAGGCAATCCTTTATGTAAGAAACATATCCATATTTAACAAGATAAAAAGTAAAATATCTAGCTTCCGCCAGACCGCCTTCCATATTCAACTTACAAATAAAGTGTAAATCTCTCGCAGTTCAAAACGCTTACACTACGTCCTACACCTTCCCTATTCAACTTATGAAAAAAGTTGAATAAGGAAGGCGGTCTACCGGAAGCTAGATATTTTACTTTATAACTTGATATATTTTTTCTTACACAAATGCATCGCTTCACTTCAAAAGGCCTTTATTAACCACCCAGAGCTGCGTGGAGTACGTTTATGATGGATGGATGCACTTTCTTGAGCTTCATACTTGTTCACTGCCATTATATATTATAAATATTTATTAATATAACTCCGATAGTGATTATCAGAAAGAAGAAAGTCATATACACCTAGGATGGCTTGAGGGTGAGTAAAGCCAAAGACTATAAAAATAACACAAGACGTGTCACTCGTAAGTTGCGTCCCAAATGACGCACTATACACTATGCACTTATACACTATGTGTAATTGTGCACTATGCACTCATCGTGTGTGAATTGTGTAAGGTTATTTTGTCATTTAACAACAGAGTCCGATCCTCCCTTCCCCTCCACTACATAATTAAAGCTGCGACAGTCGAGTGCACGAAGTGTCCAACATTCCACACTTCATTATTTCCGTTAATTTAGTGCATCATCCGGGTATTTAAAGTGCACTTTTTCTTTTTGGAATTTTCTGTGTGAACACATTACTCGCACTATTTATACTTAAAAACATCATAGAATAGTGCACTAGTACGCACCTGTATTGTTCTATGTTTTGAATGGGAGAAAGTGTAACGCGCAGTATGGCGGAATAAGTCCCGCCTTCTAAATAAGAGCCAATCGCTGACTGGTAAAGTCATCGCTTCACTTCAGCGGCCGTTAGAATCACCGGTTTCTATAGAAACAGTCAGATGCGCGCCTCCGAAGAGACACGCATTAGGTCTGCGCATGCGCATTAGCTTGATCCAGCCTGAAAAATACAGGGTTTTTTTGTCATGATTTGAGCATTTATAAACTAAATTTATGAGCCGGTTGTTGTCAGATTTCATTGGTGATATAAAATATGAAATTTAATCGTAAGGTTGGCGAACAGTTTTGGAGAATTTGATGTTTCCCCATTCAAAGAGATAGGAGCTGCATGATGCCCAGGATGCCCGAGAGGCATTTCAAAGATGGCTGCCGAGTGAAATGACTTGTCTTAAATTATGTTGGTAAAGCTTGGGGTAATTTTCATTTTAAAGTGAACTAATCATTTATGTCACTTAAAAAGTACAAACAACACAATTTAAAATATCATTTATTAGATTTGCAACTATTTTAAAGGTTAAGTTCACCAAAAAATTAAAATTCTGTCATTAATTACTCACCCTCATGACATGTCGTCCCAAAGTCACTTTCATTCATCTCTGACACACAAATTAAGACATTTTTATCCTCTCATCCTTTCACTCCATTTTCATGCATTAAAAAGCAAAAAAAAAGACACTATGAGTCACTACTTGGATGGACTTGGAGGGACAGAACTCAGGTTTTATTAAAAATATCTTCATTCATGTTTCAAAGATGAAAAAAGTCTTATGGGTTTTGAAAAGCATGCCAGTGAGTGCATGACAAAATTGTCAAGTTTTACCTTCAGATTTGCTGTACAGTTACTTTGATTCACACTGATTGCAAAACAAGACAAAACTGTTAATTAATTGTTGACCTAAATTAATCACCTGTATCCTGGCATAAGACTTCTGTCCGGTGCGAACATCCACAGATTCTGCCTCTGATGGAAGCCCGACAAAGGAAGGGAGGCCCTGAGCAGAGTCGACCAAACGGCAGTTTACATAAAGCTCTAGGTTTATATGACTCCGTCTAAGTCCACCCATTCTGAGAATAAGTGATTGGGTACGTCCTTCAGCGAGGACAGGATTTTGTAAATTAACAGCATGAGCTTTTCCATCAGAGCGCAAGTATCGCACCAGTACTGAGAAGAGAAAGAAGAATTAATTTTTCCAAAGACAGGAATCATAAACATAGACTTAATTGAACTATTGAGAACCTATTGAAATACAAATGACATTTGTGGGAATGTTTACAAAAGTATAACATGGAAAAAGCACGTACATTTGTTGATCTTGCCTACAGCAGCAATCTCCAGGTACTTCTTGTTGTCCTCCTTATCATAAAGTCCAAACAAAACGCCGCCGAGTTTGGCTGGCAGCATGAAGGTGGAGGTGATGTACAGATCTCCCACTGTCTGCAGAGCTCCAGACAGATTCTCTATAGCTGCAGCTGTCTGACGTACATCATGGAGCTCCAAAATATTAATCACTAAGAGAGAGACAGGAAAGATTTTAAAAGCATTTTGTTAAATATTTAAAATATTCATTATATTTTTACTTAACCTGTTATCTTCATTATTTAAAGAAGCCATATTATGCTCTTTTTTTAAAAAAAAGTCTTGATTCTGTTTTTGGGGTCTACTAGAACAGGTTTTCATGTTTGAATGTTGAAGAAAAAAAAAAAAAACATTTTTCACATATTTTACATTGTTGCAGCACCCCCCTTCCCAATCTGTCAGTAAAGCTCTGTTTAGTTTCTGCCTCTATGAAGCCCCTCCTTCCGAAAAGCGCAATGTGCTCTGATTGGTTGGCTTAGCTTTGAGCGAGCGTGTTTTGAAAATGTCACGACTCTTACCATAACTGAGTTTCAACACACTATAACGCCTCTGAAGTGGACTTTTTTAAATTTACAGACCCTTTTCATGCTCAGACAGCAACATTACATGCTAAAGAAAGTTGAAAATGTAAAACAACAACAACAACAAAAAAACAATAGGTCCTCTTTAATGTATGTTTGAATAAATCATGAGAACAGCCACCATTTAAATGTTTATATTTCAACAATGAATTTAAATAGACACATAATATCATTAAAGTAAATCATATCATATAAAAATTATATCAGTTGATATAAAAACTGCCATATGTGCAATTTAGGCCTAAATGTTTATGTACGTCTTTTTTTGAGTGTCGATTATTAAATAAATCTCATTTATTAATTGATTATTTCTGTTGAAAAAAAAAATATTTACTTGAGAAAACGCTTTTAGGATCCGGATACAGCAACATAGCACAAAGTTTACATGCTTAATATTTACAGGTGTAAATAATGAATGAAAAAACTGTTTTGTGCACATAAATAACCACTCGTATAAGATTGAGTATAACTGGCCAAGATATAAGTGGCATCTGACCAACAAAAATCTTTTGGACAGTCATTTATGCTTGGAATTGCTGAGACCAAAATAACAGACTGACATGCAAATTAATGATCCATCCACATAATGATGCAACTTTACAGGCTGTACAGACAACACTGAAGAAATTGGAAAATATGTAAGTGCCACTATCTGATAAAATCTAGTCATCTTTCCTGAATATTTCTCTTTGTGATGATACACGTCTACAGCCCAACTCTCATGCTCCATTTGTGCAGTATAGTTTCATCTATAAGCACATTCTAACTCATATGTAAACACAAAGAGCTTTTTGAGATGATGAATTTTAATTTTGAGTTCATATTTAATCCTCCTAATCCACGTCATATAATTCCGACCCAAACTTGTGCCACAAACTTAATTTAAGTTGGCTCTGTCCCTCAGATTTTACCTATGGTCCTTTATTTCTCATCTCTAATCTGCTGGTAGAATATGTAAATGCTTTTCAATGGAAAGAGGCACTTTCTTCTTTTGACTTCATTGTATTATCTATATTTTCTACATAAACATCCTTCAACCAATTATTGGTTATTCAATTGAGTTGATTTTTTGTTAATAATTGCATTTTACATTACATTTAAATGCATTTAATAGACAATTTTATCCAAGGCAGAATGTGCAATAAAAAAAATTGCAACAGGTTTTTTGAACAAACAAGCCACAGAGACAAAGAAAGCCCATGAAAATCAATTAAAGGGGGCAAATGTTGCCCCTCAATAAAAAGTTCACTACAACAATCAGTTTGTACTAGGCAACAGCTTTCACTTGTTTGGGTGCATTGTCTGAGCACTAGGGGGGAAGCATTATGTGAGACAATAAAGAACAGTTCTGAATTAGGAATTAACGGTTTAACAGTGCAGCTAACCAGCTGAACACTTTATGTCACCAAGAATGTGAGAGCACTCAGTTTACTGAAAGTGCATCAATTGCAATTTTAACAGTGAACTTAAGGGGAAAAAACAGCAGCATTACAATCCAATGGGAAAAACCCCCCACACAAATTAGTGTTTGTTTTACATTTTAAGATGTTCTACTGTATGATCTAAATAAAAGCCCACCTTTAATTTCCGATGATTTGGAGAAGTGGCCAAACGCAACATACAGGACAAGCAGGTTTGGCACAATTTTCCTCAACTCCATCCTCATAAAGTCCAGCAAATATTGTTCAATAAAACGATTAGAATATAACGTTATTCCAGTTAAAGTCTTGTTTTCCAACGACACGAACAGTTCAAAGCGCTCAAGATCTTCATAACATCACATAAAACAAAAAAACCCCGCTGGCCGGTGAGTCGTTGTGACCTAAACGGCCCGGGGTTCAAAGTGTCTGAGCGGGTGAGTCTGACTGTGGGTCCTCCGAGACTCTGCAGCGCTCAACACTTTCTATCCCAAATGAGAAACAGAAGTTGAGCTGCAGGCGACGGCAGGGGGAGAGATAACGAGCCTTGTCAATCAACTTACAAGTATTTATTGCGGGTCTCTCCCGCTGCGACTACAGCTTACCGCATGAGGTCCTCTCACTCAGACTATGGAATTTCACTGTACAAATGAAAATATCTATGAACGTTTTTGTTTTTGGAGAACTTAAAATAGATATTTTGAGTTTGTGTTCAATACATTGAGATTAAAGCTACGATAATATTTGGATATTTTGAGGAGGAAATCCATCGAAGCTCAATTCGCTTGTCTTAATTTAATTTATGTATAAAAAAAAGTTTAATTGTCACAGCCGGAAACTAACGGAAAGCTCTAGGTCACTGTTGCTATGGTTACCTCAGGTAAAAACTACTGACTCCTACTCGCGAGCGTTTGTTTGGCGCCAAAATACACGCTTTTACTAACGTGTAAACAAATACATAAATAAGAAACAACAACTTAATTTAGTATTAAACGTTTTAAAAAAAATTACCAACCCAAAAAATAAAAAAAGAGCAAAAAAAAAAAAAAAAAAAAAACAAATAAAAAAACCCCACTGCATTTTACACAAACCTATTATCTTCGGAGGTAAGTATGGAGGTAAATAGGCCTAACGTTAATGTCTTTTCACCATAGACTGTGCTCTTCACATGTAAAATGACAGCGTCTCATTATATAACAACTAACAGTCATCTGGAGGACAAATTATGCTAAGGCCTTTCAGAACTTTTTTCATTATGGATAGCCTATGGAAAAAAAAAAAAATGAAAGAATACATATGACTTCACCATTTTCACAATTTCACGTTTTTGTAGTTTACACAGAGACGATAACGATCATTTTTCAAAAACGTGCACTTTGTAACAGTTTAAAAGTTTCGTTTTTAGGTCCCCAAAATGCCTTGTCAAGTAAATTAACAGCTTTCAGTTGACGGTGTGTCATGTAAACGAGTTCTATTATTTATGGAATACAACTTTTCAATCATGTCAAAAATAGTTTAAACCCCTGCCACTTCACTGGTTCAACAAAACTGGGGTGCGTTTCCCAAAAGCATCGTTGGTGAACCATGGTCGTAAGTCCCATTGAACTCTAATGGCAACGACGGAATTTGCGACCATAGTTCGCTTCGGGAAACGCGCCCCTGAGCGTGACCTTGGTTGATCCACCCTAATGGTAGCAATAATGAGTATTTCTAATGAAATTTGATTTGAAACACTCTCACATATAAAACACATACACCTCAAAAACCCATGGGAAGTAGGAGGCAGCAGTTTTCAACTAAATCTTAAACTTGATGCTAAACAGCAGCATAATTAGAACAAGACTACTGAAAGAATTTTGATCAAGATATGTCTGAAGATCATAAAACAAATGATAAAGTTAAACACATGCAAGCTGTGTAAACAACCATCTACATTCTATGTTAATCTACACACCTGAAAAAATGACCTGGAAACTGTATGCTTTGTTGTTATAACCATTAAACGCTGCTTCAAAGTACACTTATGTTGATTTTTTAAAAATTATTATTTATGGACCAGATGTCTATGTCTTAAACAAAACATCATGTCATTAAATGTGGAATCCTGTCATGACTGACATTGAAGTTGTTTTGTAGAAATTTTGAGAAGTTTTAACCCTGTGAGGTATAGCGTAGATCTGGCCTCAAGCAACAAAACGAATGACCCCACTGTGCTTTGGGTTTCCGGTGAGATATTGGGATTGGGAAGACCAGCTGTATAATGGCCAGAGTCTCCAACTTAACTGCAATGTTTGGCATGAAATAATAAAGTTCTCGTCAGCAGTTCTCTCGAGAGCTCTGAAATCTGGATGATTTATAAAACTTTGCATCTTGAGTGGTCAAAGAGCTCCAAGATGGTTGGATTAAGATAAGAAGTCTGTGACAAGTTTACTCTGCAATGTGTTGGAAATGTTAATAGTTTGACAGTATGTTTAGTCTGCAGGACAGCATACCAGGTCACTGCACCAAATTATAGTGTTAGTGATAAAGCACAACAGTGCAGCTGTTAATGTTGCCTTTATTCTGTATTTCTAATTTTGGAGCTGGTAACAGTTTCCATGAGGATGAATATATGGTGTACAGTATACAAGCATGAATATGGATTGCTACGTTGTACAGTTAAAGAGTTAGTTCACCCAAAAATTATCCAATGATTTACTCACCCCCAAGCCATCCTAGGTGTATATCTTCTTTCAGACAAACACTATCAGAGATATATTTAAAAAATATATATCCTTGCTTCTCTACTCTAAGCTTTAGAATGGTTGATTTGAAGCAAAAAAAAAAAAAAAAATGCATCCTTTCATCATAAAAGCAATCCATATGGCTCCAGGGGGGTTAATAAAGGCCTTCTGAAGCTAAGCGATGGGATTTTGTAAGAAAAATATCCATATTTAAACCTTGTTTAACTATAATAACTAGCTTCCGGCAAACAGCTGTATGCATCGATTTGCGGCGGAAGAGTAACCTCTGACATAAAGCATGACATAATGACGAACACAGAAGCGCAGAGGACAGAGCAAAACAAAACACTGGTCACAAATTAGAAGTCTAAAACGATAATTTTTAAAGAGAAATGTTGGAGGATTTCAGTATAAAAGAAAAGGAGCTTGAGTTTGTTGCCCAGCCCTAATTGTTTGAACCGCGAGAGGCATCTAAGCTTACAATACTCCTACGTTGCGTTAGGGGGTTACTCATTTGCTGCGTCGACTTGCGCAGTATGTGTACGCTTGTCCACTGGAAGCTAGTTAATTTGAATTTATAAAGTTTTAAATATGGATATTTTTCTTACAAAAATGCATTGCTTCACTTCAAAAGGCCTTTATTAACCCCCTGGAGCCATATGGATTTTATTTTATAATGGACTTTATCACTACCATCATAAATCTTGGAAGAGCAAGTATAATTTTAAATATATCTCCGATTGTGTTCATCTGAAAGAAGATCATATACACCTAGGATGGCTTGAAGGTGAGTAAATCATGGGATAATTTTCATTTTTGGGTGAACCATCCCTTTAAAAATGGAGCATAGACCAATTTGCTGATAAGTGCATTTACATACATACCGCTGATAACTCCCAAAAATCAGTCTATTGAATAATCCCATTGTCCTGCTTTACATGCAAACTAATAACCTTATGTAACCTAGGTAAAACTCACTCCCCTGATCTCAAGAGGCGCACTAGAGACAGACGCTAGAAGCTGCGGTCTTTAGCATCCTTGTTAACGTGCCTGCATCCCATGCCAGAAACGCCGGTCCGAAACCTGCTTGGAATTGGGCAGGTAGAACCGGAGGGGTTTCATTGGTGCCGTGACCCGGATGGGAGTAACGTTTAGGGGGGGTGAGTGTAAAGGAGGCCAGCTAGTAAGAGCTGTGTGGGTAAAAACTGCACTCCCCTGATCTCAAAAGGCACACTAGCGACAGACACTAGAAGCTGCAGTCTTTAGTGTCCTTGTTAACGCACCCCCCTCCCATGCCAGAAAGGCCAGTTCGAATCCTGCTCGGAGCCGAGTGAGTTGCAAGTAACAAGAATTTAAATTCACAAATCAGGTTATTCCCCAGTAAGCCTAATCATTTGGGTATCTGACTGGGTATTCCATTTGTTATGCGAGATGTGATGTTTACTTCAGCTGTATGAGATGAGAACACATTTTTATAATTTCTTAGGACAAGAGTTGGAGTTTGCAATATATTTCCTCCTCCCCTAACATAAAATGCTCACTCTGTCTAGATGTGCTTAAATTCACAGTAAGGACGCTTTTCTGTTACATATATACAATGTAGGTTAAAGGGATAGTTCACCCAAAAATGAAAATTTTGTCATCACTTAATCACCCTCAAGTTGTTCCAAACCTGTATAAAATTTCTTTGTTATACCGGACACAAAGAAAGATATTTGGAAGAATGTTTGTAACCAAACAGATCTCGCCCCCATTGACTACCATAGTATGTATTTATCCTACTATGGTAGTCAATGGGGGTCGAGATCTGCTTGGTTACTGAAATTTTTCCAAATATTTTCTTTTGTGTACGGCAGAACAAAGAAATTTATACAGGTTTGGAACAACTTGAGGGTGAGTAAACAGAATTTTCATTTTTGGGTGAACTATCCCTTTAAAGGTGCCCTAGATTCAAAAATTGAACCCCCCCAATATTTGCATATGTCAGCCCATGTTCAACGCATTACACAAGGGCAGTCAGTATTAATGTCTGGATCTATGCAAGCAAGGACAAAGCGAAAAATGGCAGATGGAGCAATCATAACTGACATGATCATTGATATCATGATATATTTAGTGATGTTTGTAAATTGTCTTTCTAAATGTTTCGTTAACATGTTGCTAATGTACTGTTAAATGTGGTTAAAGTTACCATCGTTTCTTACTGTAATCACAGAGACAAGAGAGCCGTCGCTATTTTCATTTTTAAACACTTGCAGTCTGTATAATGCATAAACAACTTAATTCTTTATAAATCCCTCCAATAATGTGTAATGTTAGCTTTAGCCACGGAGCACTATCAAACTCATTCAGAATCAAATGTAACATCCAAATAAATACCATACTTGCGCGATTAGACATGCTGCATGATGAACACTTTGTAAAGATCCATTTTGAGGGTTATATTAGCTGTGTGAACTTTGTTTATGGTGTTTAAGGCAAGCGCAAACTCTTTGGGCGTGGAGCACGAGATTTAAAGGGGCCACGTACCCTGAATCGGCACATTTATAATGATAGACAGTAAAACAAATTTATAAAAAAAACTATGGGGTATTTTGAGCTGAAACTTTACAGACACATTCAGGGGACACTTAAGACTTATATTACAGCTTTTGAAAACATGTTCTTCGGCACCTGTAATGTGTTTACATGCTGGGCAAAATCAGGGTAAGGGCCTAAAATCTAGCTGTGTCGATCGGTTTATGCAAAAAAAAACAACAAAAAAAAACAGTAAAACCATTTACATGACCACATGCATTGTCAGCTTATTAAACATTATCATGTTAATAAGTAAGATCTTATATGTAAACGTGCTTAATGTTTTCCAGGTTTTTTGACGTGGTATCTTTACTTGAATGCAGACCAAGAGATAAAACAGAGAGATATCTTTTAATGACCTGAAAATCAAAATTCCTGTCTGTGCAAGACCTGACAAAATTTTACAGATTATTGGAGAATAACTATTATAGTAACAATTATATTAACAATAATTAAAATAAAAAGGAAAAGCACCAATACGGGGCTCGCTTGAGGCTACATCAAGTGAGCGATTCTGGCAGAGCGCACTCATGTATGATGAGAGATTAAAAAGAACTGAGGTAATATGTGCAGCTCTGCTCTGAATGGCAGGTGAGCTAGAATGTGCCTGTCCCTAGTGGCACCCATCCCCCTTTTCCCTTTGCATTTAGTCCTGTATTTAGTCCTCCTCTTCTTCATCCTCATCATCATGGCTAGAGTTCTTCAGCTGTGGCCGCTCACGTTTGATCGTAACAATCCCAGTGAGGATGGCGTAACCCAGCATGGCTCCCACAGCAAACAAAACAGAAAGAATCTGGTTACGGCGCTTGTGGGGCTCATTGTCGATGTCGTTGCTATCAGGCTGAACATGAATCTTTCGACCTGGTGCCTCTGAAAAAGGGGAAGGTAAAATTTAATGTGGTTAGTTTCAGCAAAAAAGGTTAATGTTGATTTGAGTCCTCTTTAAGTAAACCAAACTTAGACCCCTTTAATGGACCAAAAATTGAACAGAAATAAAAAGAACCCAGTTCTCTTTGCATTTACACTGTCAGAGGTCATAAAAGGAGGCTCAAATCTATTTAGTTTACTTTCCATTCCCATCAATGTTTTTATAGCCTTATGAAAATAAATTAAAATATTAATTATGAAGCATTACACACACACACACACACACACACACACACACATATATATACATACATACAACTAAAAATAATTATTATTAATTTATGTTAACCATTTTAAAATTAAAAATGATTAAATTTCAATATCATTGTTATTAATAATGACAAAATTAAGGGACGTTTATGGTACTATTATTCATATAATATATACATGAATAATAATACCAAAATAACCCTTTAGTTTTTCATATGATTATTATTAATAATAATTTGTATTATTATTCATTTAAATTAACAATTTACAATAAATTATTAATTTGTATTATTATTGTTGTTGTTAATACTTGTAATTTAATATAATATAATATAATATAATATAATATAATATAATATAATATAATATAATATAATATAATATAATATAATATAATATAATATAATGCCTACCACATATAACAATAATAACAACAGCAACAACAACAATGTATTATTAATCATTTAATTTAACCATATTAAATTAAATCACAAGTTAATCTTTGGTATTATTATTTGTATTAGATTCATAATATTTATAAACTACTACTACTACTATTAATATTAATATTAATAACAAGAAGAAGAAGAAGAAGAGATCACAATTTAATAAAACAATATCCACCTCGTGAATCAGAGGGGAAGTAGAGTACTAGGATGTTGGAGCAGTACTGCTGCAGGTTGTTGAGAGAGCTGAGGTGCTGCTGGAGCTTTCCATTAGGAAGTTTGATCTTCAAAAGAGGAGCCAGGTGTGCAAACACATACGCATCCAGCGATGAGGGACTGAAAGCACATGAAACATCATGGTCACATATGCACATTCTCTCACACAAACACATACATGCACAAATTATGCAATTACACACAATTGGTGTTGCTTACGAGTCTCCAAAGAAGAATTTTTGTGACCCCAGTCTCTGCGATAGAAGGGTCATACATTCAAATGCATCGCGATAAAGCTACAAAGCAGAAACACAAATATTAAGTTTCAATCAATCAAAACTGCAAGTATATCTGTTTTTGCTCATAATTCAAAATTAATTATAGTTTTTTTTCCCATACACTAGCCTTCCTCTAAACCCACCAAAGCAGTGATAACATGAAGACATGTTGCTATGGCAATGAGTCATCTGATCTGACCCAATTCTTTCTATGTTGTGTAAACATGACAGAGATACTGCACAATTGTCCAGGAGTGTGTTTGAAACAAATGCAGACCCACCAAGAGACTGTCAAAAACAAAGCCCACATATAGAAGTTCTCATGGTTTGAATGTAACAGCTTATATTGAGCTAAAAGAATCTCTTAATCACATAAATGTGGATAAGCTTTTATTTTAGCATACAATATACCTTTACTGCATAGATTAGTGTTAAACTACACTATTAAATAGAGAAAGCATTTTAGAAAGGTTGTATTTACCTGTTGTCCAAATTTTTTGTGGAAAAATGTGATGCATTATGTTTTTCCAGAATTCTTTGATAAATAGAAAGTTCAAAAGAACAGCATTTTTTTTTTTTTAATAGAAATAATTAAAAGGTTAGTTCACCCAAAAATTCTGTCAGTACAAACCCGCAAGACATTCGTTCATCTTCAGGACACAAATGAAGGTCTTTTTAATAAAATTTTTGTCCCTTCATTGACAGTCTACGCAACTACCATTTTCAAGCCCCAAGAAAGGTAATAAAGACATCATTAAAGTAATCCATGTGACTCTAATGGTTTAACCTCAATTTCATGAAGCGACGCAAGTGCTTAGTTTGCACAAAAAAATAAAAAATATTTACAAAATACATAGTACAAAATAGTTTTTACTACATTTCTGAGGCTTGAAAGTAGTAGTTGTGTAGGCTGTCAATGGACAGAAACCTCTCTGATTTCATTAAAAAGATCTTCATTTGTGTTCCGAAGATGAACAAGTCTTACAGGTTTGAAATTACATGAGGATGAGTAATTAATGACAGAATTTATTTCTAGGTGAACCAACCCATTCATTTCTAAAAAAATTTTTTTTTTTTTTTAAATCTTACTGATCCCATACCTCATACCTTTCTTTTAAACATTTCCTTCCTTATAAAAGTGTATGACATCAAGAAGATTTTAAATTTTAATTTATAGAAAAAGAACATTTCAACAGAACTAAAAACTTCAGGTTTTATTCTTCCCCTCTCACCTCTTTCTCCAGCTGTTCACCGGGCTCCAGGACTGGGTCTCCCCTCACGAGTCTCAACTTCTCCAACTGCTGGCTGTGAATGCGGTTGGGTAGCAGGAAGTTGAGAGGGAAGGGGATGTTTTCTGCATACCAGCATCGTGTAACATCCACATAGTTTTTCGAATCTATCCACAGTGTGTAGACCTACCCAGACAGAATGGTTCAGGGACATATGAAGTTTCTCAGAATTCCAATTAAGTTCCACTAAAACTGTTAAAAACAGGATGTGCAGCACATCGGTAAACATGATTGGACTGAATCGCGTTATTCATATGGAATAGTTTTACTATCTCTTTATGAAGCGTCAAAGTGGTAGTTGCAAAAGCAGTCAATGGACGGACAGACATCTCTCAGATTTCATCAAAAAGATCTTCATTTGTGTTCCGAAGATGAACGAAAATCTTACAAGTTTGGAACGACATGAGGGCGAGTAATTAATTTTTTGGGGGTAAACTAACCCTTTAAGACGCTCGCTAAACACTTTGTAAACTTATGTATTTCTATGTGTCTAGGACAGTTGTTCATTCAACCAAATTTAAATTAGGCTTTTCACTTCGTCTTTGCTCTAGGTTAAGCCACGATTCAATTTGAAAAGCATTAGCAAAACAAACACTGCTGCATTTTATGCAACTTCCATAATTAATCATACATTTTAATACTGCCTGGTTTGTTGGGTCGGATTGCTTTCTTTCAACAAGCAAACCACTCTAGATTTTGCTTTTAAATGGGCCGAGACAATGGCTGCATTTCTCAAAAGCATCATAAGCCACCAATGGTCTCTATGATCAACTTGGCTCATGGCACTTTTGAAAAATGCAGCACACCTCGTTCAAGCAATCTCAGACTGATTTTTATGCCCAGATATGCCTAAACGAACTCAACAAAGGAAGAAAACCTGCCAGGTTCCGAAACAAATGCTTCAAACGAGCCGGGTGTGAAAACGCCCTTATTGTCTTTTGCAGCTCTCTCCTCACCAGTGCAGGTAGCAGTTTCTCCTCCAGTAGAGAGACAAAGGCAAGCGTATCTGCACCCTCCTTTGCTGATAGGTCATAGTCTGCGTTGTACTTCTGAAACACAAGAGACAGACAATTATTTAACTGCAATTTTCAAAAGCACTCATCACATTTGCATTGAATGTGTTCATCTGTAAGGGTGAAATAAGTGACTAACAATCAAAGCAGCAGCTGCAGTACAACCGCAGTTGTTAATGTGACTGTTAACAGTGAATCTAACTGACCGTGATGTGTTGAGACATCTCTGAATGTCTACCACGTTGCCAAAAACTCTCTCAAGGATTAAATGGATAAGATAAGTAAAGGTTAAGCAATAAAATTAGCCAATTTCAAGAGTTCTTTCATGGGAGTAACTCAGACATGCTGTGCATGCTCTTAGTTCACCACTAACAAGCTATAAAGGCTCATGCCATACCCAACCGCCTTTACAACACAAACCAGAAGCTGTTATTGGGAGACCGTTCTCAGTCTCACGACAGCTACAACAATATGACCAACAAAGTCAAAAATAATCTCAACTATTTTATTTGTCAACCTGTCAGGATACTCTTTTAAAATTTCCTGCAAATATTTGTCACATTTGTCTAGCAGATTAAGTTTTTACTCCATGTTTCATATCCAGGGTTAATTTTTTTTTTTTTTTTTTTAACAAATGTGCCAGATTTTTCCATTAGGATTTTTCAATAATCATTTTACTTAGATTTTTGGATGGATTTCCATTTGTATGTCAGGTAAAAATCTTTTGAATTATATTATCATTAGCATACAGATGTATTCAGTAGTGTAAAAAATGGGTGAGGGTTATATTATCAAATAAGAGTGTCAGTGGACCGACTGATGTCATTAAGCTAGTTTTTTCTCTGCATAAACTAGCAGCAATGAATTATATATTATATAATATATATAATATATATAATAATACCATTTAAGATTGGTAAGATGTTTTTCTCTTATACTCACTCAGGATATATTTGATCAAAATACAGTACAAACAACAATATTGTAAATATTACAATTTAAAATAACCGTTTCTTATTTGAATATACTGTAAAATGTAGTATTCCTGTTATGGCAAAGCTGAGCCATTATTCAGTGTTCAGTGTCACATGATCCTTCAGAAATCATTCTAATATACTGATTTGATGCTTAAAAAAACATTTCTTATTATCAATATTAAAAACAGTTGTGCTGATTAATATTTTTCTGGAAACTATGATTTTATTATTTTTCTTTGATGAATAGAAAGTTTAATACAACAGCATTTATTTGAAATAGAAATCTTTATAAATCCTTAATATGCGTTTACTTAATATATAATATGTTTGTCTTTTAACAGATCTATAAAATGTCTTTACTATCACTTTCAGTTCAGTATCACTTTGTTGTATCTTTGTGGAATAAATGTATTCATGTCATTTAAAAAAAAAAAAAATCCTATCGACCCCACATTTTTGAACGGTGTTGTAAGTTATGTTAGATATATCTGGTTATGTTTCCAGGTCTAACTCCAGATGTCATAAACAACTTCCTTTTAAAAAAAGTTTCAGAACAGCTGTCTTTACATCACTCAACACCCTTTCACAATCTACTTAGCATCTGCTCATAAACTGGTTCAAGGAAAATCCTTCACCTGTTTTCTGAGGATGCAGATCTTGATTTAGATGCTGAGGAGCTTTAGGGTCTAATCCTCACCTGTTGACTGTGTATGTATGTATGTATGTATGTATGTGTGTATGTGTGTATGTGTGTGTGTGTGTGTGTGTGTGTGTGTGTGTGTGTGTGTGTGTGTGTGAGAGAGAGAGAGAGAGAGAGTGAGAGAGTGAGAGAGAGAGTGTTCAGGTCAATAGGCCATTCACCTGTTTCCGGAGATGAATGATGATCTTACTGGGTTGGGAGATGCTTCCTTCTTCCCTAGTCTTCAAAGCAGGCAGAGTACCTGTTGGAGGAGGAAATAACTCACAAGTTAACCCCTACTGGAGAAAACTGCTTTAAATTTAACACCTTAAGTGTTAGCGTATTTAAACCTAAGACTCCGCGCACAGGGTTCCAAAAATCAGTGGAGGCTTGACACATTGACCTATGAACTGTTGAACTCTGACCCAAACTGAAAGAGGGTGTAATGAGGACTCTAAGGTTCCCTCGTACAGCACATAAATAACCTGTCATTCAGTCTTCAGTCCTTGGCAGTAGCTCACTTTAACAGCTTGATGTATCAGATGACCATTGAAGTCTGACATAATTCTGGCAGAATTTTGGTTTCTGCACTGCAGGTAATCTCACCTGTAGGGCTTCTCCATGGGTTGGTGATTTTGTGAACTTTGAGAGGAGCACCAGCAAACTTTGCATAGGCCTCAGAGAGGGAGAAAAAAAGAACATGGAATTAACTCAGTTATCATTCATGCAAAGATAAACAGAGCACAACAGTTGAGTTCTGGAAGTAAAATCCCAATTATTTATCCACAGAGAATTTTTTTTCATATAAACATGAGTAGTTCTTACAAATTATGATAACCATTTGTAAATTATCTGGTCCTTGGAGAAGCAATCATTATGCTGTAATTAGTAAAAAAAATTCAAACATATTCTTAACATAAAAATGTTCATATAAACATACAAGATGCTATAATTTATAACATTATAGGCTATATATGAACAGTTAGTGTTTTTATTAAAGTAGTTTTTTATCCTTTACTTTTTGTCCTTAATTTATATTCTTAATTATTTTTTTAATTTAATTTTCATATTTTTCATTTTAGCTTAAGTTTTAATATTTTGGTTGTGTGTATGTAATTTGTACTATTTTTTAATTGTCTATATAGTTTTTATTAATTTAATTTTTTTTTTAAATTTTTCTATTTTATTTTTAATAGTATTACATCAAGTTAAATTTATTGAAAATGAGAGAAAATTTGAAATTTTGCCTTTGATGACAAAATGCGTTAAATTTTGTTTAATTATTTCCTCTCAATTAGTGTTTATTTAACTTCAAGTAACACTTTTTTTTTTAGTTTTAGTTTACTACAATAACCCTGGTGTGGATCGCATTTTTAATGTATTGAACATAAAATGAATGTCATGTAATTGACCCTAATATAAGTAAGCAATAAGGTACAAGACTGCTGTGCTGTATCGTGAATAAGTCACGGCTGAACGGCGTTGTTAGGCACAACCTGAGGCGGAGCGCCTGCAACCCCTTCAGTCGTGACTTATTCACGATACAGCACTAAAACGGTTACCACACAATGCAAATATTAAAGCCAAAAATATGTATCAATGCAACTTTCATGAAGTAAACTTTCACTAAAGCCTTCCTTCTGCTGAAATAAATAGTCCCTCACTGTGAGCAGCAACAGGAGTTACATTATTATGCCATTAGATGGCGGCAAAGACCGTCTTTATGAGTGTGTCAGTCAGTAGCGAAGACTTTTACATTGAAAAGACTAAATTGTTGTGAACACGGAACAAGACGCAACTGACAAATGCTTGGACTAGTGTAATCAGTCATGGGAAAACCCCTTAACTGTTAAAAGGACAAGATAATACGTCAGACATTTAAACATTTTTTATTATAAACATAGGACTGACCTGAAGGAAAATGCTAAATCTGAATGCAGGTAATAAACTCGCTCACTTGATCTTTTTTTCACAATACTCTTCTACATAATACAGTAAGCTTCAATGAACAATATAAATTGAGAACAGTTTATGTTGCTAAGAGTGGTTGCTAAGGGTGTTGTGTAGTGATACACAGAACCGTTGGGTGAAGCGGTCATAGCCGTGTTTTATCGTGAACAAAACACAGCTATTGACCAATCAGAATCAGGGACAGGAACTAAGCGTTTTATAATATGTATTATGGCACAGGTGGAATGCTGTATTGACCAGTTAGCAAACCCAAGCTATGCATTTGATGAAAAAAAGCTATATTAATTTATAATATTAAAAAAATAGCAAGCCTGTCATTGCGTCCTCAAATGAGTTGAAATTTCATATAGATGAGTAATAGTAGGGCTGATCATCTGAGCATTGCTACATTGCTATTGAGACATTTCTGTGGGGCTCAACGGTTAAGTCACTAATTATGCCGTCCAAAAATGTGCTGACTTGAGTTAGTGTCTGGGAGGGTCTTGTGTTTGCCAATGGGGGAGATCAAATTCTGGACTCACTCCAAGTCCTGTTAGTAAACAAAATTTTGCAGTCAGCTGCATTAAATTGAACATGAACATGGCAATTATAACTCTCACACATTTATGAAAGTCTGAGCAAAGACGAAGGTAAGGAGAAAATATCAGATCAGAGAGAACTGATGTAGTCGCTCTTATTTCCAACCAGTCACAAAACTACCATTAAAGAACATCAAACAGCAGCGCTGCCGCTCTGTAAATTCCAGTGTGGTTTGTGGCTCTTGACTGCCGTGCTGAGATGGTATTTAGCAGGAAAAGAATTCATTGTGTTATCTTTTCTTTGTTTATGGAAAACTAAGAGAGTACAAGTGTAATAGCATGTTTGTAACAGAAATGAATTGTGTATCCAAAATACAAGACGAGATGGGACAATAAAAATTTAAACCAGTAATGCTAGACAAGCTCACATAAACATAACATCTTTAAGATTACGAGTTGCATGGCTGCAAGCACCGCTGGTAACATGAGAAGTGCCCCGAGAAAGCGTCTGGATGCAGTTAAAGCAATGCTCATGTCTTTCAATCTCACACACAAGCCAGCTGCCCCACCTATATCCATGAGCTACTGGTCTTAAAACCTTCATTCATGTTTTTTTTAACATCGTCTGCACATTTATATGCATACATTTGCGGTCTGACTCTGAGCCAATGGTTCTCTGAATGTCTGAAATTTGAAATTTCACACTCCAAGTAGGTGGTTCCTTTAAATTTTTTGTGCCTTATGCCTGTATTTTATTAATATTTTATTTGTGTTTCACTTTCCATCTGAATTCTGACTTGTGATGCAGCCTGAATCATAATCGCACCTTGTTCTTTCATTGGCCAGAGGAGAACTGGCCGCCCAACTGACCCTGGTTTATCTCAAGGTTTTTTTTCTTTCTCCATTCTGTCACCTGATGGAGTTTGGGTCTCTTGCTTGCATAGTTGGGGACACTTAACATTCAATAATATTACTGATCTGACTGTACTGACGCTGTTGTATGAGATCTGAACTAAGCCGGATGATGACATCACTGTTTACTGAACTGAGCTGGGCAATGACATCACTGTTTACTGCAGAACTGCTTATAGAATAAATTAATTTAATAATTGATGATATTTACAACAGAACTGAATTAACACTGATTTCATCCAAACAACAGCTGAAATGCATCATGCATCACTGTAAAGCTGCTTTGAAACAATCTATATTGTATAAAGCGCTATATAAATAAAAGTCACTTTACTTAACTTTTAGTTCTTTTTGTACATCAAGTCAAACTCAAAAATATGGCATAGCCTGGGAAAGATAAATTTTTGTATACAAAAACAGCTGGATGGAACGGAATGGAACAGAATGCAGGGGTTTCAAAGCATGTTTAGAGTGCTATTTATAGTCATCACACACTCTCATAGGTATATTACATTTTGGTGAATTGGTGGCAAATTCGTATAATCTCATCTGTATGTTTCCATACAATATGCTTATGTCCCAGTGAGGGTTAAGGTTGAGGGGTGGACCTTCATGCTTAGTCAAGAAAGCATTTAAGAATTGTGCGGTGTCAAAAATCTACTGAAAAACAAGTAAGTATATTTAAACATACTATAACATTAACATACTATAAAATTAAAAGACATTTCCTTTAAATGTATAACACAGCTTTTTAATGAGGCAACAAACAATATATGATATAGAATCTTGTTCTGTCCTTTCTTTGCGCAAAAGTATTATAATATAAAAGGCTCCAGTTCAGAGCGGCACAAAGCGTTTATGCGCATCCCGTGTGCAGAATGATGTGCTTGAAGCAACACACAGCACGCAGCGTCTTCTTGTTGGAAAGTTCAAAGCACAACGGGAAAAGATATTAGCTATGTTTCCATCCAAAGTTGCAAATTTAACTTGTGTGCAAATTTGGAATATCGCATAAATCATTTGCGAATAAAGCAGTTTTCATCCAGTGAGTCGAAGAGAACAAAATAGTCACTTCCAGATAATTTGGGCTAAATATCATGAAAAAAAAATGGAAGTTGCTGCAGAAGCAGCGACTGTATTTAATAATTTTATTATAGAATAAATTAGTTGTGCCTCAGAGTGACCAAACCAGCATTTCAGATGTTGTAAGATCGCAATAAGATCGGACCATTGGTAAGCCCAGTTAAGCTGTCCTATCGCAGTCTTTTTTGATGCGCATCAAGAAATGTATTCTATAAAAGTGCTTCCATCATAGTTTTAGTCATGTTTTCAATATAGCATGAAAATTATCCACATTAGGTGAGCGCATACGTTTTTTTTATGCGCATTTTTAGAATTTATGTGCATCTTTGCATTTCCATCCAGCATTTTTTTTAAACATCCCAAAATGCGCATAAAAATAGGTGAATTGAAACATTCTGTACGCAGTTGACGCAGTGAACACAGTTCAGTGCTTCCGTGTTTATGTCCGAACAGGAGCAGCACAATGCATGCGTGTGATGCTGCCGCAGGAGCCGGCCAATACTGAGCCGTTGTTCTGACGTATTTTTTTTTATATTTAGACTGGAAACAAGACAAAAATGCTAAATAAGAGAAGCATTTTTTGCAGTGAAACCAGTTCAGGCAAAATGTATTCAACACTAGTGTTGTGACCGACTAGATTTGTTCCATTACTTGATTTGTATAATTGCCTAGTTACATATAGGCAGTTAATTCATAGTGAAACAGTCATTGAATTTATTTCAATGTTACACGATCAAAAAGAAACCACAGAATGAATAAACAGCAGGATCACTATTATCACTCTCACTGCATGGCCATTCAGGTTGAAAATAGGTTTCAGTTATTATCCTTGTTCTGAAGTTTCATTTTTATTTTTTCTGTCATTTTCGAGAAACATGAGAACTTCTCGGTTAGTGTTTGTTTTTGAGTTTAGGGAGTTTGGATATCTGCACTAAGGGACCCTTCACTGCCTAGCATACACAAACTGTTGGCTGTTTAGACAGCTGTGCCGGACAGGCAGATAATCCTGTTTTTCTCTACTATCATCCACACAGAGTAGTATACACAAACAAAGACAAGTGATAATAGACACACATGGCCACTGCATGCCATTACTGACATCTTCTTTCTTTCTTGTAAAACAATGGGAGTTTTATAGTAGATGTGAAAACTCAGCATCTCTCCTTTTAAGAGAGGGGTATGTGTATGTGTGTCCTTTTAAGAGAGGGGTATGTGTATGTGTGTCCTTTTAAGAGAGGGGTATGTGTATGTGTGTCCTTTTAAGAGAGGGGTATGTGTATATGTGTGTGTGTGTGTGTGTGTGTCTGTCAGAAGGGGGTGGGGGCCTTGTGGGGGTTAAGTAATGTTATTAATGATGCTTAAAGAGATAGATCACACAAAAATGAAAATTCTGTCATCATTTACTCACCCTCAAGTTGTTCCAAACCTGTATAAATTTGTTTCTTCTGCTGAACACAAAATAAGATATTTTAAAGAATATAGGGTAACCTGTATGTTTGGGGAAAATACTATGCAAGTCAATGGGGCCCATCAACTGTTTGGTTACCGTCAATCTTCAAAATATCTTCTTTCGTGTTTAGCACAGTGTTAATTACGTTGACAAATAATTTATATCATAATTTGTCAACGACATTTTTTCACGGACGAAAACGAGACGATGACTAAATAAAAATGTGTTTCGAATTACTAAAACTATGACTAAAATCTACTCTTAACTTTCGTCAAAGAATAAAAACGAGACAAAAAGGAAAGAGGGGGACAATTTGGGAAGATATCCAGTCAGGACTGCTGTCCTGTGTGGAAGGTGCGCACATTTGAAGTGTAAAGTACTGAATTTTGCCCTTTTGTGTCTTTTTGCACTTCAACGGTCAAAAACCATCCGCTTTGGCAAGCAAAGTACAGTTGGGTGAACAAACAGTTTGGGGAATATCAGATGTACCTATATCAGTGTATAGGATCTGTGTATTGTTAGAGAAATGCTTTATGCATTACAATTTAACTAAATTAGATTTTAGTCGACTAAATCTACTGTAGATTTAGTTGACTAAAACTAGACTAAAATTAAAACAATTTCTGATGACTAAAATATGACTAAAAAATGAAGACTGACTAAAACTAAAATCAAAATTTGCTGTCAAAATTAACACTGGTTTAGCAGAAGAAAGAAATTCATGCAGGTTTACAACAACTTGAGGGTGAGTAAATGATGACAGATTTTTCCTTTTTGGGTGAACTGTCCCTTTAAATTACTGTAATTGTTAACCACTGAACCAACAGGAAAGGTTTGACATATGAAATAGTTTAAAGTATGAACGCATAAACGTGTGATTTTGGCACCATCAATCACGCGTGCTGTAAAGTCACCTCCCATTTCTCCTGAGAACCGACACACACAAGTACAACACATTTACGACAAATACTGCAAAACGTAAAACAGAGGAAACTAATGTGATATCCAGTCAACCAATGTGTTTTTCTTACCAGCACGGTTAAACACTCGACATCTACTGAAGGTAATCCATAGTCGCCTTTCCAACAGAACAACTCCAAGGGAGCAGCCATATTTGAGAGACTTTTAAGTGACTTTTCACCTGGAAGTACTGCGCTCTATGGTTACTACTGGCAACTGTAAGTTGATGTGTGGTACCACAAGTTTATATTTAAATTATGTATTTTGTATGATGTCTTTTCAACCACTTATTAAAGCAATAAACGCTAAACACTCCTTGCTTATTACTAGTATAAAACGGCAAAACGACACCAATCCAATAGACAGCACGTGAGGCAGTTTTATATCAATGATACAATATTCCTCCAGTTGTTGATATATAAACATTTCAACGGTGGCTGTAGCTAACATGAAAGATTTATTCAAAAGACTGACATTTAGATGTTAAAGTCCGTGTAAAGCTATATTAAATATGTCGCGTTTGTCACACCACAGAAAAATGTATCAACCACCCAGTCAAATTTGAATAAAAAAAAAACGCCAAGTAAATTAAATAAATAAATAATTAATTAAAAATAATCAAAATATTAATGCTGAATGTGTAGAAATTACATTTGTGTTGATCAAATGGCATGCCTTTCAAAAACTGACAAGGTTTAGGACACAAGAACCAAGTTACACAGTTTATGCAATCATATTTGTTATGTTGATTAATGTATACCTGAATTTGTGTATAATTACGTGAGGGTTCAATACGTTACAGTATCTTGAGCATCAATGCACAAGGAAAACAATATAATTTGCTTTAAAAAGGCAAACAAAGCATAATGATGTTGCACTAATAATAAACGGCTTGCATTTATATGGTGCTTTTATATACAAAGATGATCAGCATTCTGGAATATAAAAATGCATTTACTTTAATAACAGCAAGAGGGTGAGGTAGAAACATACAAGTTTAAAAACTAAGGCATCATCAGCGTTTTTTGCATCTCTGGTTAAGAGCAGGCATCTTGGTGCTTAACACCACTTTCGCTAAAGCGCAAAGCAGTACATACATAAGGTGGTTTGAAAGATCCACAAATAAATATAATTCAACACATACAATAGCCTATGAATACAGACCAATAACTGAGGCATCTGTGTGCATCCCTAATCTTCCTGAGCCACATCCACTGTCATGACTAGTTACAAACAAAGAACAGCTCATTCTGCAGCTGTCCTTCTCAACCTATACAATTAACCATCACAGACTTCTTTTTAATCAATAGCATAAGAAATCACTGGATGAGTAGTCATTCTGAAAAATTAGCTCTATGGTTATGAAAATTCACAGGAAATGAAAAGAAAAAACTTGTCTATGTTCTTGTCCATCTATACAGCCAAAATGATTTGAGGCAGACTGCAGGTTGATGAATCAAACTGTCATCTTCTGGAGTCCCGTTCTGTAAGAGCTGACAAAAATGGAGAGGAAAAATAAGACTATTTGTTTTGAAAAAACAGCCTTAATCAACTCTTTTCTAAGCATATTCTAAGCAGACAGATAAACTCCTCGACAAATGACAGGTGTATTCTCTTCTTTATTGAGACATATCCTTAAAAAAAATGTCGACAGAGTAAAACTGGAAGAAAATAACAAGCATATTTTTCAGGCTATGGCACATTATTACATTTATAGCACCACCAGCTGGTGAGAATGATTCTGTCAGCACAGGTGTTCTTCTACAAAGACACCAGATATTGATAACAACTCCACAGTGTCAGTTATCATCACAATTATCAGACAGAAGATCACCTACCAAAAAAAAAAAGAAAAACCTAGATAAATATAAAATTATCACGTGACATGATATTTTGTTGTTATTTTGTCATTATAGTCATGCTTGCTACCTGGCCTACAAATGTTTTGTTTCCTGGTGCTGAGGTTACCTGGGAAAGCACAACAGGATTGTCATAGTTTCTTGTGTTATGCTCCGTATATCAGGAGTACCTGATGAAGATGGGAACTACACAGGCTTTAAACCTCCCATTTAAATTTAAAAAGTCTTTTTATTTTGTAATTGTTTGGTAATGTCTTATGCACACAATTATTTATTCAATACACTTTCAATACATTTCATAAAAGTCTTGGACTTCTGTAAATCAGTTTTTGAGTAATGACATGTTTGTATGTTCTACAACTTACCATTCTGAAATGGAGGCTGGTGGGGCTCTAGTGCAGGGATGGACTGAGGCAGGAAATAAGTCACAGGAACACAGAGGCATTCAGATATGCTAGAGGAAGACACCAACAACTGCACATGGGGAAAAACACTGGTGTCAAATCTGGACTATCATGTCCATATAATCGAACAGTACGTTGATAATGTAATTGTAATTATCACAACAAACGTAATGTAGTGTATATATTACCCAAATAACAAAAGTTTGAGTAAGAGTCAGAACAGTACAATAGTATGGCTGATTGATTAGAAAAGGATTTGTAAGGTCACCATGTATAGGAGCTGTTCCCATCCAACCTGGACACATGGCTAGCAATTGCATCTGATTTCTCAGGTCAATCGTACTGTGAACACAGGAATCCAGGAACAGCCACGGCTTTCATCTCAGCCACAAAGGGAGCAGGGTCATGGATAACCTCGTTAAAGAGGAGGTCCGTAAGCTCAGTCACATATTCTAAAACACAGGAGAGAGCATATAGCATATATAATAGTCAACATTTGAAGTGGATCTTTCATCAAAGTTGTCCTTAAGCCTTCTTCTTAGGACAACTTTTTCATATGCTCTCAACTGTTGACAAAATTGCAATAGAAATTGTGTGTTTACTGCTTGTTTAGAATTTGGTCATGCTGGCAAATGTGCTACACCTTGTCACTCAGGTGGTGCCAAAATCTCACCAGCAGGGGAAAAACGTAAATGCAAATACGTAAATAAACACGTGTTTATTTGTTTATTTACGTAAATATGTAAAAAAACAAAAATCATGCATATATTAGTATGGAGATACTGACGGACAATTGAGAATTAACTAACCAGTAGTATATTTGGTCTTCACCATGGACACAACCCTCTTGGACTTGGGAAATTTAATTTGGAGCTGCAGTTCTCCTGCTGCAATCCTCGCTTGGGTATGTCCAGAATTTTCATTGAAATGCAACACGGCCAGGTAAAGTCTGAAATGAGAAAGATTTGTATGGGATTACGCCAACATAGTTACACCTAGGCATGGTATCAAATTTTCAGGTTGCTATAATTCCTGAAGCTTTTATCACAGTATAAGGTATTATCATGATACTGAAATAAGTTACAAAAAAAAGTGTTGTCACTATAACGGTTTTAATAACTTTTTTCTTATAACAAAAAGAACTCTGAACATTTAAATACAACAAAACAATGCACAAAACATTTGTTAAAGTAAACAAAATGTTTCACACAGATTAAACTGAATTATAAAGTTATTATTCTTTATTAAAGGTGCCCTAGATTGTTTTTTTACAAGATGTAATATAAGTCTAAGGTGTCCCCTGAATGTGTCTGAAGTTTCAGCTCAAAATACCCCATTGATTTTTTTTTATTAGATTTTTTTAACTTTTTAACTATGCACTGATTTTTTCAGCACGGCCCCTTTAAGAGATGCGTTCCCTCTGCCCCACGAGCTCTCGACTATACATTGCATAAACAAAGTTTACACAGCTAATATAATATGTGAGTAAAGTATTTATTTAGATGGTTACGTTTGATTCTGTGTGAGTTTGAGGCTATGCTCTTTGGCTAACGTCTAATTCTACACTGTTGGAGAGATTTATAAAGAATGATGTTGTGTTTATGAATTATACAGACTGCACGTGTTTAAAAATGAAAATAGCAACGACTCTCGTCTCCGTGAATACGGTAAGAAACGATGGTAACTTTAACCACATTTAACAGTACATTAGCAACATTCTAATGAAACATTTAGAAAGACAATTTACAAATATCACTAAAAATATCATGATATCATTGATCATGTCAGTTATTATTGCTCCATCTGCCATTTTTCGCTGTTGTTCTTGCTTGCTTACCTTGTCTGTGCAGATCCAGACGTTAATACTGCCTTTCCTTGTCTAATGCGTTGAATGGGCTGGCATTATGCAAATATTGGGGTCATACATATTAATGATCCCGGCTGTTACGTAACAGTCGGTGTTATGTTGAGATCCGAGTATTTTCCGGAAGTCTTTTAAACAAATGAGATTTACATAAGAAGGAGGAAACAATGGAGTTTGAAACTCAATGTATGTCTTTTCCATGTACTGAACACTTGTTATTCAACTATGCCGAGGTAAATTCAAATTCTGATTCTAGGGCACCTTTAACATTAGTTAAATATCATTATTCATGTTAGCTAAGGTCCACTGAATAATTTTAATAATGCATTATTGTTGAAATGTTGACGTTAACTAATATTAATAAATGCCTTAGAAGTATTTTCCATTGTCAGTTTATGATAACTAATGAATTAGTAATGGAGCCTTATTGTAAAGGGTTACTTCCCTTCTCTCTCTACCAATGTCGCTCTAATCTGTTAAAGGTGCCCTAGAATGAAAAATTGAATTTATCTTGGCATAGTTAAATAACAAGAGTTCAGAACATGGAAATGACATACAGTGAGTCTCAAACACCGTTGTTTCCTCCTCCTTATATAAATCTCATTTGTTTAAAAGACCTCAGAAGAACAGGTGAATCTCAACATAACACAGACTGTTACGGAACAGTCGGGGTGTACGCCCCCAATATTTGCATATGCCAGCCCATGATCCCAACATTATGAAAGGCATTAGGCAAGGGCAGAACGTCTGGAGCAGCACAGCCGCTTTTTTTTTTTTGTTGTTTATGCACTGTTTAAGGCAAGCGCGAGCTCCATGGGCGGAGAGCACAAGCAATTAAAGGGCCAGCAGCCCTGAATCGGCGCAATTCTAATGATGCCCCAAAATAGGCAGTTAAAAATTAATTTTAAAAAATCTATGGGGTATTTTGAGCTGAAACTTCACAGACACATTTAGGGGACACCTTAGACTTATATTACATCTTGTAAAAAAACATTCGATGGCACCTTTAACATGGGCACCAAAATGAAAAGCTTCTGCAACGCACACACACTGCTCATGTACACAGTGTGGCTCGGCCATTGACAACATGATTACTATACAATTTACCTGCAGAGCATCCCTAAGTATGAGAAAGCCACGTTTTTTGGTGCGAACTGAAGAATCACGCTGTGGAACCTCTCCAAAGCAGATGTTTGGTAGAGAGGGCTAAGCTTTTTCACATCACCAAGAACACGCTTGGTCATTAGCACCTTCTCAAGCTTGTAGGAGGCCTTTGTTGCTAGAGAGGGACAGAGGATAACCAATACACAAAAGATGATAAGTACATAGCAGCTTGAGATTAAATTACAGGATTATAATTAAATGACATAATTGCTATTGAATAGTGGCGTACCAGGCTTCAGCCACTTGTTTTTATCAAAAGAAGGAGGGTGGAGGCACTTGGGGAAGAGTGGATTTTCATGCACATGCACATTCTGGATGTGGTTGAGAAGTGATGTCCATTTTGCCACGGTTTCGTCTCCACTGGATGAACCAGATGCTGACCAGTAGAGATGATTTTTGATGCTCTTTTGCCACATTTTGATCTTGTTGCAGTCCTTCTTCTTGGAGATGGCATCCAACTTCTTGGTGAGTGCTGAGAAGAGTTAAAAAAGATGAAATACATTTGTTCTACAGTGGGTGTTAATGTTGCACAGAATTAGCTGTGCTACAAATAATCAAACTACATTTTCAAAATTATCCTACCTTTACATAAATGCCATACATCATAAAAGTGGGCAATGTCTGGTTTCTGTTCCCGGACAAACTTTTGAACCTGGGTGTGTCGGTCTGTCACCAGGGAAGCTACTTTGACACCAGATCTTTCAAGAAATTCTAGACTCCGGATAAGCCCTTCCTTTTCCATACAGATACTGCTTCCCACTTCTTTGCTCTGTGGATCATAAACAGACATAACATTTATTTAAGTACAGATTTCAAAACTCTGAAATCTATGGTGCGTTCACACTTGTAGTTTGGTTCGTTTGGTTCATTTGGTCCAGACCAAAGAAAAAAAAAAAAAAAAAATTTAGTCCTGGTCCGATTAGCGTTCAGATTGGCAATTTTATCACCGAACCAAAAGATACCGAACCTAAAGGCACAGAGATACATTCACAACGTGATTGGTCGGATTTTATGACGTATTGCCTATTTTGAGACGGAACTTACTAAACATCCAAAACAATGTTGTGTGCTGAGGTAAATGCGCTCGTTGTGTGTGTAGCTGTCCGTAGCCTGCATGTGATGGTATTTTGGCCAGCTGGAAACTCGTGAAGAGTTTATAAAATGTGTAAAGTAGTCAAAACAGCGGGGAGTATCCCTCCGTCACACACACAAACAATCTGCTGTGTGGAGACGCGCGTCTGATGTCTGTGATGGGCAAACTCGCGTCTATGACGAGAAAAACCGACATGCGTGAGGATTCTGTCCATTTTAGAATCTCATCTTCCTGTTTATGGTTCGGTTACATGTCTTTGGTCGGTGTTGCGTTCATATATCATTCGAACCGCACCAGAGTTCGTTTGGAAGCGGACCGAGACCCATCTTTTCAGTGGTCTCGGTCCGCTTGTTTGGTGCGCACCAGGGTTCGGATGGCAGCGTTCACATATGTTCAAATGAACCGCACTAACCGAGCAATCGCACCAGGGTTCGTTTTAATCGAACCAAACATGACAAGTGTGAACTCACCCCTAATTACTCAAAAATGTCCCAAGAGTTTCCCTGGCAAATACCTGGTCTGCCTATTTGGTTGAGGTCCCCATTTTCTAGTTTTTATAATCTATTTACCTGTACGAGCTGGATATCAACAATTTTGTTTGTGCTGAGATCCATCATGGAATATGAGCCATACTTTGCGCAATAGCCTGGACTGTCGGCTCTCATATCACCACCAAGAGATACAGTTTCACACCGTTTTAGTCCCTCAAGCAGGTCGGTCTGGTGTGATCGCCATTTATGCAGCACTGACGGCAGAATGTAGTTATACACATGATTTCGATGTGCCATTCTGGTGAAGGTTCTCACATGCATTGCATTGAGCACCTGTAATGTCAAATCAGAAAGTAAAGTCTGTAACTGTTCATAGCATGTACTACATCCCACTGCAGCACTGTGGGATGCGCTGGCCCTAAACTTTTTTATATTATGTCATTATTTTAACAAACCTTGTTAGTCTGGATGAAAGAAGAGCCCGTGTAGTAGACAGCAGCTGATAGGTGCAGATTCCCTGCTGGAGAGCTGCCCAGAAGTGGTTGACTCTTCCACTGTCTGGTGTATGAACAACTCTGGTGGAGGCACTTCTGGGTCACAGAAAGGAATGTTCCTTTTACAAATGTGACTACTTTGCAGACACTTGAGCAGGTGGGGCAGATTTTAAAAAGCTCAAGCAGGCAATCCTCGTATACTAAGTATTTCACCATGTCCTGCGGTGTCTTGGTTGGTGCTCTGTTGACAAAGAAAACCACAAAAAAGGTGTATTGGTAAAGCTGCAGTCTGTAAGTTGCCTCTTCGTCGCCATCTCTGTTCAAAACCCGCATTTGCAGTTATTTGTGGAATTAGTTTTTTTATGACGTGATGTAATGACACAAAGATAAATGGCGGCATGCTCGAATTTCCTGCAGAATCCCACCAGTACCACCCAAATTAGAAAACATTATGACAAGCTTACTGTTGTGAATCGGGCTAAGGAGATAGTTTTGAACTCTGGCTGGTTATGTACTTGTTTAAAAATTTATTTTGGATCATTTTTAACCAAAAAAAAAGGACAGCAGCTTTATAAAAAAAAAAAAAAAAGGATATAAATTATTTCTAATTTCTCACCTTCATAGTAAAATGACAATCTCACATCAGCATCAAATCAAATAATGTTGAGGAAGAGATTTTTCCAATAGACCGTTTTCACCAATCAATATCAATGCACCAATATCTTACATCCTGCAAAGTGTCTCATTTTTTAATAATACATTTTTTTTTTTTTTAAACATGTATATTTATAACACTAAACTTAATTTATATTATGCATCAAATTACAAAACTAGTCAACGCTGCTGTGAGGGTGTTTCTAATACAGCGGCTATGGGAGTGACGGTAAAAATGACTCTTTCTCTCTTCTGATTGCTGTTATTAATCACTCTCTATTTTTTCCATCTTTTTTAAAGTTTCGAAAACACTATCGTAGAGTTTTTCTTTTGCTATTTGCGCAAATGGAACAAAAAATATATATTTAATGAAGTCTCTCATTCACCGCTATAAAAGTTTACCCAACTACGACGACTTCTGCTTCTGAGAAAGCCGGAAATGTGAAAAGAGCCTATTATGTCTAATTAACAAAGAGCTACAAAGAAATTTAACTTACTGTTCACTGGTGGTGTCAACCAATTCAGACATGCTGGGGATGTAAGTGGAGTCATCGGGATCTGCCATGTTGAAACCATTTACAGATTCCTGAAAAGAGGGAAACTCCAAGAGAGGACGCTTTGACAGTCTATCAGGTGATACAGCTTTCCGCTTAAGTGGAGTTGAACAGAGCGGAGAAAGCTTGGATGTGGTGTTGCCCACAGCAACGCTTGTGGCTACCATAGCTTGAGAACCTGGAAAATATATATATATGCAAATAAGGATAGTAATAAGAGCTCTTTACTTGCAAGATTTCAAACAGGAGGACACGTGACATTCTGTCTTGCACTATCAGAATATTATCACACTGGAAGTCTAGTCTAACCTTACTGTGTGTTCAATGACTAATGAATAAGTTGTAGGTTCTTACCACAGCAGTAACATCAGTGTGAGGTGCATTTCATGAGTGTGACAGGAGTGTTTTCTATATTGTGCATACCTAGAATCTGTCTGTTAACACCACAGACATTCAAAAAGACAAACTAAAAACTTGACCTCTCAACATACCTGTATTCTTTCCGCTGCTTAGTGTTCTTTTAGACAGTTGTGTTTCCACAGTCCTTTCCCCCTCAAAGTGGTCTGTCTGACATCCAACTTCTCTGGTGACTTTCTGCATGTTATCACACCGGCACTTTGTCTCTCTTGTGGTTGGAAGAGAGTGCTTTGTGAACAGATAACAGTTGAAATTACTTAAAAGTCTAATGAGTCGAACATACTGATGCATATAAACAAAAGAATCACGTTCGGGATGCAAAATTTAGTAGAGTTACTGAGGACTACCTATTATAACATAAGCAGACAAGGCAACTTACCCTCATTGGTGGGCACGTACTGCCGACTGTGGCACCAGATGTCGGCGGGACAGGAGGATGAAGACCGGGACGGAAGATAGTCGGTTCGGCCCCATTCACCAGTAACAGCGGATTATCAGTGAATCCCAGTTGTCTCCGATGAAAGTTTGTAAAACTATCCGGTGTAAAATGTTCACTGCAGAGGCGGGTGTTGGTGGTGATCTTCAGCTCTCCATCAATGTGGCGCTTCACAAAATTAATCCACCTCTTCTTGATATCATCGTTTTTAGGAAGTTTAAATAAGGAGACCGAGCTGCTTTGTACATTTTCGCAACCAGGTATTATGCATTTACGTGTCGAAGGCATAACTACTAGCTAGCTGAACGGGCGAGCTACTAATGCTAATGTTTTCTAGTGTTGGGGGAGGAGCCATGATCAGAGGCTGCAGTGCGTCATCGAGCCATGATTTCACAAGTACAGGTCCGCCCAAAATAACCTGAAAACAAAATAGTGAAACAGTACTACATAGTTCAGTCTTTGTAACGTGTTTTCAGCAGTACATTTCTAACATTTATGTGTTTAGAAACAAATCTCTGAATTGCCTTTACAAGGACTTGAGTAAAATTGAAAGTGTAATATAGTGCATAAACGACAATTATTATTATTACTATTATTTTGAATTTCATGAATTTGAAAGCAGAAAGCTTATTGGGGGGACTGGCTGATGTCCAGTATTACATTTATGATTGTGTTATATACGGCTATGAACAGCAGAGGGAGCCAATGTTTCGTTCAACCCAAAAATGCCCTGATCTTTTGCTCCAGTAGGAGGCGCTGTTGTTCTCTGTGGCAGCAGCAGATCACGTTAAATGGTCTCTTGGGTCAAAACCTTTTACAGTCTATGGTCAAAACTAAGGATAGTGATAGAGTTAAATAGTTGTTTCGGGGAAAAAAACACCAAAATAACTCTTTAATATCTAAAATTAAACATAATATCTTCCCATGAGTTTTTAATCGATGGCCTAACTTTTATCACAGCCTAAAATAGCCATCTGGAGGTGGTTGAAAGCCAAATTTATTATTATTATTATTTGAATAATTAATCTTCCAACAAGTAGGCCTACAGTTTTTTAAACTTTTATTAGTTGTAGACTGCTCAAGGTCACCATCTAGCTATTTGTCATCTCAGGTGTTTCACAGGGGACAAGAGTATACGTTATGTGAAAATTAAATAAATTAAGAATTGCTAGTTTAGAAAGGAGTTTAGAAAAACATTCTGATATTGTAGTATTTTTCTGTGAACACTAGATGGAGTCAGAACAGTGCCTACATGTGTTTATAGAGGTCCAGGCTCCAGAGCCTGCATTTTCATTTTGTGATCCCAAGATAACACATGCCACGTTTTTTATGATTTATTTTTTTACAATTAATAAAAAAAACTCAACAAATGTCATTTAAATATATATATATATATATATATATATATATATATATATATATATATAAACAATTTTTTTTTTTTTTTTAACAAAGGTACATTCACAAGAGTTTGCTAGTCCCCTCTGTAATGTTAAAGGTTAGTTCACCCGAAAATGAAAATTCTGTCATTAATTACTCACTCTCATTTAGTTCTACACCCGTAAGACCTTCATTCATCTTTGGAACACAAATTAAGATATTTTTGATGAAATTCGATGGCTCAGTGAGGCCTGTATTACCAGCAATGTCACCGAACTTCTGAAGATCCAGAAAGGTACTCAAAACATACAGCGACAAGAATACTTTTTGTGCACCAAAAAACCCCCCAAAATAACGACTTTTCAACAATATCTAGTGATGGCGATTTCAAAACACTGCTTCGAAGCTTTACGAATAGTTTGATACGCGATCCGAATCACTGATTCGAAACAAAAGATTTGTAAAGCTTCGAAGGTTCATTAAGCAGTGTTTTGAAATCGCCCGTCACCAAATATTGTTGAAAAGTCGTTATTTTTGTTTTTTTGGCGCACAAAAAGTATTCTTGTCACTTTATAATATTAATATTGAACCACTGTACTCACATTAACTGTTTTAAATATGTTTTAGTACCTTTCTGGATCTTGAGAAGTTCGGTGACATTGCTGGCAATAGAGGCCTCACTGATTTCATCAAAAGTATCTTAATTCATGTTCCGAAGTTGAACGAAGGTCTTGCGGGTGTTGAACGACATGAGGGTGAGTAATTAATTACATTATTTTAATTTTTAGGTGAACTAACCCTTTAAAGGCCATGCGTCATACCATAAACAGTAGCTACATATTAAAGCCCAGTATCTCTTTCTCAAGGCTAGGGGTGAACTAGGACCTCTGACAGCCAGACATGTTGATAATATAAAAGAGCATGAGATTGTTCTTACGGGACAAACACATCATAAATCATACAAATCTGCTGAATTCGTAAACACATACATATTCAGCCCTAATCTTGTAAACTAGTCAAGTGCCTCTTATTAGTCATTGCCTGTTAATCTAGTTTGTACCAGCAGAGACATCAGTTTCCTTCAAAACACCCCAATGTATCAAGAGGGGAAAACCGCCTCTTTCTTTCTCCTCCCTGTGTTCTAGCACTCAGCAACATCCAAAACGTTGCACGTAGAACATGTAAATTCTCGGTTGAATTTCTCATTGGTTCTCCACTATGTTGAGCATGCCCTTGCAACATCCCGCTCCTTTGTTCAGAGACGTCTCATCGTAAAGTTTACTCCTCCTCCAGCGCCTCCTCCCTTCCCGCAGCTGCTGTGCACACTCGCTCGGCGCTTTCAGCCACGAGGTGTCCACGCGCCGCTTCTGGGCGCTGATTGGCCAGTGACGACACAAACACCGAATTTCGACCAATGGGAGCGCTGTGCATGCGCTGAGACATGCAGTGCATTCTACTTCCACATGAACAGCTGAAGTGGTAAACAAGGCTAGTGAGTCACTGGAGTGTCTGAGTATAAAACCCTAGCCTAGCCCAGCGTGCACAAATCTCCAATACTAGCCATGCGAGGCTGGAGTCTGTGAATTGTGAATCTGCATAAAGCACTAGTTTGCTGCAATTCAACTTTAATTCGTGTTGGATGAAGATTGGATGCACGTTTTTGAAGGACTATTAAATACCTGGCTCATTTAACAACTTTTAGTTGCTAAGAGACGCGTATCTTTATTTCTTTTTAGCGTGTCAATTTTCAAGACATCACAATGGTGGCGATGACAAAAAGAGTCAAGGCCTTCGAGATCGTTTTCAACGATCCATCAAAGACATTTTACTGTAGTGGAGATAAAGTGGCTGGGAAGATCTTGGTGGAGGTTTCGGAAGTGACCAGGGTGATGTCCATGAAGGTCGTGGGAGTCGGATGCGCTAAAGTGGAGTACGCAAAAGGCAAACAGAGATGCCGTGAAGAAATTGACTATCTGAAGTATGAAGAGGTTGTCCACCTGGATGACCATCCCGCCGGTGAGTTAAAACGGTTTATCTTGCTTTTAATGTTGACTTTGCTCTGGTAGATGCATTTGCTGAGATGGTGCTGAAGTTGGAATGTGGCAGTTCACTGTGAAATACTGGATATTCAAAAAGAAGTCGTCCACACTTTATATTAAGTGTCTTCAACAACTATGTACTAACATTTAAGTGAAACATTTGATACAATACACTTATTGCGTGAATATATGTTTTACATTGTTTTAATATTTAAAAAATAAAACCTCACCCCTTAACCCACCTTTAAACCTAACTATACCACAACCATATTTCACATGTTAACCATATGAAAGTCGTCCTGTGCGTCATGCCAAGTCAAAACTGAAAGCCAAGTCACATTCATAGTGAGGGGATTCCTTTGCTTTTAAGTGGGCTTGTTTTTGTCTCATGTTTTGAAGATCTCTTGGAACTGTCTAAAACTAATATTATCTTTTTTTCCCTCACAGACACAGATGGTTCAGTCATTCTTCGTCCTGGCAACAAGTACGAATACTCATTTGGCTTTGAGCTTCCTCAACAAGGGTATGCAATTCAATTGACAAGTTCTAGGCATTCATTTCCATTTAAGTCATGTTTTTCTGTAAGTTAATACAAGTGTCATTTTCCCAACAGGCAGCTGGTGTCTTCCTACAAAGGCAAGTTTGGGTTCGTTCAATACTTTGTGAAGGCTCTGATGGATAGACCCTCTCAACCTGCCCTGGAGTGTAAGAAACACTTCGAAGTTGAAGAGCCCTTGGATGTCAACACTCCAGACTTGCTGGTGAGTTCCTCATATTGCTAACTTTTATCAAACTGTTTTATCAAAACAAATGAGCTTTAGGGCATAGATCATCTCTTAACTTCTGGTTGGGCTTATCCAAATTCTAGAGGCTGATGTTCTGATCATTAACTTCCATCAGTAGTTCCTTGTCCATTTAGGGAAACATCCTTCATGAATATAACAATTAGTGCAAGTTGATAATTTCTGTTTTTCCATCAATCACCAGTCCCCTACTGGAGGCATGAAGGAGAAGAAGGTCACCTGCATGTTCATCCCAGACGGCCAGGTTTCTCTGAACGCCAAGATTGACAGGCGTGGCTTCTGCGAGGGCGAAGAAATCTGCATTGATGCCAAATTTGAGAACACCTGCTCTCGCATCGTGGTACCCAAAGCGGCCATCGTCGCCAAGCACACCTACCAGGCCAATGGCCGCACTAAAGTCTTAAGGCAAAAACTCTCCTCAGTGCGTGGCAACCATATAATCTCTGGCATGTGCGACGCCTGGCAGGGGAAGAGCATTCGTGTGCCTAAGATCAAGCCCTCCATCTTAGGGTGCAACATCATTCGAGTGGAATATGCGCTCATGGTGAGTTTGCATATTGCAGTTACTATAGTTGCATGATCTTGTGCTTTTCGTCTTTAAAGTAGGTACTTATTAAGATCTGTTTTGTCCTCCTTTATCTACAGATTTACATGCACATCCCTGGCAGCGATAAGTTGGTTCTGGAGTTGCCTCTGGTCATTGGGACCGTTCCATACAATGGATTTGGTAGCCGCACCAACAGCATGAGCAGCCAGGACGGTTCCGTCAGCACAGCGTCGGCGAGCTGGGTGTCCCTACGAATGCCGTCATCCGCCCCACCAAGCTACTGTGACGTTAGAAGCGACTGCAGCCTGGATCAACCTCTCACGCCTTTATTGGATGACTATGATGGTGGAGACAGTCCCATCTTCATGAACGCACCCCAATTCCAGTTCCCCCCACTCCCTGCTTATTCTGAGGTGAGTGTAAAGTATATTCGCCGAAGGTGCGGTCACATTTACACTTGCTTGGCGAAATTTCATTAAGAATTTGCACATTTGGGCCGTGAAATTTTGCCAAAATAGCACTAATGTGATCACACCTTTGGTGTATACAATATCAGTACTAGTTGCTATTAAATATCAATATAAATGTCAATCTAATTTTTTTGTTTTTCTGTCGTTTAGGTGGAAGAGGAATTCAACGGCAATGCTCGCATGCTTCCTGTCTGTTGAACCGACCCAGCAGCTCCAGAACTGAACTGATGCCCATCGTAAAAGGGTTTTTTTTAATCCACTCTAAGCACTTCGGGCTTTCACCATGCGGATCAGAGATGGTTTAAGAAATGTCGTATGGATGTATGAAAGTGAAGATGAAGTGGAGGATTTCGGGGCCCGAGTGGCCCCTCTGCAGGACGAGCTAGTCGAAGTTCAGAGGAAGAAGGAGTGAAGTCCAAGCTCTCTTGTGCCTGCATTGCTGACAGCCATCTTATATAATGCATCACTCAAGTTAAACATGTTTCTGTCATATTTTTGATGCTATTTCAGGGTCTGAAAGAGGGCACACGGACTGTTTGGCGATTTGTATTTCATTATGTTTGAGCTGCTCTTTCTTGATATGAGATTACTGCTGAGGTGCAAACTGATTGTGCCGCATTATAGCCATTTAAGCACACATAGGCTTTCCCGAATGGTGGTCATGTACTTTCCCATAGTCCCCAACATAATATTCATTAGCATTCAGCTCTTTTTCGTTGTCATTCCATAACAATCCAATGTTTTTTTTTGAGGAATGCAATATTTCATTTGTTAGAAACATTCTTCAATGCATTTGTTTTTTATGTTGGTTTCGAGGTTAAGTCAATGTGCTAGCCAGGGATATATTATTCTAAGTTACTTAAATGTAAAGAAGAAATGTAGTATATCAATATTTTCATCCAAGGGAAAATCATGTGTCAGTCTATAATGTACCAGTGTTTTGGTTTTCATTTGAATGCACTTTTTTTATGAATGCAAGTTGCTGTATGACTACTCGCAGGGAGATTTTCTTTTTGTTTTTCATTTGTCTTCCTGAGGGATCAGGCATTACATGCTCAATTCAAGACTCAGTACTGTGATGCGTTTAAAACCTCGTCCTAGGAAAGGGCTCCACTGATGTTGTCTCTTCCACTGTGACTTAAACATTAGGCCAAAAAAGAACTTGATACTTCAAGTGCCAAAATCGGGGTCTGTTTGGACTTCAAGCCCTGACCACGTTCCTTTGTGAGACCAGAAGCTGCACTGTGTGTAGACATATCCTGAAGACATTTTGATCAACATTTCACTTGTGGTTATCTTTCTTAAATTCTTGTGTGTGTCTATGTGTTATTTCGTTTCTTATAGAGTGTAAGATGACTGTTACTGTTATTATAAACTGTGCAAAGTATCCTTTTTGTATCTAAATTAAAGTGTTTTTTGTATGAAAACTTGTTTTCAATAAAAGTTTTAAGACATAATTTGTGCGTACTCTTGTTCATTTGAAAGTATTCATAAATTATAACCACAAACACACTTTAAGAGACATTTTATTAATCAATAAAATGGGTGTTCCCAGTCTGCAGTGGTCAGAATCTATCAAAAGTGGTCCAAGGAAGGAACAGCGGTGAACCGGCAACAGGGTCATGGGCAGCCAAGACTCACTGATGCAAGCGGGGAGCGAAGGCTGGCCCGTGTGGTCCGATTGAACAGACTAGCTACTGTAGCTCAAATTGCTCAAGAAGTTAATGCTGGTTCTGATAGAAAGTTGTCTGAATACACAGTGCATCTGGGTCAGGGTGCCCATGCTGACCCCTGTCCACTGGCGAAAGCGGCAACAGTGGGCATGTGAGCATCAGAACTGAACCATGGAGCAATGGAAGAAGGTGGCGTGGTCTGATGAATCATGTTTTCTTTTCTATCACGTGGATGGCCGGGTGCGTGTGTGTCGCTTACCTGCATCAGGATCCACGTGGATGATACTTTGACACGTACCACCTCACCTAAGACTGTTGCAGACCATGTACACCCTTTCATGGAAGTGGTATTCCCTGGTGGCTGTGGTCTCTTTCAACAGGATAATGCACCCTTCCACAAAGCAAAAATGGTTCAGGAATGGTTTGAGGAGCACAACAACGAGTTTGAGGTGCTGACTTGACCTCCAAATTTCCCAGATCTCAATCCAACTAAGCATCTGTGGGATGTGCTGAACAAACAAAACAATCCATGATGGCCCCACCTAGCAACTTACAGGACTTAGATCTGCTGCTAAAATCTTGGTGCCAGATACCACAGCACACCTTCAGAGGTCTAGTGGAGTCCATGCCTCGATGGGTCAGGGCTGTTTTGGCAGCAAAAGGTGGACAATATTAGGAAGGTGGTAATGTTATGCCTATTGTACTATTAGTTTTCTAAACAATCAGAATTGCCTCATAGCTAATCAGAAGAGCAAAAAAATCCCATATACTTAATTGAAGGTATATCTAGAGACCTTTTAAAGTCTGCGTGAACCGGAAGTTGCAAATGACTTTTTTCCAGTGCTGTGACGTATTTCCAAGTGAAACGGAATATTGAATAGAGGGCAGAGTTTTACTTTAAAGCTCTTCCTCTCCATCTCTCGCTCATAGCAGACACGCGTTTTCAACCCAAGCCATCAAACTGACGTCAGAGAAAGAAGGCCATTCCAGACTGGAAGTAACTTTTCAGATTTTGATTAAAGATTACCAAGACAAACAATTGTTTTCTGTGTTTTTACTTGCAAAAGTTAATTGTTTACCACAAGACTAGTAATATGTACTAACAAAGTATAAAGGGTCAATTTTGATTTCATGCTGACTTTAAATCATGTAGGTGCATGTAGGTGAGCTATGGACTTGGGCCAGCAGTTGACTATTCAAATATTTCCTTGGCATTAGCATTGTTGTGGAAGTTTTTCACATGCAAGAATGTTCACATAATAATTTAGAAAATGCAAAAATGTATTTTATACTGTTAGAACAGACTATGTCAGAAGACAAGCAACACATTACAAAAACCCTTTAAAGCTCTCTTTCTCCAATACACAGTTGTGCTGATAGGAAATCCATCGTTTTGGCTGCTTCATCCCAACTCATTGTTCATTTTCAGTGGTTGGCTAAAGATAAGGTTTAAATGTGGAAACTGGAGACCAAAAGTGGATTTTGAATCAATGCAAGGTAAATGGACATGGATGTTCATATTTGCTCAAGGCAAACAAAATGCCTGATCACTGGCAGAAAACAAGGCTCTGTCAACAAAACCAGGACTGTTGCTAGGGTTTCTAGGGCACCTGGTACAGGTAAAACACATCCAAACGACCCATAATGTTGGTGTTTTTTTATTTGTGCTTATTGACTTTTGTATGTAGAGTATATTCTGTTGCAACAAAAATGTCATAACACTCAACACTGTTGAATTTGAGACATTCCGATTCCAAATTAGGTCCGAATTTGATTCCAAATGGACATCCTGCACAATTTATATTACATGAATCAGATCCAGTCTTCAGAACTTGTTTTTCTTTGCTTAAGCAGTTTTCCTTACAGTTGTTGGAGAGTGATCAAGTCATTTACGTCATTTTTGTGCTGCTCACTTACTTGTGCGCAAGAAGCATTTGTTGAGACGTGCACTGCTGCAACAGAGTAATAAGTGATAAGGGCAAAACGGTTTATCTTGTGCAAAAACGCTTGTTTAATGAGCCCCTCTCTGACCACTCCTTGTTCTTTCCGTTTTGCTTCCTCAGGAAAACCATGCCACATTTAAAGCATTGGCCAAATCCAAAACTCTTCTGCCAACAGAACTGTTTTAATCCACCTCTCTTATATATCTGTATGAATTATGTGTTTCAAAGCAGATGAATTCATTCCATGTTACACATACAAGGTTTAAGCTGGTCTGACAGGAGGAATCTCTTGTCTAGACATGGATAAACTGACAAATCCAGTGTTTCTTGTTTTTTGGTACACTTCCGAATGCAAACAATGGTGTGTTTTTCCCCCAGATTGTGTAATTGACATACATGGGCTAGGTTATTTCAGGTTATTTTTGTTTAATGTTGTTTTCTAAATTGCATAATATGTATATTGCAGTTTTGCAGAGCACAGTAAAGTACCCAGTGTTTGGTCCTAAAAGAAGCAAGACTTAGCTGTTGAAGCTAGTTGACTAAGGTAGTCTTGCTGGTTAAGCAGCCTTGTAGGGAAACCAGCACACTAGCATCCAAAACACATCAAGTTATCTGATATTTGTGGTATTCTGTGGTGTTACAGTAATGGATATTGCCCATTTAAGGAAAGGGGGAATTGTATTTGGACTACTTCCTGTGTGTAAAGGTCATTGGTGTTGGTTGATCTGAGGGGTGCATGGTGAGTTGATTCTCATTAATTTATGCATAACATAACATAAACATAAAATTTAGGCATACCATTATGACCACTTTGGATCGGCCGCATGGATTGGACTTGTTTGTTCAGCACATCCCACAGATGCTCGATTGGATTGACATCTGGGGAATATGGAGGCCAAGTTAACACCTCAAACTCATCGTTGTTCTCCTCAAACCATTTTTGCTTTGTGGCAGGGCGCATTATCTTGCTCAAAGAGGCCACAACCACCAGGGAATAACTTTCCATGAAAGGTTGTACATGGTCTGCAACAGTGCTTAGATGTCAAAATAACATCCACATGGATGGCAGGACCCAAGGTTTCCCAGAACATTGCCTAAAGCAAAAATGTTGTATCTTCTTTGTCACTGCAACTTAAGTTATGCAAGTGTTGCAAATGTCAGTTATCAAGTGTGGACCTTCCAGTTAGCTCCGATACTATACAGTGATGGAGTTTCTGTGAGGAAGACAGTGTTACTGCCACTGATGTGCAGAGGAGAACAAGTTACTATATGCTGCCTAAAGTCAACAAATAGCTCCCTTGTTTTTCCTGATATTAAAAGAGCAATTGAAGTCATCAGACTGATTTTTGCTGATGAGTCCTTGAACTTTAAAAACTTCAGCAAGCTTAATCTGAATGTCTTTCGTGGGTCAGCAGGGTATAGCATCGAGCTCAGTAGAAAGCCCTGGGGTACACAACTGTAAAATATGATGCCACAAAAAGTTCTGGTGTAGATTTTTATAGATATTAGAAATAGATTTTAATTGCTGCTCAGGAAGACCAGGTATCTGGTAGGGATACTACTGTTGGTTCAAACTACCCTTGTAAAAAAAAAAGGTGTGTTGAATTATTAATTATGAATGTCAATGTCATGCTCAAGCTTGACCAGAACTGAGCTAAAACTCAAACTGGAAAGTTTATTTGCAGATATGTCAGGAACATAATGCATAAACAGGTAAGTGATGATACTTGAGATTGTTAGCACATGAAATATACTTGTATTGTTAACTTTGAGTCTTTGTCTTACAGAAACGTTGGAGCACATTCAAGGGAACAACATTAACATGAGGGATGACTAGAAAACGTGGATGACTTGAATGACTGGCAATCGACTTGGATGAGTTAACATCTAGCAAGGTAGTCAGGAACATAAAGCAGGTAAGTAGCAAGATAAGTGTTCTGTAGCATCAGAAGAGGTCAGACCATGACTGAGGGAGTGTGTGTGTTCTGGCTAGATGTGTTTCATGTGTGCATGGTTGGGTGCAGGGAGGATGATGGGAAAAGCAATCCGTGATCGTGGGTGTGTAGTGTATGTTTAAGCTGTTTTAACTGAAAGCAACTTGGATTGACATTTCTTAAGATATGTCAGTGCCATTTTTTTGTCTCAGGAAGCACACCAGTAATGTTTTTTGTTTTGTTTTTCGAAGGAATTAAAAAAAAAAAAAAAAAAAAAAGCTACTTAAATGTCATTATTGAATCAAGGCCTAATCCTGGGTCTATATTTCTTAAAGACTTTTAAAAAGTCCTACTTAAGTGGGTCAAAAAGCACTGTAAAGTTCTGCATTTAATATAAATTTCAATTATAATACATTTTACATTTTAGTTGCAATTAACATGCAGTTAAGGATCCGAAAACATTACAATCAGTACGCACTTACACTGAAAAAGATGATTTTTTGATGCTGTTCACTTTATTTAAAGGTCCCGTTTTTCATGTTTTTTTGAAGCTTTGATTGTGTTTATAGTGTGCAATATAACATGTGTTCATGTTTTGCGTGTAAAAAAACACAGTATGTTTCACATAATTTACTTATCTGTATACCGCTGTTTCCTCTGTCAAAAAAACGGGCTGATGACTTCCTTGTTCTATGAAGTCCGTCCTTCAGAAATACGTAACGAGTTCTGATTGTGTCAGCGGTTCCGGTGTTGTGATTCGACAGCTCTGAGCACACCCAGAGCCATAGAGAGAGCGTATCTTGCCCGGAAAAGTCACGCATCTTACCATAACGTGGAGATGCACGCGCTCAGTGTTATTGTAAACATGTCTTTAATTTTACCCTATCAATTTGAGCCAGAATCAGACCCGGTGATTGGACTGCGGGATGAAAATAACGGCGTTTCGACGACATGGCGACAAACACACTCTACAAATGCAACTCTTGCGTATTCCTGTGGGCGGAGGTTAGTCAAAAAACTGTTTTAGTGACGTCATTAAAGAAGGAAGTAGAGGGATGTAGTCCAAACTGGCCATTCGATGTATGGCGACTTCTGTTAAATAAAATATCTCGCTTGGCATTGAACTTTGAGCTTTAAAATTTACTGATTTTATTTATACTCTAACAACAACATTACACACTAACTAAAGTTTGAAACATGGGATCACGAAGAACGGGACCTTTAAACAACTTATTTTGATTCAACACCATTGTATTAGGTTTCTGGTTCAAATTCATTTGCTTCATGTTAAATTAAGTTGAAACAATTACTTTTTGACTTAACTTGATGTTTTTTATATTAAAATAAAATGTTTCAATCAAGTAAACCCAACCAGGACTCAATCAAACAGGATTTTCACTTCCCATCATGCTTTGCAAAGGGGCTGAACTAGGAGTGTAAATGTTGAAATAAAGTGTTATTTTAAGCAGTTTTTAGGAAGATGAGAAAATGAAAAGACTTTTTAATGTTTACTGTTCTATTATGTTGGTATGTAAAAGTTTCTGTTAATTAATAGTTTTAGGGTTACCATTGTGGTGAATTGTTGCACTTGTACTTGGGTTGAGGACCTGCTAACAAACTTTCAAATTGAATTGAGTAAGTTGGACATAACTATTTTACATAAATTCGTCCTTAGTATGGTGTATGGTAAAAAGGTTTTAATTTATTAACACTCAAAAGCTATTCTTTGAATTAATGTAATTAAATCATGGAAAGGATTTCCACGTGATTAAATGGCTTTCTTTCAGCATTAAAGGGATAGTTCACCCAAAAATGAAAATTTGATGTTTATCTGCTTACCCCCAGTGCATCCAAGATGTAGGTGACATTTTTTCTTCAGTCGATCACAAATTATGATTTTTAACTGCAACCGCTGCCCTCTGTCATTCAAATAATGGCGGTTGATGGGAACTTCATCTAAAGAGTAAATAAACCTTGCTTAGACAAATCCAAATGAAACCCTGCGGCTCGTGACGACACATTAATGTCCTAAGACACGAAACGATCGGTTTGTGTGAGAAACCGAACAGTATTTATATAATTTTTTCCCTGTAATACACCACTATGTCCAACTCTGTTCAGGACTCCTTTAGTGATGTCTGATCGCGCTCTGTCAACGGCAGTGATGTCTCGCGCATATACTTCAATGAGTGTCAGACATCACTGCCATTGACAGAGCGCGATCAGACATCACTAAAGGAGTCCTGAACAGAGTTGGACATAGTGGTGTATTAGAGGTAAAAAATGATATAAATACTGTGACGAGCAGGGCGGGCGAGAGCCGTGAGGGAACAGCGCGAGGCCGGTGACGCGAGTGATAATGAGCATCACCTGCGAGGCGTGCCAGCCTCGAGTCTCTCATGGAGGAGCTCCGGAGGCATAAAAGGAGGAGCGACATCAGTGAAGGACGAGAGAGGACCAGGCATGGATATTATTTTATGTTTTATCATGTTTGTGTGGCCGGCAGACGTCCGCGAGGGTCTGCCGGCATTACTTTCGTTTTGTTTGTTTATTTTGAGATTAAAGTTTTGTTGAATGTTCGCCGGTTCCCGCCTCCTTCTTCCCACGTCTACTGACCTCGTTACAAATACTTTTCGGTTTCTCTCACAAACCGATCGTTTCGTGTCTTAGGACATTAATGTGTCGTCACGAGCCGCAGGGTTTCATTTGGATTTGTCTAAGCAAGGTTTATTTACTCTTATAGATGAAGTTCCCATCAACCGCCATTATTTGAATGACAGAGGGCAGCGGTTGCAGTTAAAAATCATAATTTGTGATCGACTGAAGAAAAAATGTCATCTACATCTTGGATGCACTGGGGGTAAGCAGATAAACATCAAAATTTCATTTTTGGGTGAACTATCCCTTTAAGCAGTTTTGTTAGGCTAAGTTAAATTGCAATAGATTGGATCAACTTAAGTAAATGAGTTGGTCCAAAACATTGCAAATTAGTTGGGCTGACACTATTAAATTAAGCTGTGCCCAACCATAGTAAATAAGTTGAATCAACCTTAATAAATTAAGTTGACCCAATGTAAGTACATTAAATTTGAATAACAGAATTGCATAATGCTGAAATAAAGCAACTTAATCATGTGGAAATCCTTTCCATGATTTTTTTTATGTTTGTTCAAAGAGTTATTTTTTGAGTGTAAGTATATTATTTTAAAGTTTATTATGGTATGTTAAAGTGTACTTCTTTTTTACAAGGGTATCTGGGAATGCGGTCTTGATACCATGCCAGCCATATTGGAGGTCTACAAATGTGGGTAGGTAGATGGCATTGATAAGTGCCCATGCAGAGTGACCTGGTGACCTGGAAGACCAAGCAAGTCTTGTGTTCAATGATATGCTGGATACCTTTCACATGCCTTCCAGGAAATGCTTAGCATTATTTCCTAGAACTACAACTGAAACAGCCTCAGGAGCACAGGGGTACATGTGCTACGTGCTCAGAGGCCTGCAACTTACATTGAATACACTTTAATAACTGCCTTTCTGACATTGAAGATTCATTGTTTCTACGTACTTCTTCTACACTTAAGTTTACTTAAGTGTGTTAAGAAAAAGTCTTGAAAGTGAACTCTCTTTAAATACACTTAGGTGGCCTTTTATTTCATTAAAATTATATTATCTGCAAGTATAGTTAAACATTTACTTTGATGATTTGAAGTTCTCATTTAATACAATTAAGCACAGTTCTTTTTCACAAGGGGGTTTCACTTTTGATGTAAATTCAGTGCACCTATTTTATTGCCAAAAAGCAAACAGATCAATTGTTTCATGACTTAAAAACTAGTTCAGTGGGAATATTTAGACAGGTCAGTCACTCTTGACCTTTGACTTCAAACAAATATTTTCTTGACCTCTGGGATGAAACAAGCCCTCCCTTGCCATTTAAAGCTTTACAAATAAAAAAGTCAATGACCGTAAAAAGCATTTGGAAATGTTTTACAGAATTTTTTAAACAATGTGACAGTTCATGTGTTGAATACTGACTATAACAAATCTCTTCCTCTGCGTTTTCTCAATAGACCAGCATTTTCACTACTAAAAATGTAAGCAAAGTCACTTGTTCTTTAGTTCTGCACATGGAAATATTATTATTATATATTAATATTATAGTTTTTATAGATTATCACTATCTTCAACAACAGGGATCCGCACATTAACCTTTTAAACTGAGTGCCTTGAATCAAATGATAGAACCATGAGATAGTTTCATTAAAGGATTACATGTGTGCTTAATATGGAATAATAGATTCATAGTTTCACACTGCCTGAAGCATAAAGTTTGACCAGACATGCAAAAACCATAACACTCAGTCACCTAGTATTTAGCCTGAGGATACAGATAGTGTCAGTGGGCAACACTGATTTTTACTGCCTGAGAAATGTCACTTGTAACTCACTTGGGCTCAACCTATAGTATAATAAACTAAATTTTTACATTTTTAAAGAAATGTGAGTACTGCTAATGCAAAACTTGACATCATGATACTAGGGTGTTGTGGGCGGAAATCTGTTGGCTTAAGTAATAGCACACCTTTCCTTGGTAAGCCACATAATTTGATGTGTGTGTCTTTCATATCTTTAGCACAAATAGTTGATGAGTTATGTTTGTTCAAACCATTAACTCTATATGAGCTAATATGCTTACATTAGGAAATGCCATTAATCAATAAATTAAATACGAATAAATAAATACATAGATATTATACTTATTCTTAATGTATATTACTTATTTATTTATGTAAATGTATCCCATAAATGTAAATTAAATTGAATTATCTTACTTAATTTAATTTATTTAGAAATTATTGTATTTATGTAATTTGTAAATAAAATTAAATAAATGGAAATACATTAAAAATAATTAAATTAATGAATCAGATTTTAGTATGCATAAGTATCAAATATATTACAGAATATTTGACCGCACCCCAGTTAGTATTATTCTCTCTCTTGATTGGTTAATACATGCATGGTTGAATGTTCTATACAGTCAGGGGTACAAGGGTAAATAGGGATCCACATGAAGGGACCTTCGCTTATGTCATTGTCAATTCCTGGAAATGCAGCACTGAGTGGCATGCAGCATGTGACATTATTTGTTGTGGCCAAACTGCACAGGATATGTTCTCTAACTTTATGACTGTGAAATGCTCTGAAGATTTATGGGAATATCTTTGTTATGTAAACTAATCAGCTTAAATGTTTTGTACACACACATACTCTCTTCTTTCTTTCTCTTTTCTCACTATGCACTGTCGCTCCATCCATTTCCCATAATGGAAATGCTATTCATGGAGTCATTAAGCCAGGCGAGCATGGAAAATTAGTTCCACCCTTCTTCGAAACTTCAGAGTGAGCACATAAATTCATGAGGGACAAAGGGAGGGGCTCTATTGATTGATTAGTAACTGCCCATAACACCCAAGCAACCTAAAACATTTAAAACACCTTAACTGCATAGAAATGGCTTGGAAAGCACCCAAAAGACGATGCCATTGCATGATCCTGTATTACTCATGTCTGTCCATCATAAGAAACCTGAGCTTACTGTGTACATGGTTGCCAGCTGCTTCTAAAAACAGGAAGTCACATGTGAAAGCCTCAAAAACTCTTCTCTTCCGTTGACCTTTCCCCTCATTCTTATTTTTTCTTAGCCAGTCCTTAATCTGCCATTTATAGATGAGTGGAAAACTCATTATGAGGCCAAGTCAATTCCTTCTCGGCACTTTTTCATTCCTCTCTGCCTAATAAGTACACAACCTCTTCAATAGTTTCATGCAAATGACTTCCTTTAATTTAGATATATATAGCTGATGATGTGCTGTTTATCATCACATGCTCAGATTTTTTAGTGCTGAACATCATACCTATGCACCTGTTTGAATACATGTTCCATTACAGAGCACAAAAACTAATTGGGCAACAAACAACTGAATTCAGGACAGCTCAGACGTCTTGCTGATACACCATGGGTACGTTTGTTTGGTTTGTTTCCATGATTAGCCTCTGAGTCATGCCAGTCAGTATGGGAATGGTACAAGTGCTATTTATTGACTGTATATTGACTCTATATATTGAGCTTTATGATTGCCCACTTGTTTTTGTACAAAAAAACAATGATGTTAGTATTAAAGTGCCGATATTGTGCTTATTTACAAATTCGTAATTTTATTTTTGGGGTCTGAATACATTTACATCAGTTAAAGGATTATTTCACAAGCTTTACTCACCATCAAGCCATCCTAGGTGTATATGACTTTGTTCTTTCTGATGAACACAATCGGAGTTATATTAATAAATGTCCTGACACACCCAAGCTTTATAATGGCAGTGAATGGGACCAACGAGTATGAAGCTCAAGAAAGTGCATCCATCCATCATAAACATACTCCACACGGCTCCGAAAGGTTAATAAAGGCCTGAGTAAAAAAAATATCCATATTTAACAAGTTAAAAAGTTATAAAGACCTTCCGCATTCAACTTACGAAGAAAGTGTAAAACGTTTGCAGTTCAAAAAGCTTACACTATGTCCTACGCCTTCCCTATTTAACTTAGGAAAAAAGCTTAACTGACGCAACGTCAGTTATGCTTTTTTGCGTAAGTTGAATATGAAAGGTGGTCTGGCGGAAGCAGGATATTTTACTTTATAACAGGGGCGTAGTTTGTGGAGCAGTTACAACCCCCCCAATACAATACAACCATACTAACGTTCAACCCCCCCAAAGTTGAAACCAAATCTACGTCCTTGCTTTATAACTTGTTAAATATGGATATTTTTCTTACACAAATGCATCGCTTCATTTCAGAAGGCCTTTATTAACCCCCTGGAGCTGTGTGTGTGGAGTACGTTTAAGATGGATGGATGCACTTTTCTTCATACTCGTTGATCCTGTTCACTATATTTATATCCATCAATATATTTGTTAATATAACTCAGATTGTGTTCATCAGAAAGAAGAAAGTCACATACACCTAGGATGGCTTGAGGGTGAGTAAAGTTTGGGGTAATTTTCATTTAAAGTGAAGTAATCCTTTAAAGTTAAAAAAAAATAAAAAAAAATTTGTATACGTTGCTGCAGCACCTCTGTTCACCCTCTGCCTGAATCATTCTGTTTTACCTCCCTTCTCTTTAAAGCCTATACCTTTCCAAAAAGCCCAGTCTGGTCTGATTGGTCAGCTGGCCAAGTCTGTTGTCAGTTGGTCAGCTGGTCAACCGGTCAACCACTTGCATGTGTCAGAAATGTAAGGCTGAATATCAGGCAATTTGACACTATTTCTAAATTTGCTTTTTCTTTTTGTATCTAGTCAAACAGTGCTGAGGTGAGCAGATGTCATCACATACAGCCTTAAAAGGCCTGTGAGGGGTGTATTTTTGATTAAAAAAAACATAAGTGGCATTAAAATAATTAAAATAGCAAAATTTTAGATGTAGAGGCAGGTGCTGAGCAATAGGGACAGTGCAAGGTTGCCATCTCTGTCTTGATGTCACATTATGCAAGCTTGGCATCAAGCCAAGTGGAACAAAGGTGATTTTCCATTGTCTTATACTGTAATGGAAACTCATCTCATATCCTTGTTCAGTAATGATATGTCAGCTGTTCTTTTTCCTCTGCTTGTTTGTAGCTCAGCATATATTTTGTATCAGAGCTTCTGTAAGCATGTGATGCACATTGCACATCATTTGAGGAGCAAAGAATGCTGACCTTGTTGTGTGAATACATTCTACCACATGTAGCGAAAAGCACTTTCCAGTTTTATGGCAGGGCCCGTCTCTACTGCAACAGTGGAGAAAGATTTGCTGCATTTCTATTGGATCTTTGTGGATGGCACAAACACCTTTAGATAAGGATGCTATGACAACTGACAGACACCTCAAGCGTTGAAGGACAGGAATTCTCATTGGTCTGCATATGCCCTGCATCCGACATGAGACTAATCCCTAAGGTTTAAGCCAACCTCCATTTAAATTCTTTAGGTCTTTTTGGATGCAAGAGCAGTGGCTGAAACCAAGGGAGATCACATCCAATCCAATCCATACAATGAATGATCCATCCAATCCATTCATAACTATGTTTGGAAACCTTAGAACTGATGTAAACTACACACATCCATTTTATATTTATTCAGAGAAATATTCTCATTGACGGCTATTTGTAGTGCAACATCTTTCAAAATTCAAAATGTTAAATTCAGCTGTCAATGCAAATGAATGCATGACAGTTCATTCTTTTTTCATCTTTTTTGACTTTGTTTAGAATATTGTCAAAGGTGCTCTGGTGGTGGTTTGGAAAGTGAGAAATGCATTGGTAAAATTTTAAAGAAACTGTAACAGTGTGCTTAAGATTATGCAAATGACCTCCACATGGGAAAGAATGGTTAGGGTTATGGTGTGTGCCCCCTCTATGCAGCACTGGAAAGGGGAAGCGCCAAATTGCAATCTCCTCCTCATTGGAAAGGGATAAATGTACACTTTCAACAGACACTTCTTCTTCTGAGCCTCTGGCCCGTAACATCCAGTGTCAAAAGGTGCGTCCCAATTTGCGTACTTGTGCACTATTCTATGACGTTTTTAAGTATAAATAGTGCGAGTAGTGCGTTCACACTGAAAGTTCCAAAAAGAAAAAGGACACTTTAAATACCTGGATGATGCACTAAATTAACGGAAAAAAATAAGTGTGGAATGTTGGACACTTCGTGCACTCAACTGTCGCAGCTTTAATTACGTAGCAGAGGGGAAGGGAGGATCGGACTCCGTTGTTAAATGACAAAATAACCTTATACAGTTCACACACTACATGGATGAGTGCATAGTGCACAAGTACATAGTGTATAAGTCTATAGTGTACTGTATAGTGTGTCATTTGGGACACAACTAAAGACTATAGAATAACACAAGACGTGTCACTCGTATTGTTTTGAATGGGAGAAAGTGTAACGCGCAATATGGCGGAATAAGTCCCGCCTTCTAAATAAGAGCCAATCGCCGACTGGTAAAGTCATCGCGTCACTTCAGCGGCCGTTAGAATCACCGGTTTGTATAGAAACAGTCAGACGCGCGCCTCCGAAGAGACACGCATTTAGGTCTGCGCATGCGCATTAACTTGATCCAGCCTGACAAATAGTTTTTTTTGTCATGATTCGAGCGTTTAGAAACTAAATTTATGAGCCGGTTGTTGTTAGATTTCATTAGTGATTTCAAATATGAAATTTAATCGTAAGGTTGGCGAACAGTTTTGAAGAATTTGATGTTTCCCCATTCAAAGAGATCGCATGATGCCCAGGATGCCCGAGAGGCGTTTTAAAGATGGCCGCCGAGTGAAATGACTTGTCTTAAAGGGACTTTGCCAGAGTCTCTGTGCCAGAGAGACAAACGTGGATTGACCAAGTTCTGAGTGTCTTGCCCAGAAGCAGAAGACACATAGACACATTTGCAACAAGGGTAAAGGGTTAGTTCACCCCAAAATGAAAATTATGTCATTAATTACTCACCCTAATGTCACTCCTAACCCGTAAGACTTTTGTTCATCTTCGGAATACAAATGAAGATCTTTCTGATGAAATCTGAAAGCATTCTGTCCTTCCATTGACTGCCTTTGTAACTTTATCTTTGACCTTTCAAAAAGTTCTTAAAGAGATCGGAAAACGAATCCATAAGAAAGAGTTGAGCAATTTAGTCCAAATTTTTTGAAGAGACTTGATCACTTTTTATGATGAACAGATTGAATTTAAGCTTTTACTCACATATAAACATTGATCAGTGAACATATACAGAAGCTCAACCGAACCTGAATGACACACGAGAACAAACCTCTTCAAGAACCTCAAACATGCTGTGTAACTAATGGGGTTCATTCTTGTGTGTTACGCAGCACATTTGGTTGTTAATTTAGGCCTACTGTTAAGGCGAAATTTCTTAGTTGGTGCCCTGAGGTAAGAGGAGTAAGAAGTTCTCTGACATTCTCACACTCACCTTAAGTGACATGTCCAAAACTCACAATATTAATTTGATGCCCATTATAACACAGTTCATATGTACGGGAAAAAGGAGGCGGGAACCAGTGAACGTTAAAACTATAATCTTTAATAAAATAAACAAAGAACAAAACGAAAGTAATGCCGGCAGATGTCCGCACCAACATAATAAAACATAACGTAAAGTCCAGGCCTGGTCCTCTCTCGTCCTTCACTGTCGTCGCTTCTCCTTTTATGCTTCCGGAGCTCCTCCGTGAGAGACTCAAGGCCGGTGCGCCTCCCAGGTGGAGCTCATTAACTCTCGTGCCACCGGCCTCACGCCGTTCCCTCATGGCTCTCACCCGCCCTAGTTGCCACATACCCCCATCGCCCCTCGCAGGCTGGGGGGAACTCCCACGAAGAATTTGGTAAAAGCATAACATAACATCAGATATGCATTAAATCATATTGCTGCCAAAAGTGTACATATTAGTACCAAAATGGTACATATTAGAACCCTTTTTAAAGGGTACTGTCCCAGTAACAGCTTATGTACCATGAGTTAAAGTGTCAAACTACTGAAGGAAGCTATAGAATTCTAGTTTCTAGCTAAAGACACCCCTCTAAATATGTGTTTTTAACTAATTTTGGTATTGATTTAAAAATAAACGATGCGCACCAGAAAACATGGAGTACCAACATATATGAGGACCGGTTCACAGGGACACGTTGACTTATAGTTGACTAATAGCAATCATGATGATAAGTTCTTTAATTATTAGGTGTGCAACGGATCGCAGTTAATCTGTGATCTGTACAGATAAGGTCCAATGGTTCGGCACGCATGTGATTCGCGGATTAACTGCTAAATGTATCCATCATAGAGTGAAAGTTTATCATTTGGATGTGTTTTGTCTCGCCAAGGATTTTAAAAGCGGAAGAAGCAGCAGAAATTGAGACTCGCAAGCTGTTATCTGTACCACACCCGAAGCGCACGCACATAGAGAGAGAAAGAGAGAGAGAGAGAGACAGTCAGACAGTGCTTGAACACTGAATTAATTCCTCTTTTGCATTTACTTGCGCTTGTGACACAAACACAAAATTATGTCAAAATACCTGTCTCGGCAAGTATTCTCTCGGTTATGTCATAAGTGAACAGTTGAGAAAGAAACCGGATGTGTGTCAGTTATTCGGTCCGCGCTTTCCTTCTTAAAGTGACAGCAGCCTAATATTCTTGCTGTTGTCTGTCATTAATATTAGTAGAATAAAATAAAAAAGTCATTATCATCATCTACCATGTTTAAAAGAAAAGAAGATAGTGAGGAGAGCAGTTAGGAGGAAAGTGATGACGACAGGTTTTAGGATAAGTGTGTCGTGTAAAGTGTGAGTACCAAGCAACATCTCCAGGTGCTCCCTTGAGAACCAGACCAAAAAAGTTATGTGCACCCCTATATATGTATTTAATTTAGTAATATAGTTGAACTAAACTCTGAAAAATGTCTCTCAGACTAATTAATCTATTAATTATAGTTGTCAAAAATGTCAAAAATAATTTCCAATCAGTAAATTATATTTGAAGCTATTTTATACCTGCTTCCCATTGCCAATGTAGGTTCACCGTGTGCTAGTGCGTCAACAAAACGTCACAGAGAGCATTATCTTACCTGAGATTCTGACTAAACCTAACCACTGCGTTAATAATTCATCACCAGTAAGTGTGAACTGTGGGCTGGAACTAAATATGAGAGTACAGAGTGACCAGCCACGTGCAAACTAACTGATGAGGATATGATATTTGCCATCCAGCCAATCAGGGAGAAATTAGTCAGCCGCAATATAAAAACTACTTTGTTGATGGAAATGAGTAGTTGTTTTAGTCATGTACAATAAAAACTTCATTAATCTAGTCATTCTTAAATTGCGTTAAATTTCAGAGAATACTACACTCCCATTTACTAAGCTGATAGATTGAACATTCAAAGAAAAAAGTTATGAATGCTGTAGTTACCGTGTTAATGTGTTACAAGTCAATCGGTATGTGTAAACATCATATTTGGTATGTGTTACCATCATATTCTATGTACACTGTAATATTTGGACCACAGTGTTTAGAATATGCTTACCTCTTATAACTTTTATACATTAGCATTAGCTCAGGACAGACCTATACACTAAAATATTTTTGAAAATGTTTATGTTGTTAAATCTACAGCAGATAATTGTAATAAGTTCAATCCAGACCAAATGTTCACAGGAATTTGGGGACAATTAGGGAGAATTTGAGTAGCTATTGACATAATTTAAGTATGAGGTGCATTGTTTAGTCCAAATGGTACACTGTGAAATCCTTTTCAAACAATCCCTGTTCATTTTGGTAGCATACAGAGGCCAAATATGGCCTTCCCGACCTCCAAACTCAAAACAGTTCTGGTATGCCTGAACTCTGGGCTTACTTGGCAGTATTACAGTAACCAAAAAAAAAAAAAAGCAGCTCCACTATTTACACGCATGAAATTATTTCGAGGAAAAGGGAAAATAATTTGTACTGGTGCCAACTCTTGGAGCTCAAAAACAGAATCTGAGGTTAATGTGTGAGTTCTAAGGTTGATAGACAGAATATTGACTGATTGATTGATTGATTTGATTGATTGATTGATTGATTATTTTATTAATCCCCAGAGGGGAAATTCACTTGTCACAGCAGCACAACATACTACAATAAATACAATAGAAACTGTGACGAGCAAGGCGGGCGAGAGCCGTGAGGGAACGGCGTGAGGTGTGAAGGACAAAAGAGATTAAACATTTCAATGTTAAAAAAAATAAATAAACAAAGAACAAAACGAAAGTAATGCCGGCAGACCCTCACAGACGTCTGCCAGCCACACAAACATAATAAAACATAAAATAAAGTCCAGGCCTGGTCCTCTCTCATCCTTCACGGTCGTCGCTCCTCCTTTTATGCTCCCGGAGTTCCTCCGTGAGAGACTGTTCCCTCACGGCTCTCGCCCGCCCTGCTCGTCACATACCCCCATCACCCCTCGCAGGCTGGGGGGTACTCCCGAGACTGTGCACTACTCCCCCCCGGGGCCTGTCTCGGCGGCCGCAGCACCTGGGAGTAAGGACAGACGAGACGAGAGAAAGGAGACAGAAGCAAGGGGAGCGACAGGACGAGAGAGGGGAGAGAGAAAAAAAAAAATCTTGGTCCGGTTCCCAGACACACTGCCGCTCGGCCCTCAGCCAGCCGGGAGGCTCTTCCTCGCGGTGCCATGCGATGGTACTGGACGCTCCGTGGACGGCTCGATCCTCCTCCGCCCCCTGGCGGCCGGCAATGGCTCCTCCAACTGAGGGCAGCCGGCAGCAAGTCCCCCGTGCCCTGCTCCTCCCCTTCATGGCGGACAGCAGCAGGCCCTGGCCCACGGCGAAAGGCGGCGACTCCTCCGCTCCCTCTTGGACGTCAGCCACCCCACCTCATCCCAGGGGCATGGCACCGAGCTCTTCGTCCCACCTGTCACTATGCTCCAGCACCACCGCCTCGGGCAGCCTCTCACGGTCTTCACACTCTCCGACAACATATCCCTCCTTCCTCCCGGGTTTCGGCACCAGTGTAACACAGTTCGTATATACGGGAAGAAGGAGGCGGGAACCGGCGAGCATTGAAACAATAATCTATAAAATACAAAGAACAAAATGAAAGTAATGCCGGCAGACCCTCGCGGACGTCTGCCGGCCGCACAAACATATAATAAAACATAAAGTCCAGGCCTGGTCCTCTCTCATCCTTCACGGTCGTCGCTCCTCCTTTTATGCTCCCGGAGCTCCTCCGTGAGAGACTCGAGGCCGGCGCGCCTCACAGGTGATGCTCATTCGCGCCGTTCCCTCAAGGCTCTCGCCCGCCCTGCTCGTCACAGATACATTATGTAAAATAAAAATAAAAACTGAAAAATTGTCCCCAAAAACCCTTCCAAGCACAACATATCAAACACAAGTCATGATCACAATTGATTAAATAATCTTACAGCAGTTGGGAGAGAAAATACCTTCTATAACCCTCCTTAGAGCAATGTGGATAGATAAATCTGTTACTAAATGAACTTCACATAGCCTGCACTGTATCATGGAGGGGGTGAGATATACACTTCATGATACAGTATAAGACAATTTCCCTACCATCCTTGTTTGCACAATTTCATCCACTGAGGGCAAAGAGCACCCTATAACTGAGCTTGAATTCCTAATCAGTTTGTCAAGTCTGTTTTTGTCCTTCACAGAAACCCCCCCACCCCAACAAACCACAGCATAAAAAAATTGCAGATGCTACTACAATATCATAAAAAGTTCTCAACTGTCTCAACAAGTGAATATGACTCTAAACTATTTATAAACTATTTCAACCACAATTTCAGTTTCATTTGTCAGATCTGCTGTGCTCCAGCCTTTCTCAATTGATGACTAAACTTAAGTGGGAATTCTTCAGAGACTACTCATTTTCACTTGCGCTTGCTGTGATCAAAAAGTCCCACTCTATGAGTTAAGGTTCAAAACTGCCACATCATATAATGAGCCCATGATGCCTAGCAAAACTGTGCCTTCCTTTGATTGGCTAAACATAAATAATCATGCGTGTTGTCATTGTTTAAGCCCAGTGTTCTGTGAGCTTTCAGTCACCTGATGAATGCTCGTTATTTCCCATCTCTTCCTTGTTTCTCTTTTGGTTTCTCTTACACACCCTTTTTTTCTCTTTGACTACCTTACTGTTTGTTCAAGCAAATATAGTACAATTCGAACAGACAATACAGGTTAGAAGGTCAGATTCTAATTTGAATCTTATTTTGAAGAAGGAATCCCAAATGTTTGTTCTTTGCCAACATCATAATGTGTGAGAAAATAAATAAAGGTCTGCCGTATGTGCTTATGTAAGCTGCAGCTGAAACGGACTGTTCCTCTGGCTTACAACTGTCATATGGTGTCCAATTTAAACACATTCCTGCAATAAATACTTTCAAAGTGGCCCCAAAAGATATTTGAACACGTACAAAATGTAAGACTGTCACTGTATTAGATAAAGTATCATCAATCCAGGTAGCAGACTTTTAGTTTAGAAATATATTGTTTTTAAAGGAAAACAAAATTGTGATACTTTGTGGTTGTCATATGTTAGTGGAATGAATTAATTTGTGATGAACTACACCTGTATGAAACTGAGGAGAACTGACTTTAGTCTACGTCATACACTATGATATAAAAAATAATATAATATAATAAAATAATATAATAAAATCTAGGGAGAATTTGAACTACATTTATGAGGCCACACTTTTGACCCATGCACATTTGGATAAACCCAAAGATTCCACTAAAAGTTCCATTTCCTCGCTCTCATTTTTCCTGTGTTCTGCCAAGTGGCAGTTTTTTCCCCCACCCACATCATCCTTTCCTGGTTTGAGGCTGAGAACAGTACTTCCCCTACATTTGTGTACACCCACTCTGTAACTGTAGCTGAAATGTCTGACTTCTGATTGGTGGTTTACTCTGATCACGCTCCGCCTCATAGGCTGGATGTTCTGAGCATGCTGTGATCACGCTGTGAATGCATGCCAGCATCCTCTGTTGGCTGATGTGTCTGACTCTTCTCTGTTCTGTGTAAAATGCGGGTATCAGCCTTGTAAGGAGCGCAGCGGCACTGTCCTGGCCTATGAAGGTCTCCTTTTCCCTTTATCTAATTTATTTGAATAGTGATTTACTGAGTTTTGCACTACCTATTTGCTTTAGAAAAAGCCAATAGGCTAATATGTGTCCTATGGATGAACCTGATTTCATCAAGTACAACATGTTCCTAGATCAACATCAGTTTATGTCAAGTTAAGACTTGCAACCATGATTATAGGTGCATTAACTATTTATTTATCACTTCCCTCTGATTTTAGGGATAAGTTATGGGTAGAGTTAGGTTTAGGGGTTATGACTAAATTTTGTTTGTTGGGATATTGTTCCAGGAACATGTCTTACTTGGCAAAATCACGGTGACCAAAAGTAACAGTATAAAGACTTTTGCATGTGTCAAGTTTTCCACAAAAAAATATGAACCAGCACAACTGGTTCTGCAGCAAATCAGCATATTAAAATGATTTATGAAGGATCATGTAACACTGAAGACTGGTGTAATGGAGTGATATATATTTGTGACCCTGGACCACAAAACCAGCCATAAGGGTCAATATTTTGAAATGTATACATCACATACATAGATCTGAAAGCTGAATAAATAAGCTTTCATCAATGCAATAAGCATTGATGTATGGTTTGTTAGAATAGGACAATATTTCACTGAGATACAACTATTAGAAAATCTGGAATCTAAAGGTGCAAAAAAATCTAAATATTGATAAAGTCCTTAGCAATTCATATTGATATATTTACGGTAGGAAATTTATAAAATATCATCATGGAACTTTACTTAATATCCTATGATTTGTGTCATAAAATAAAAATTGATCATTTTGACCCATACAATGTATTGTTGGCTATTGCTACAAATATACCCGTGCGACTTATGACTGGTTTTGTGGTCCAGGGTCACCTTTATTATAATGAGTGTAAAAGAAGTTCTGTGTAAAAACCAACAGTATGTTAAAATCTGTTCTACGCAGTAACCCTAAGAAGTCGCTGAATGTTTTAAAAGGGGAACTGAAGGTCACGTTACATGTTGTTAAATTTAAATAGCTGTCTCAACAAATTCAGGCACAGAGAACCGAAACAAGGCAGAGAAACTGATTAAAGATAGGGAAATGGGATTTGTCCAGATCAGCACATTTAGTGTTCATTTTTCAAAACAAGTCATGGTAATCTTAGCATACATGTTGTTACATACAATTAGAAGATTAAAATCTATTAAAACTTCTTTAGAGACAAAGTTTTGTAAACAAATAGGCAAATTTGACTTCTGCGCAGGCTCACATTATTGCATAACAATGTTGTTTCTCATCCATTGACACATTTCAGATGTCATGTGATATGATCAAAACATCCTCAGGGCTCAGCTGGAGCTGTAGAAATGTACAGACATGTTTTCCGATTGCCTATGTTTTGTGCTGCAAAGCACTTCTACTGGCCTGTAGAGCAAAAGCAACAGACACACTCCTCCCTGCATCTGGATGAGATCGGTATGTTCTGTTTACAGTGAGCGGAGCAACAACACTTTGAGAAAGAGGAACCTTGACTTATGCTGTATTGCCTACACTGAGATATCATGATGCACAGGAACAGAAAATGCATTGTTGCGTAATTGTAACTGTTCACAAACTTCAAACTGAGTTGATACTAGCATATGTTATAGAAAGCACACTCTCTTTTAAATTGGAACAGTAACAGTTAGGCTTTTAAATTAAGATATCTTTGAAAATTCACAACTACAAGACAGTCTTCTCTGGAAAAAAACAGATCAGGGATTCTCAAAAAGGGTTTGTGAACCCCTAGAGGTTTCTAATGGAACTACAGGGAGTTTGTGGAAATTAAAGAATGCCTTTGTTAAATTCAACTAAATTCAATTAAACAATAAAAGTTGTGGGTAAGATGTTTCATATTTATATTTTTGTTCAAATGACATCAAAGATGCATTAAATTGATTAAAAGCGACAGCAGACATTTATAAAGTTATCAAAGATTTCTATTTCAAATTAATTCTGTTATTTTGAACTTTCTATTTATTAAAGAATCCTGAAAAAAATGTATCACAGTATATTAAGCAGCACAACCATTTTCAACATTGATAATAATAAGAAATGTTTCTTGAGTAGCAAATCACCTCTAGATCGAAATGTTATGAGAAACATAAATTAGTCAGATTTGTTCAAACTTTTGATTGGCACTTTGTAGCATCCTAATCTTATACAAATACAATATACACAGTAAAATCCCCAGAGTTAAATCAACTCTGCTCAGAGTACATATGGTCCCTCTCTAAATAGCGTTAAAGTAACACTGAAGCAGAGTTCAAGTTAATGAGATAATTAAGCAATTAATAAGGCTGTGACTGAAGTCAGTGGTAGTTCTTGTTTGTCTTTTCTTCTGTGATTCTGCTTGTTAACAGCAGGTGTTCATCACTAATGTACAATCACTTAATTAATTGTTATTTCATTAACTTTAACTTTGCGTCAGTGTTACTTTAACACTATTTAGAGAGGGGCCATATGTACTCTGATCAGAGTTGATTTAATTCTGGGGATTTTACTGTGTACAAATAGTTATCAAATGTATTTTTCAATCTTTCCCTTGAAAGGTCAGAATATTAGGGTGCTTAAAAACCCAGGGTCTTCTTCAATCATTTGTCACAGTGGTTCAGCAAATGGTGCGGGGAATCCTGGGCGAAGGTTAAGTGGCTCAAGTGAGCATTGTTGAGACAGCAAGAGTGTGATATCATAGAACCCTGCAGTTTCTGGGTCACTCTCTGTCTAAGAGCACATCCCTTTCTATTAGTAGCACATGATTGTAATAAGGTGGGTTTACAGGATTTGGCTCTTGCTGTGTATTGTTGAAACAAATATATCATGTACCTGTTTGATCATGTGCATCAATTCATTAACATGACCCCACTCATAAAGTCAGCATGAAACAAAAGTTGCAATAGTATTTTCTTCCCTTTTGAGATGTATATCTGAGAGGAACAGCTTCTCGACACAAGAAAAAAAATGTAAGGCGGGACTTCATTTGGTCTATCAGGAATTGATTGGATGGTTGTGGATTGCTATTGTCATCTCATGTGATTGACAGGTTGCCCCGCCCTCACACCAGTAAACACATCATCAGAGAAGAGAAGAGATGATGCTGCAAGAGGGGAGGGGAAGATATTTTAATTAAAAATTATAAGGATACAGAAATTATTTTTTTTTAAAATGAGATATGCATTGATGTATTAATTATAATAAACACTGCAATATTCCAATAAGTTTTGATTTCATGGTGACTTTATCCATTAAACTACCACTGCAGTGAATGACAAAGTTTAATATACAATAGTGGCCAAATGGGATTTTTTTTTTTTTTTTTTTTTTTTTGACCCTACAAGTTCAGATTAATGATCAAAATTTGAGCAAAATATTTTAAATGTGAATGAAAAACAAGACACTAAACTTGGTTAATGTATTTATCTCACAAAATTATTTGGCAAACTACCGCTACAGGTTTTGTTTTAATTTACAAAAAAATGCATATAAAAACAAAAAGCTCACATGAAAAATCATATCTGTATGATTTGGCATGTTTCATTGCATCACACACACACACACACACACACACACAAATTGATTGATTACAATGACAAAATATGTATAGAAAATCTTTTTATTATTAAGTTTTAATAATATTTACATAATAATAAGTGATGTCCAAGCTTCAATGCATGCTGGGAACTTGCAAAACATTGTTCAACATAACACTGTTACAACATTTGTACACATTTTGAGTATCTAAATAAGATAATAAACGAACAAATAAGCTGACTACTACTAAAACATCTTTGTTTAGGCTACTTTATTTGTTAGAAGAACTTTTTGCAAGTCGGATAGTTGCAGTTTATATGCATTAAGCATTTTTTTAAACAGACCAGCGACCCATGTGGGCCACAGTGCACCATGCAGTTCAGCAACCCTGTCATAGAGTAGAAACATAATTGTTCACCTGCATACATTCATTTCAATAATTGAAAGAATATAAAATCTCCTGCACATGCACAAATCAGTGAAGCTTCAATTCAGATCACAGGTCACACAGTAACCTCAGCCGTTGAATGAGCAGTGACTCAGTCCCTCAAGCCAATATAAGAAGGAATGGCAACACCTGCCAACACATTTAGGGGTGACACCACAGACTGATGAACTGCTGACAAGCTTTTGCGTGAAGATATATCACAGCCCTAGTGTCAGTAACAACTAAGCTGACAGTGACACAGTGAGGAAGTCAAGGCACTGAACATGCCCTTTGTTTTACCAAAAACAATGACTATGTTTGGCATTAATATTATGGGCAGTGCATCATTTTCTTGTGGAGTCAGCCTTTACATTATGTCAACATTTCAGCAGTGCAGCTTTGATTAAGATTCTTGAAAGACAAAGACATCAGTGAGAAAGTCAGAGATAATGTGCAGTATAATGCCCTTGATCTGTCTCCTGTCATGTGTTTAGTCTAAAATCTGCTGATTACCCTTTGGTGCCCTAATCGGAGAGCTGTATGCAAACAATAACCACATTTCCCTGCTTTCACGTGGTTTCCATATTATTGTTGTGCTTTTTGAACATGGGAATTTCTGCTAGTGTGTGGATGGAAGTGTCTTTATCTAGTGGAGATTACACTACAGGGTCAATCATGATGTGGGTCAAAGCAACTAAACAGGTCAATTGCATCATTTAACATTATACTAAACTGCATTATTCCTAGCAAGTGATTTCCTACATAACTTGGTTACAAAGAATGTTTGTAACCAAGCAGATCTCGCCCCCCATTGACAACCATGGTATGTTTTCCCCTACTATGGTATAGTCAATGCAGGGCAAGATCTGCTTGGTTACAAACATTCTTCAAAATAACTTCCTTTGTGTACAGCAGGACAAAGAAATGTATACAGGTTTGGAACAACTTGAGGGGGAGTTTTGGGCGAACTATCCTTTTAAGTTTTTATTACTATGTCACGACTTCTGTTTAGTACAAAATTAACTGTTAAATTTGCAAACAAGTAATGAAAAAGCAATACGTGCAAAGCGTTGCTGACATTTTTACTGTTTATTGCTTTACTTCAGTTTCATTAACTGGACTGTTTATTGCTGTAACAAGAACATTGTGTCATTGAATAGAATGAATAACAGATCACAAGCGAGGAGGAAGTAAGATGTGTTAACTAACCAAACAGAGGAAGCACACTGCAGTACTTGACGTTCCCTGAGAGCACAAGAGAGGTTGATTCTGGAGCTGAAATGGCCCTGAATATGCGGAAGCAGGAAAAGGGCTGCGCTGAGTCAGCTCTCCCATGGGAGTCAGGAGTTAGAGGCAGTTTCTGAGAATCAGCAAATAAATGTAGATAAGCGATAGCTGTTTATAAATATAAATCTTTGGTGGTTTGGTGGAATCCTTGTTTCTAGGGAAAGTAAATTCAAGCAGTAACTGGTTAATGAAATAATGCAGCACATGACTAACATGTGATCAGAGTCGGAATTAGCAGAAGGGAGGATCTCATAACTGAGAAATCTTTGCAAAATCAGTGACACAGTATTGAACTTAAATTTAAATATTCTTGTGAAAAAAAAATAGTTTGAATGCACACTTCTATAGTGTACTTCAAATCTTAAAAGTATATTCAAAAAACTGTACTTGCAGATAATATAATATGAATGAAATAAAAGATCACTTAAGTGAACTTAAAGAGAGTAAACCTTCATGACAATGTTTCTTAGAACACTTAAGTACACTTTTATAAATGTGCATTTTGTAATAATGCCAAATTAAAAGTTTTACATTTCTGCTCTTCGATAATTAGAACCAACCAATTTATTGATGAAAGTATAAAAGTATATGAAAGTGAAATATGAGGGCCATGGTAAGCAATACTCAGAATTCGTCCTCTGGATTTAAACCATCCAAGTTAGTGCACACACATAGGAGTAGGGAGTAGTGAACACACACACCCAGAGCATGGGCAGCTGTTTTGCTGTGGTGACCGGGGAGTGATTGGGTGTTAGGTGCCTTGCTCAAGACAGTGTTGTACTAAGCTGTGTCACTTGCCTTAAAGGATTAGTTCAGTTTCAAATCAAAATTTCCTGATAATTTACTCACCCCCATGTAATCCAAGATGTCCTTCTTTCTTCAGTCAAAAAGAAATTAAGGTTTTTGATGAAAACATTCCAAGATTATATATAAAACATTCATTAATCTTATAGTGGACTTCAACTGGCCCCAAACAGTTGAAGGTCAAAATTACAATTTCAGTGCAGCTTCAAAAGGGCTTTAAACAATACCAGACGAGGAATAAGGGTCTTATCTAGTAAAACAATCGGCCATTTTCTAAAAAAAATTACAAATTATATACATTTTAACCATAGACGCTCATTGAATTGGCCCTGTGTTCCATTTGGCAGGGCTCTTCCCTGTGCACTAATCCCTTCAAAGGGATAAAGGGTGTAGGGTCAAAAAAATATTTTTTTGGAACGCACATCTGTTGCTGTCGTAACATTATAAGCTGCCGGTCTTTTATGTTAAATATGATGTATATTGTGTCTATGTATTTGAAACATTTGAATGGACTGATAAAAGTAGCTGTAAAGATTTTGGTTGAAGTACAATGTCATTTTGACCATAATAATGTACCAAATCTAATAATAACTAACTATAAATATTGCAGTAGTATAGAAAAATACTATACATTTATAGGTAAAATCGACCTCCTGTACCCATTCTGTGATGACAAACAACTTCCATGTACAAAGGGTCATGGGGGCCTGAAGTTTCCATCAGTTGTACCCTTTGAAATCCTTCATTCCGAAGGGCCCTTTGAAGTGGCCAGTTTTGAGCACTTCGGTTTGGAACGACCCTTCAATATGGCGGCCATGATTGTTTTCACTCTGAAGTGACCTTCAGAAGGCGATAGATCCCATTTGGAACGCACCGTAGCTCTCTTCTTCTTCTTCTCTATTAGAATTACGGCAATGTAGACGCTGCTAAGTGTATTACTGCCCTCCACAGGCCAAAGTTTGAACTAACTGTTATATACTAATTTTGACCTTCAGCCGTTTGGGGCCAATTGTAGTCCACTATAAGGAGAATAATCCTGGAATGTTTTCATCAAAAACCTTAATTTTTTTTCAACTGAAGAAAGAAGGACATGGACATCTTGGATGACATGGGGGTTAGTAAATTATCAGGAAATTTTAATTTGAAAGTGAACTAATCCTTTAAAGTATCAAATGTTAGAGGGCCCGTTTCCAAGGCCTTTCTCCTTCTTGCCACAGCAGAATCCTCTTTCTTGATTTCCCTAACTGGATTGATGCAGCACAGAATGATGGTCTAAATCTGCTCTTATTGACCTCATTTTGGAATCTTGCTCTGACGCTAACTTGTACAGGCTACATTAAACCAACTGCAATTTATTTTTAGTGCTGTGAATGTTCAACATAAAATGTAGGTTTGATTGTTGACAATGCAACAAAGTTTTAACTTTATGCAAATGAGCAGCAATGTGATACGTTGACTACCAATTTGAGAACAGACAGTGTCTTAGGATAACAACAGAGTTACATAATAGTGTTAGTTCCACCCTGGGAACTTGATCCAAGTTTTGGTGGCAATTTGTCGATGTTGAAAAGTGTAAAGTTTACACTTTGTGGCCGTAAATGGAACTGGGAGGGTAAACATACCAGATAACAAAGTCATAATAGTTTAACATATCTTTAGCATTAGCATCTAGCTTGATTCTGATCTAGAGAATATGTTATAATAGTTTACTTTACTTTTATTTGCATCCTTCTTGTAATTTCTGAAAAAAATATATGTACCAAAAGAATATGAAAGTCAAAATCAGGTTAGTTGTATCATTTGTAAGTAGGCTGGACAAAGCAAAAACTTTCCAAATGCAATACATGCATGGGGTTTGTGGTTGTACACTGTGTACTTTATCTCACCACAAAGGCATGCTGAGTACAGCAAGTGAAGGAGGAAGTCGCACATAAGCACGTAAATGTTCATGCGTGTTGTCAACATGCTGTATCACCTATTTATGTAACCAAATGCCCCACAAAAATTACTATTATGAGTCTTACCAATAGAGAAACTCTACAATTCTTACTTGTTAAAAGCCGCCTGCTGTATACGTGCTTATGAAATATGTTTGTGCCATGCATGGCATACCGAGAAATATTTTTGGGATCCTCCACATTAAGCTTGCTGACAGGGTGAATGGTTGGGAAATATATGGTGCTGCTCAAAGCTGTAAGTTCACAGACCCCGACCTACACTGACATACGACCTCTCCATGCCGCCCAAACAACAGGCTGCTTTGTCCTGCAGTCATTTGCAGACTAGATCTGGGACTACAATTTGGGCCTAAAATTTAGTCAGCAACACAATTTTCATGATTAAAAAGAAGAAAGATAATAAAAAGTTAAGTTGTATATTCATTACTAAAGCATAAAATGGTTAATGCACAACTTTATGATTCAATATTTTATGACAGGCATTATATAGAAGTTCTGAAATGGAGAAAAAGCAGTCAGATGCAAGCTTAAACCTATATCTTTCTGTATCATATTTGATAGGGTAGTACCTTCTGGTGAGTTTGCTTCTGTTTGTTGACTTATATTTCACACCCTTGTCCTTCACAGTGCGTGGCATACGTTGAAAAACATGTTCTCTCAGCCCCTGATGGAAAATGCTGCATGCAAGTTGTGTAGGTGTGTGAATTGTGAAACTAGAATACCTAAGCATACAGCAAAAAAGTCGCCTACTTATTATGGAAATAACATACTTTGAATGATTAGTTCACCACAAAAATTAATTACTCACCTTCATGTCATTCCAAACAGTTAAGCTACTTTTGATGTAATCCGAGAGCTTTCCCATCCCTCATAGAAAGCAACGAAATTACCACTTTTGAGGCCCAGAAAGGTAAAAGGCATCGTTAAAATAGTCTGCAGTGACCTCAACCCATAAGTACTGTAATTTGACCCACGTATGTGAGACTTAAATAGGCTATCTTTGTAATTTCATAATTTCGTCTTGTTTTGAAATATGGTTGATGTACTGACAAGCATTTATAGTAAACTAAAATATACTTTAATGTAATTTCTAGTAAAACTTTTATGTCAGGGATTTAAATATATTTGTGAAAAGGAGCACATCTGATTTGACACATTGTGAATTGGGTTTAGTGTTAGAGGGCAACTGATATTTTTCAACAAGTTTTGTTAGCTTAATTGCTAGCACTGCAAAATGTTGCAACATAAACTTGTTATGGTGCAGTAAAACAAGATTGGTTCTGCTGAACACACGCCAAAGCATGCATTTGAAAACTGCAGAATGCAAAACATGGGGAAATTAAAGCTCTACAATCAGGTGATGTTATTGTAAGAGCTCGTAATATTGTTTATAGACTGAAGGGAAATATCGCCATCTGTCGGCTGCCAGATGATGATATGTAAGAAAAATGTTTGTATGACGTTTCTCCAATCTAGCTCCCGTGAAAATATCATCATTTACTCATATTCAAGTCATAACAAACCCACGTGGCTTTCTTTCTTCTGTGGAACACAAAAGAAGAATGTCCACCCTTAGCCACTCATGATCATATAATGGAAATGAATAAAGACTAGGTCTGTCAAACTCCAGAATAAAAAAGCATCATAAAAAGTAACACATATAATTTTGTCACACACTTAAAACAACAAAAAAGAAACTTAACACAGATGAAGTTTCTCTTATACAGTTGTAATTTGCAATTCAAGGCATTTTCAGGTGTAAACATGAGATGCATTATATATGCAGACTGGTCTGAACGGTCTGTAGTGTCCTCTCCTATATGGCAAAAAGGAATGATGGCTTCTGTGTGTTCCCTTATTAAGCAGAGCTTTCTGATTACAATACTTAAACTGAAATGAAAAGCACAATTAAAAGTCTTTCAGTAACATTCCAGCACACTGTTAGAATAGCAGCAGTATCTGTCGATCACGCCATTTGCGTAAAGCAGCTGAGAAACCACAGAACAGCATCTCAATAGCAGCACTGACTCTCTGATCTTAAAAACATTAGTCATTAAATTAAATTCAGTCACTTGTCATGATCTGATTCGGTATGTTTCAAGTTGAAACATAGAACGAACTTGAACTAAGACACTTCTTGAAATACATACTTTCACTCTCACTCATAGAAATATGCATCCCCATTAATAAGAACTTCAGATAAAAATCCTCTTAAAATACATTAGTAGACAGCTTCATCCATATTGTCATCACTATCTGCTCCAAAATCCTCTCCGTTGTCAAAGTAAGACATGATGTAGTCTGTCTCCTGAAACACAGTACACATATTCTGCTGTTAAAAATGCTTTACTAGGACCCTTTTTTAGGATATTTAGAGATAGTTTGCAGAAAAAAACCCCGACAATTTTGCTACCATATGATTTTCTTTGCTATGTGAGCCACAAATGAATACACTCTGCATAATGCTTAAGCAACCTTTTTCCATGCAATGATAATAAACATTGATTTTGCAAAGATTCTCTATCAAACAAAAGAAAGAAAGAAAGAAAGAAAGAAAGAAAGAAAGAAAGAAAGAAAGAAAGAAAGAAAGAAAGAAAGAAAGAAAGAAAGAAAAGTCACATGGATAAATGACAGTAAAAAATTCTTACATCTTCAACCTCCTCTTCATCATAATCTTCATCCACATCTGGCTCCTCCTCCTCCTCGTTCTGTTTCTTCTTCTCCTCTTCCTCCTCTTCTTCAGAATGATGCTCTTGTTCTCTTTTCTCAAGTGTCTAAATGTCATTTCATAAAATGAACATTACTAACGTGCTGTATAGACAGATTAAAGGTGCCCTAGAATTAAAAATTGAATTTATCTTGGCATAGTTGAATAACAAGAGTTCAGTACGTGGAAATGACATACAGTGAGTCTCAAACTCCATTGTTTCCTCCTTCAAATCTCATTTGTTTAAAAGACCTCAGAAGAACAGGTGACTCTCAACATAACACCAACTGTAATGTAACAGTTGGGGTGTACGCCCCCAATATTTGCATATGCCAGCCCATGATCAAAGCATTACACAAGGGCAGCCAGTATTAACGTCTGAATGTGCACAGCTGAATCATCAGACTAGGTAAGCAAGCAAGGAAAACAGCGAAAAATGGCAGATGGAGCAATAATAACTGACAGGATTCATGATAACTTTATATTTTTAGTGATATTTGTGAATTGTCTTTCTAAATGTTTCGTTAGCATGTTGCTAATGTACTGTTAAATGTGGTTAAAGTTACCATCGTTTCTTACTGTATTCACAGTAGTGTTGTCACGATACCAAAATTTTGACTTCGATACGATACCCAACTTCAGTATCACGATACCGATACTTAAACGATACTATGGCAAAAACCTAAAACAGTAGGAAAAGTAAATAAATAACATATGACAGAACTGTGGCTAGCATTTTTATTGGCCACAATTTTGATGTTGGTAAATTACATTTTATATGATTAAAGCTGACTTTCTTATGCTTAAATTACTTTTGAGTCATTTTACTTGATTTAGAAGATTTAAAACACTTTCAAACTTTTAAATGCAGACTGACCACCCAAATCAAGATTACATTTTATATCAGCTGGTATGTACAGGTGGGCAAGAGGTGGACAATGTATGAGCATGAGCTAGTATGAGAACAAGTTATTTGTGTTATGCTATATAAAAGAACAAAGAAGCAAATTACAAAAACAGTAGTAAATTAAAAATAATCTTTTTTCAGATACACTAAGTTTATTTAACATATTTAACAGGTTTTGTTGTTTGATTAACATTAATGATGGACAGGCCTATTTAATTGGGCTGCTGAATGCATGGACGTAACTGACAAATATCCAGTTATTACCCACCTGTTTACGTCCACTTAAGCCATAACCGACTGTATTCACGCGAGATACTCCACATGATGGACATTTAGACATCTGTGTGCACGTGTATTTGACTATTCAGACGCGTGGAAAACTGATCGCGCGCGCGACAGACAGAGAGAGAGAGAGAGAGAGAGAGAGAGCGAGAGCGCTTCTGTTGTGTGTCATTCAGCGCAATTCCGCCTATCCCTCCTTCACTAACTGCATGTAAATAACGAATTGTGTGATTGGATTGTAATTTTGTGCTACGACGATCTTCGACGACCATTTGGCTGTAAACTTAAATTATATTCAACTCGCCAAAGTGGCTAGTGGGAGTGGCTGTCATCAAGCCCTGCATGTAAGTGTTTTGACAGTGAGAATATTGATTACTGTAAATAATTAGAGCAATGTTATTAAAGCATAAATTGGTTTAATATAATTGTATAGTCCCTTCACATATTTGTTTTTTAAAATTAATTTTATTTTAGCAACCAGATATCACTTATTAGACTCAATAATACACCTCTTTGCGGATGTCTGCTTGCATGAGTAATATAAATAACACTCATTTAATTTTTGAGAGCATAAACATAACGCTGGTATCACATTCACTAACCTGTCGCTCTTTAAATTCTCTGTACAAATCGGGATGTTTGGCAAGTTGGATGCTCCCTTCGCTTGCGTTATTTTGTAACGTATTTTGCAGACGGGCTTTGTGGTGTCCGTGGGCTTGCCCTGACTGTCGGCAATGTAAGCAAAATAATGCCATATTTTGCTTTGTGCATCTGCCGTTGCGCAGTTGACAGGAATAAACACGCACTCAATGTGCCTCAGAAGCAGCGCGCTGCACACACACTGCTCCCTGCTGTCGCACATTAGGAAATACAGCTGGCACTCAAAGTACCGGTACTAATAAAATGAAGAACCGTACCGTTTCTAAAAGCAGGGTATCGCGATACCTTTCTAGTACCGGTATATCGTGCAACACTAATTCACAGAGACAAGAACCGTCGCTATTTTCATTTTTAAACACTTGTAGTCTGTATAATTCATAAACACAACTACATTCTTTATAAATCTCTCCAACAGTGTAGCATTAGCCGTTAGCCACGGATCACAGCCTCAAATTCATTCAGAATCAAATGTAAACAATATAACAGTATACAATACTCACATAATCCGACGCATGCATGCAGTATGCATGGCGAACACTTTGTAAAGATCCATTTTGAGGGTTATATTAGCTGTGTGAACTTTGTTTATGCACTGTTTAAGGCAAGCGCGAGCTCCGGGGGCGGAGAGCGCGTGATTTAAAGGGGCCGCAGCCTGAATCGGCGCATTTCTAATTATGCCCCAAAATAGGCAGTTAAAAAAATTATTTAAAAAAATCTATGGGGTATTTTGAGCTGAAACTTCACAGACACATTCAGGGGACACCTTAGATATTACATCTTTTATAAAAAAAAATTCGATGGCACCTTTAAAAACAGGTAATAAGGAGAAAGCAAATGGGTATTTTCTTTTGTTAAAGTATGTCAGTGTGAGTTTCAGTATATTTTGTGTTTCTATTTAAAGTTTTCAGTTAGGTCAATCTGCTTTTTCAATTTATTTGAATGTCCAAGCATGTTTAAAACATCTTATGCGCAGTTAATGCAACATAACAAAATATTATGGCTTCTGTGAACTCATACCTCTAGTTTTTGGAGAACCTCTTCTTTGCCAGCAGCTACTTTTGGTTTTCGCTGAAGTAGTGGCTTAGCACCTATGACTATGGAACAAAGGTATTAAAAAAACATGATTTACTCATATTTTAACATGTATTGGTTGACATTTAGTACATTAGACTGTGAACTTACACACATGGTAATAATAATAATAATAATAATAATAATAATAATAATAATAATAATAATAATAATAATAATAGTTGAACTTCTTACGTGTTTTTCGGGGTTTCCGTACTTTAATACAAAGCTCTTTTGGCAGTCTGCTCCAGTCTGAAATGAAATCAAATATGTTTAGAAAAACCTGACTTTCACATTTTCTTGATTATAACATGTAATAAGTCAGTTGTAACACAATTAATAAAGAAGATTACCTCTACAATGGTACATCTTTTGACCAATTAATTCATGCTGAATAAGTTTTCTTAAAAATAATTACATTAAAAATTAAATTCTAAAAAGATTAATAGTAAATGAATTTAATAAAGAACTTCCACTTGTATGCTACCATTCAAAGTCTGTGGTAAGATTTTTTAAATGTTTTTGAAATACATCTCTTATAATCACAAAGACTAAATGTATTTGATTAAAAATACAGTAAAACAGTAATATGAAATTTAAAATAATTTGAAAACATTTTAAAATAAAATGTATTCCTGTGATGTTAAAGCTGAATTTTCAGCATCATTACTCCAACATCAGTCTTCAGTGTCACATGATCCTTCAGAAATCATTCTAATATGCTGATTTGCTGCTCATGAAACATTTTTATGATCAATGATGAAAAACGTGCTGCTTAATATTATTGTGGAAACAGTGATACGTGATTCTATTATGTATAGAAAGTTAAAAAGAACATTTATTTGAAATAGAAATTATATATAGACATTATAAATGTCTTTTACTGTCACTTTTGATCAGTGGTCTGTGGCGACCTCACCTATCTGACAAAAAGGAATGATGTCATCTGTGCAATTTGACTTTATGCTTCCTTGCTGAATAAAAAGCCAGATACCAGTCCTTGGAATTCACAGCTTTAAAGGGATAGTTCACCCAAAAATGAAAGTTCTGTCATCATTTACTTACCCTCAAGTTGTTCCAAACCTGTATAAGTTTCTCGCCCCCATTGACTACCATAGTATTTTTTTCCTACTACGGTAGTCAATGGGAGGCGAGATCTTCTTTGTTACAAACATATATCTTCCTTTGTGTTCAGCAGAACAAAAAAATGTATACAGGTTTGGAACAACTTGAGGGTGAGAAAATGATGACAGAATTTTCGTTTTTGGGTGAACTATCCCTTTAAATACTTATACATTTAAATTACAAAGAGACAAAAAGCATCCTAGGACCTAAATGGAGTGTAGGTTTCAACTCCCAGATTTCAGGTTTCTATGTTTGACTGTTGAATTTCCTCTGCTTTATCATCTACTATTGTGTCTCACCTGGACTCCATTCAATTGTGTTGTTCTTCGGCTCACCATTTTGGTATTTATCAGAGTAACGCGCCACATCTAAAAAAGAAAACAATAAAGAGCCGTTCAAACCTGATTTTCGACCATCCATGCCTGATGGGTCGTCGGCTTTAAATAATTCTGTGATTGCCCACAGTTCAAATGCAAATCCAGATACTGCATGACCTCATTCTCTAAGTCATGTTGGATCTTTATCCTTTGTGCTCAGAATTGTCCACTTTCTGTACTGCCCACATGTTGCCTCAGCCCATCTTACCTGTCTTTGTTCTGGCTTCTCTTATGTGGAATGGCAGATTCTTGCTGGAGGCTCTCAGCTCCTGCTTAAGAGCGAGCATATAGTCCACCTCTTCTCCTGTAGTCAGAGGCACTGGCCTAAATTGCATAGGCTGAAAGAACAAATTAAATTAAAACAAATGTTACATACAGCGGCATACATACATACATTCTAATGCATTAGAAACAAAATCTCAAACAAAACAAAAGCTTTTCTCAGAACAAATAATTCTAACGAATCAGTAATAAGACATTTATAACATTTATACACATAGCAATATGTGTAATAACAACCATTGTAGTTAGACTAAAAAAAATAGGTTACACTTTATTTTAAGGTGTCATTGTTACAGTGTAATTACATATTTAAGTACTGGGTAATATTAATGAACAACATGTACTTACTATAAGGTTATGGTAGGATTAGGGTTTGGTTGAGGGTTATTTGGAAGTAATTATGCACAATTACTATGGTAAATACATGTAACATATGTAACAAGGACACTGTAAATTAAAGTGTTACAAAAATTATTGTAAATTTAACTGTATAAAATGCTACAGTAATAATCTGCTAATTGGTTAAAAGTAAGTTCCCTATACGAAAAAACTGTAATAGATCTAACCTTGCATTTCATGTAATTTTACAGTAAAATACCATTTTTGGAAGTAAAAAAAGACAAAGTCATCTTATAAAGATTTCCCATTCCCAGAATTCCCTGTAACACTTCACAATTGATGATTTTTAATTTTAATAATTATGTTTCCTCTTAGTTTTCATCAGTTATGTACAATAGGGTTTCATATTATCAGTTATGTACAATAGGGTTTTGTATCACATTGTATGTTGTTAAATTAATGTTTGTTACAATATTTTAGTGACTCTGTGTTACTATGATGGTGTTTTTGTATTTGTGTGCATGACCCTGCATAAAAATAAGCTATTTGTGATGAACTTTGATTCATCATGTGTTTTCTCTTTATCCCCTAAGTTATTATGGTGGTTGTCAGTATATTTTAAAGGTACAAAACAGATTTTAGAAGCAGCGCGGGCCTACTAATACTATTTTATATAATTTTTGTTGTTGTTGAAAATCACAGTTTTTTACAGGTTTATATAATGTACAGGTTGTTCTGTAAACGTTTAAACCACAGCTGCCAGGATTTGTTTCCTGTAAAAATTATGTTTTTTTTTTTTTGTTTTTTTTTTTAGTATATTACAATGTAAAGACGCTTGAATAACCATTAAACACTTACAGGAAAAAGAGGAGAAGGTGTATGTGTAGATTGGGGTAAAGAATCTCCCCTTCCAAAACCCAGTGCGTCCACACTGAAGGTAAACTGGCTTCTTCCACGACCTTTGCTCCTACCTGCCATGACTGTACCTATAAAGTCAACACATGTATATAACTAGCCAATAGCAATAAAAACATTCATTAGCTATGATGAAACCTGCAAGATATATAACCACAAGGATGACTTTATTTGAAGCAGTAATTTTTAGAATAGTCACTGAATAGCTTACCTTAAAAATGTGTTTCAGGATCAATTCCCAGTAAATATGTGCACAGATCAACAGCTGCCTGCTGAATGTAGAGCCATGTGTAAGGCACAGTCATTAGGGGCCTACTTGAACACGTGGGTAGTTGTGTTTACATCCGGCACATGTAGACATGTGGTCCGTCTCAGTTTACAGTCCAACCGGAAAGACTCCTAGGGTGAAGAGTTCCTAGCGCTGACAGCATGCATTGATATTACAACTGTTATTAAGAGGATACAACAACATGTCTTAATGGTGTTGTAAACTATTTTAGAATATTCTATAGTCTTTGGTTAAGATTACAAGATATTTTGTTTTACCATTTTATATAGATTAATGATCGCAGTTTTTTTCACAAGTACTAATCCTGGTAGATTTAGGTGTCATAATAGATTTTAACGATTATATTTGTTTTGTGAAAATGGGTGAAGGTTTCAAGAAATGTGTCTTTGCAATTGTGAAAAACTTTAAAGACAAAAACGTCGTGAGATTTGAAGGTGCCTTTCTGAGAGCGTCGAGCTCCCCCTGGAGGAGAAGAACTACGCTTGTGTCACTTAGGAAACAGTTCAATATTATGTTTATTCCAGAAGGTGGCGGAATGGTTGTATCTACTTACATGATTTCACATCACTGAAACTGGCAGAGGAATCTGGCATTTCCAGCAAAAATAAATGTTACTTTGTTATAGCTGTATGTGAGAAATTAATTTTGTTAAAGTCACATAGTAAGGTGGAAACTTGAGTTATGGAATGTAAGTACAGTCTTGACATACATTTCCCCGCAATGAACCACCAAAATAAAGGCAGAGAATTACATGAGCATCGAAAGTTCTTTCCTTAAACTATGTACAGTATATAGTTGTACAATTTAGTGAATTCAGTTAAACAAACTGACAAGACAAGAGGTTACTGAATAAAGGCAGAATACAACTGAAAGATGAGGGCATTTTTCATAAAAGTCAAGTCAGGGAAAGATTCATATGTTGTTATTTGATTTTTTGTTGATTTGCATGTTAACTTGTACAATTTTGCAATGTGAAATCCAGTTTAAATTCTGCTGAAAGCTCTATAATATAGGTAACACTTTACAATAAGGTTCATTAGTTAACTACATTAGTTAACATGAACTAATAATGAACTGCACATTAATTTTTGTTAATGTTTTACTAATACAACACTTACTAATACATTAATTCATTCGTTCATGTTAGTTAATACATGAACTAATGTTTAACTAATGAACCTTACAGTGAAGTGTTATCATAATATATGTCAATTTAGCCCCCCCCCCACGTTTAAATTATTTCATTATAATTTTTATATTATATTAATTATAATTATAATTTTTGTCTTTTTTATTATTCTCACATATATCAGTATAAATCTAATTCTTAATCATGCCTCTCCACAAGATTTTTAACCAGTTTTTTCTTGTTTGCAATATGTTTCCATGACAACACATCCTGTGCAGTGAGGTAGCATGTGTATCCCTCTCCATAGGGTGCAGCAGACCATTGTCAGACGCATTAACCCCTGGTTAAACACAGTCAAGTTATACAGTTTTGACGCAAGCATTATTTCACTGTAGTGTAGTGCGTGCAGGTCAAACAAAATGGCTTTGTCGGAGGTCCATGGATCTCACTGAAGAACAATGAAAAAGAGGATATGAGCAAAACAAAAGAATCGAGATGATTCATCATCTGTTACTAACTTTAGGTCCAATAAAGCCACGCCTCCATCCACGATTGATTGATTGGCAGTCTTTCTCTGGATAAAAGCTTTGCAAATAAAAGATTATACTTCATTTGCCATCAGTACCACTCTACACAAGACATTCTAGAGGAATACTTCAACATCCAGTGAATTTTAATCCAGTTCCAGTTTCTTCAGGATGAGGCACATTGAGTTGCATTACACTGGAGCAGTATTGTGCTTCCTGCTGTTTTCCGCAACAGGTACGCTTAAACTTTAACATTTGATGAAATATCTTCAAAATATCACTTTAGAAATTCATGTGAAAAACTGTTATGCATGGAGATCCCTCTGCATGGAGATCAACACTTTTTTTATTCGTAAATAAACTAACACACAGCAAAATCTCCCGAGTTAAATCAACTCTGCTCAGAGTACATATGGTCCCTCTCTAAATAGTGTTAAAATAACACTAAAGCAGAGTTAAAGTTAATGAGATGATTAAGCAATTAATTAAATAATGGTTGTGGATTAGTGATGAACACCTGCTGTTAACAAGCAGAATCACTGAAGAAAAGAGAAACACAAGAACTACAATTGACTTCAGTCACAGTCTTATTAATTGCTTAATTATCTCATTAACTTTAACTCTGCTTCAGTGTTACTTGAACACTATTTAGAGAGGCACCATATGTACTCTGAGCAGAGTTGATTTAACTCTGGGGATTTTACTGTGCATAATGTCATTGGAGTTAACATTAGCAAATCATTTTTAATTTAAATGTCTTGACATTGACAAAAGCTGAATAATGACTATTTTGAGAAAAAAATACACAGCCACAAAACATAAAAGGCACAAACGCTGTCACTGCTATCAAAAGGTGCACCTTTGTACCTAAAGAGTGCATATTAGTTCTTCAAAAGTACATATTGACTATATATTAGTACCTAAATGGTACATATTAGAACCTTTTTAAAGGGTACCATCCCAGTGATAGCTTTTGAACCATTTTCTTTTTCTGAGAGTGGCATAAATAGACCTCTTCAGTAGAAAAATGACATAAATAAATTCTATATGTAGTTTTATATATATATGGCAATAAACATGGCAATGAATAAGCTTATTTCTTTTGTAGGTGCTCAGCCCTTGAGCATTTTAAAAATTGTTGAGGGTCTCCAGGCAGCCCCACAGACCTACCCTACACCCCTTTACTCATTTTCCCTCTGCATGGAGATCACCAACCGCGTCTTCAATGACTCCCTCCTTAACAAAAACTCGCCGCAGTACAAGCGGATGTATTCCGAGGTTTCTGGAGTTGTAAGTGTTTTCTGTGATTTATCAATGAATAGATGTCAGTACTGATTTTACACTATAGCAACAACATTTTAAGTAGCTACATGTAAATTGCTGTTGACCCTAGAGAGATCTGTAAACATGATCTTGTTGACCTTCACAGTTGGACACGGCCTTTAATTGCTCTGACTGTGACACGAGAGAAACTTACAGAGGTGTGTCAAATATGCAGTTCAGGTAAACCTCATTTGATTCTTTTTCTAAAGATGTTTGTCAGTTGGTCCTAAATTAACTGAGAATCATAAATTCAGTTCACACTTTAAAGAGAATATTATTTCCTTGCTTAAGTGTACTTCTTTTTCACAAGAGTGATATTACTGCATTATATATTACAGTCAATTTGCAAAATGTTGTTTCTTGTTTGATTACAGGGGCGAGCCTATGATGGCGAATTGTACCATTCAGTTTCAGACCGCTTTTATCAACCATGTTGTGATCAAATATTTGTTCCTGAGAGCCATAGATAATAATAATAAAACTCAAATAAATGGTCTTGCACTCAACAGACAGTACACTGCTGGTAAGTATTCATCAGGGTCAGACAAAGTTAAGAATTTATGAATTGGCTTTTGATTTATCACTATCAATGTGAATTTGAATTAAACTGGCCACACCCACACTTAACAGAGTCACAGGCTGTGTCTGAAATCGCATACTCTCTTGAGTTGGTACTTATTTTGATTAAATAATTACCGTAAAAAAGTATGTTCTATGTAGTTATGAACGTTTGATTGAAATCTGGATGTACTACATTCACCATGTTGTCATTATCATGTGACCTACCAGTGTCAGTATGCGATTTCGAATGCAGTTTCATGGTGGTAACTACACTTCGAAGAACTACATTTTGTGTGAAACTAGAGGCTGAAAGGCTGTGAAACTAAGTTAATTCTATATATATATATATATATATATATATATATATATATATATATATATATATATATATATATATATATATATATATATATATATATATACACAGTACAGAACCACTAAGATTTTTAATGTTTTTAAAAGAAGTTTCGTCTGCTCACCAAGGCTACATTTATTTAATTAAAAATACAGTAAAAACAGTAATATTGTGAAATATTATTACAATTTAAAATAACTGTTTTCTATTTGAATATATTTGACAAAGTAATTTATTCCTGTGATGCAAAGCTGAATTTTCAGCATCATTACTCCAGTCTTCAGTGTCACATGATCCTTCAGAAATCATTCTAATATGCTGATTTGCTGCTCAATAAACATTTAATGTGTACAATTGTACAAAATATTTGTGTAAAATATTTTTTTTTCAGGATTATTTGATAAATAGAAAGTTCAAAAGAACAGTGTTTATCTGAAATCTAATCTTCTGTAACATTATAAATGTCTTTACTGCCACTTTTGATTGATTTAATGCATCCTTGCTGAATAAAAGTATTCATTTCTTTAATTTCTTTTCAAAAAAATAAAAATAATAATTCTTACTGACCCCAAACTTTTGAACGGTAGTGTATAATGCTACAGAAGCTTTGTATTTCAGATAAATGCTGTTCTTTTGAACTTTCTATTCATCAAGGAATCCTGAAAAAAAAAGTACACAACTGTTTCCAACATTGAAAATAATCATAAATGTTTATTGAGCAGCAAATCAGCATATTAGAATGATTTCTGAAGGATCATGTGACACTGAAGACTGGAGTAATGATGCTGAAAATTCAGCTTTGCATCACAGGAATAAATTACTTTGTCAAATATATTTAAATAGTACACAGTTATTTTAAATTGTAATAATATTCATAATATTACTGTATTACTGTATCACTTTTTTACTGTATTTTTAATTAAATAAATGTAGCATTGGTGAGCAGACGAAACTTCTTTTAAAAACATTAAAAATCTTAGTGGTTCCAAACTTTTGGACTGTACTGTATATATATATATATATACACTTTTTTTTTATGCAGAAACAGTCACACCTGCCTGGCTCTTTGAAAAAGCCACAACTCCTGTGGATACAGCAGCTCCCCTTGTAGGAAGTGGTGGGTTTTGGCTTCCTGGTTGGGCCATTGCATTGCTGGTGTTAGCATGCATCATCATACTGCTTCTCCTCATCCTCCTACTACTGGTAAAATGTAACATTTACACTTCGCTTTAGAAACTCGCCAGTTTCACAAAGTACTCTTTGTGAAAATAAAGTGAGCTTAATTGTATTCAGTATGCACCTGTAGTGTATTTCAAATTGTAAAAGTATATTGTTAAGAAAGTGTATTTGCAGATAATATAATATTACTAAAATAAAAGGCTGTTGAAAAAGAGAACACATTTTTATAATAGACTTAACACACTTAAAAAAAGTGCACTTTATAATGTGAAATTAAAATTTAAAGTTTTACTGTAATGCACATCTTAATTGTTTTACACTTATTTGTATGTATTGACAAGCATACTAAAGCATAAAGTACTTGATTATAATCTTAACTATTCAATATCACATTTAACGTTAATATATTTTAACTGTACTAAATTGTAAGTTCATTAATGTGTACTCATTTCTAATACGTACATTATATTATAAATTATGTATATTTAAATACAAGTTTCAATAGAAATGACATTTAAGTGTATTTTAAATGCTTGTCAGTACATTTGTCAGTACACTTTAACCATATTTCAAAGATAATAGAAGCAATTATGAAATTGCTTATAAAGATAAAGTACTTAAGTGGGTTAAAAAGCACTCTTAGGTTCAACAAAATGCATTTAAAATCATTTTAAACTAGAATACATTTTCATTTAACTGTAAATAACAAGCAATTAAAGTGTCCAGAAACATTATATGTGACACTGGACCACAAAACCAGTCATACGTCACACGTGTATATTTGTAGCAAAAGCCAACAATAAAACATAAATTTTTCTTGTGTGCCGAAAATCATTAGGATATTAAGTAATGATAATGTTCCATGAAGATCTTTTGTAAATTTCCTACGTAAATATATTTTAAAAAAAAATCCTTTTGTGAGTGGATATGTATTGCTAAGGACTACATTTGGACAACTTTAAAGGCGATTTTATCAATATTTTGATTTTTTTGCACCCTCAGATTCCAGATCTTGGCCAAATATTGTCCTGTCCTAACAAACCATACATCAATGGAAAGCTTATTCAGCTATATTTATTATGATATATAAATCTCAGTTTCAAAAAATTGACCCTTATGAAAATATACCTTTTAGGGTCACATATTACCTTAGACTTATTTCCGTACTTCAAATTCTTTATCATAAATTAAGAGTAATAAGAGGAAAAAAGTTCCTCATGTAAATGCTATAGTATAATACCTCATTTCCATCTCCAGATGTGCTGTTGGTGCTGTAGAAGAAGAGACAAAAAGGAAGAAACAACCACCATAATAGAACATGCACCTTATCAGAGGACATCTTTCAAAGAACATCTTGCCAATCCCACATATATGCCACACACACCTGAGAAAAGCCCAAACTACCCAGTCCTGGTAAGAACATCTCTACAACATCTAATTTCTTATGGCTGAAATATGTAAAAAACAAAAAAAACAAAAAAAAAATATTGAGAAATTTTGTCACACACACCACTATCTTAAAAACGTTTAGTTTACATCAGCATGAGACAATGTGATTCAGAGTTTCAAACATAAATAAACTTTTAATCTATGAATTGCGCAATTTGAAAACTTGGAACTGTATTGACTTATTCAATGAATGAAACAATGAATATTCAGAATGACATTATGATTGTATTATTATAGCTGACAGACATAATCTCTTATAAATGCTATATTGTTTCTTCAACAGGGAGGGCCGGAAGTACAGCATGCAGGGATGTACGCGATGAACCCTCAGAGATGATAACCACAACACCACTATAAGAGAGGTAAAAATAAATTTAATAAAAAATTACTGCAGACAACATTTTAGACATCTATAAGTTCTAAATATACAAGTTAATGTAAGTTATATTACAGCTTTAGGCATATAATCCCTGCATATCAACAAAATGACAAACAATACTTTAATAACAACAACATCATTATTATTATTATTATTATTATTATTAAAAATTAAAATTCACATTTTCTCAAGCCGGTCTCAGAAACCAAGGGTGAGGTTTGGAGTGACTAACAGGTTTGCCTATTATGGAGGCTTGTATGAAAATGCGTATTTGCTGGGAGAGCAGATCTATTCAATATGAACAAAGAGACACTAGCAACACAATGCAGATTAAGTACATAAACTGGGTTAGTTAACATGAGGTGAAGCGCTCCATTCAATGAACTGTTTACCATTGGTAACACAAATAATGGCTTTAATGCTAGTAAATATATTCCATAAAGCTAGCATTGAATTAGGATTAAACTCAATGTATGCAGTTCTTTTACATGTGATTAATATGTAATATGCAGTGTCAAATAATGAATGGGAGTGATTTACAGCTAAAATCTCCATGCTACAGATTTCTGAGTGAAGTGGAAAGTAATTATTTGAGGTTATTTAAATTGTTTGAGATTATTTAGCTTTAATTAACAAATAGTCATACTGAATTTTAAAGGGATAGTTCACCCAAAAATGAAAATTCTGTCATCATTTACTCACCCTCAAGTTGTTCCAACTTGTATGAGTTTCTTTCTTCTGCTGAACATAAAGGAAGATGTTTTGAAGAAAGTTTGTAACCAGGCTGCTTTGGGGCACCATTGACTTCCATAGTAGGGAAAAAAAAAATACTATGTAAGTCAATGGAGCCCCAGAACTGTTCAGGTCCCCATTTCTTTCAAAATATCTTCCTTTATGTTCAGCAGATGAAAGAAATGTATGCGGGTTTGGAACAACTTGAGGGTGAGTAAATGATTACAGAATTTTCATTTTTGGGTGAACTATCCCTTTTAAAATGTGTCTATATGAATAAAAACCATCCATTGCTTGTTCTCAGTAGGATCACAGTGAACAATAAACGAAAAAAATAATTAAACTGATGAGTCATATTCATCAGTGCATTTACAATACACTAAAATAATAAGTCAGGGAGTGGATTAAGCTATTACAACTCACCCTTCACACTTTATTTACACTGCTAGTTTACAATACTAAACCTACTACTACAACTGTAGTGCTTCTCTGACATGATTTATCATATTGTTAACATTAAACACTGAAAATAATAAAACTTAATCAGTATGTTGAAACTGGTTCAAAACATCAACTGACGTAGCATTGGTATTTAGTGAAACACTGACAACCTTCTGAGAAATCTTTCAGGAAAAGTGACATCACATGTCGAGATCTGTTGCATTGGCGTAATAAATACTAAAACAAATAATGTGTTTTTTGTTTCAGAGCCATGAAGTTACTGATGCTATGAAGGTTCAGAAGTGGGTTCTCTCATAGAACATGCTGGTTTCTTCAAAAAGACTCTAGAAATGTGGACTTGTCATCATTACCATATGTAATATAAGTATTATAACCAATTTTAACAGAGGATGTTACTTTATTTATTCTGGACTATTTATGTCACACAGATATGGGGATTTGGGTCTGTGAACTTTTGCATCTCTAACTCAGTATAACATACCAGGGTTAGTTGTCACACTTTTTAGGAGGTGCCGGGGATGATGATATTTGGAAATCTAAATGACTGAAAGACTCTGCTATAGGATATTCATTGGCATGCTGATGAAATTTACTCAAACAGTAAAGGTAAAAGTTAATAATAAAAATAATATATAAAACAGCAATGATGTAAAAACTTGCCCAAAATAATAAGCATTGGTTTGGCCAACAGGAATTGCAATTATGAAATTGTATCAAATAAATCATATGTAAAACACATGCAACAATCATTTCCCATGTGTGACAACCTGCCCCGGTCTCTTTGATATTTTAGACAACAGAAGAAGACTAGTGGTTTGCTTTAATGTATCTCCAGATTACGATGTTATCAATTCATAAATCTTTTCATTTGAAATCTGTATTCATGTTATTTGTATGGTGTACATAATCATTTACACTTTCTGAGGGAAGAACTGTTGTAATATTTAATGCAGTTTAAAATGTCAACAAAACAATATTATACAATACAATATACACCAGTTACATAATAAATCAATTCTGCATACAGTTTCTGTTCTTTTGTATTGATTACATAGCTGTGAATTTCTAAATGTACTTCAATTAAACATTAAACATAATCTTCTGGTTGATTATGCAACACTTATAAACATAGTTATTGGGTTCAGTAGTCTGCGAACAATTATCAATTTTCAATTTAAACCTAAAAATATCAAAGCTTTAGGGGGAAAGGGCCTTTTTTTATTGAAAATAAATTAAACAGAGAAATGTAAAAATTTAAGATTTATAATCTAGGTCAATAATCAAAGGAAATTTGCAACACATCAGGTGTTCTTGTTTCCAAAGCAGCACAAGATGCTCTTTGGATAATTCTTAAATCATTCTGGAGAACATGATCATCTGGTTTCACACAAACTTGTTGATAACATGCAGCTCAAGTGCTGCTGTCATTAAAGCATAAAAGAACATAACCAAGCAACTCATCTTTTAACTCAAATTGTTATAATAATAATAATTTTAATGTAAAACTGCAACAGAACAATTTTCTGTAGTGGTTTTAGACTAAAACGTAATACGCTATATCTACTCCATACAATTTTGACAACAGATTAAAAGCAATATTATTAATTAAATTCAACAAATAGGTTTGAGTTAGAAGTAATCAAATTAATTCCTTAAACCGTTTAAAATTAAAAATTTAAGTAAAATTTAAACAAAAATATGTGAATAACAGAGGTCAAAGATGAATTAAGAACTATTTTTTTTTAGTTGCCAAAATAGAAGACACCTGATGATAACAAGCACAATCACTCAAGGAAAGAGAAACACAAGAATTAACAGAGATTTAGATGTTGATGCTGATTTTATTGAAAATATCTGGTCACCATTATGTTGATCAGTGTTTTATTTAGTTGGACAGTTTCACTCTTTGCTTTTTATGTCAGTTTGTGGTTTTTGTAATGGTGTTTGCTAATTTTACAAATTTCGACTTTTAAAGGGCACCTATTATGCCCCTTTTTACAAGATGTAATATGGGTATTGGGTGTCCCCAGAATGTATTTGTGAAGTTTCAGCACAGAATACCCCACAGTTAATTTATTATAACCATTTGAAAATGTCATTTTTGGGGCCTGTTTTAAAAAGAGCTGTTTTGGTGTGTACCACCTTAAATATAAATGAGCTGCATATCCCCGCCCTGCCTTTGGATGAGGGCGTAAACAGTCGGTAGAAGCAGAATGGCTGAGAGTGAGAGACCCGCTGTTCCCTTTCAGTCGGTCACGTTCGACGTACGTCAGTATTGACCGACGAATTGGGATATCGCTAGAGAGCCCCTATCAGCTTAGAGAGAACTAAAACAAGCCAATGGACATTGGCGTGCGATATTTGCATAATGCGCAACTCCCCTAACAGGTGGATATAAAAAGGGGGGCAGATGCAATCGCACTCTGTCTTTCGCTTCGGAGCCTACCTGGTGTCCTGTGGCTGTTAGAACTTCAAGCCTCTGAAGAAGTTTCGGCGCTTGTGTTGGTGTGACGACGCCTGCAGCGAGGTCGCGAGTTGGAGTGAGCCGGGTGGAAACATCTACTGTTTTCCCAGCGTTCCGCTGTAATTCCACTGGTTGGTCTGCGATTTGGTCTGGTTCCTCCTGTGTTTTTCTAAACACGTTGTGACGCTCCCTGTGTGTCTCGACACAAAAGAGCTGAAGTTTCCCCTTCTAAAAGAGCTTCACAGACAGACACTGCGTCTTTTTCAAGATGTCATTCTGTCTGTGCGTTTCTGGAGGCGGTCGTTTCCTATCCTCTCTGACGGCCACGATCATTTTCTCTCATGTCTGCTTAGCGTGCTGAGACTGTGTTTGTGGGTGGTCATATTTTCTTATGAAAATATGTCCACGTCGGCGCGTTGTTTGCTCGCCTTTCTCGTAAGGGCCACGGCAACCCTGCGCGCTGTCTGGCGCTCTAGATGCACGGTCGAGACTCGGCTGCCTTTAATGAGGTGGAGTCCCCTCACTTATTCCCCGATCTAGTTATTTTTCTGAATCAGAAAAGTGCTACTTTGATTAATAAGCCTGGGTGACCAGAGGATCACAGTGGGGCAATACTCGCCGAGCCATTCTCCGTGGGCCCCCCACTCCTCTAGTTCATCGCAAACATGTTGTGACTATGTTCGTGGGTGGATCATGTTTAGAAACAACATGGCCACGTCGGTGCCCAGGGTGCCATCCAGTTGGGCGGCCACGTTCACTGTCCAACATGGCTGGTAGCTTCTGCATGTGTTGCTGGTCCTCCTTAAAATAAATATGGAGGACCTAACATCTTAGTCAGGGCTCCAGCAGAGGATCAGATGTCGACTGCTACATTGGAGAGAGTATTGTTGGGCTCTGAACATGAAGATGAGGCTGAGCGTCCCACGGTTGTGCACTGTTAAAAATTGCTGTTAATTTACGGCAAAATTTTAACAGTATAATCCTGTTATATTAAAAAGCAGCGCATTACTGTTTTTTTACGGTTGGTGAAATGACATACACAAATTTTAACAGCATTTTACCGTATTTATTCCACAAAGGAAAGAAAACAGTACTTAACAGTATTTTTGGAACTGAAAACTGCAGCGAACACATCTGGATTTTTATCCGTCTTTACACTGTGATTTAACCGGTGAGTGCACCTTTGCCTTGCTCCTTTTACACAAGATAGGCTACACGTTTGCAATTGCAAATAACTGTGCAAATAACTGTAATAATTGTGGATGCTGAGCTTGTAACTGTTTTATACGTCCATTTCAGTGCCAAACCTGCCAACCGTGCAAACTGCGTCACAGAGTGGAGCTGAATTTCGGATTCATATATTTCCCGAGTACGAGGTGAGTTCACTATGTATACCTATACAAGTTTTTCAAATATGATATACTATAAACTCTTCTGCAAAGTAAGCCTTTAACATCATAGCAACAAAGTAATATCGATGTAAGTTATTTCTAACGCGCTGAAATTGTCGTCATCTCGTTTGCTAATTTTAGCTTAAGATCTTTTCATTTATTGGATAATATAGCCTACATTTAGTTTATATTAGACAAAACTTTGATTTCGATAACGTTGTGCTTGCAAATTTGGGTAAGCTTGTTCTAATTTGTACATAACTGTATTATGAGGGGAGTTCTTCTTTTGTTCCTGTTTTGCTTCTTTAGCGTTGGGTGTATTTTGGATTACTTCGACCAAGGTTAGCTTGATAGAATAAGTTGCGCGTTACTACTCAGTAAGTTATTATGTTGATGGTTTGTATTGTAATGTTACTTTGCCCAGTACAGTAGGCTAAATGACATTTTATTTCAGTGGAGACTTTGTTGTTGTTGAGATTTTCGTGCCCAAAGACTGTCCAATTTGACTCGCTGTTGTTGTTTATGTTCTATCATGGTATTATTGTCCTAACAACTGAAATAGACATGCTCTTTCCTAATTTAAAAATTAAATGCATACATTACAGGCATTATTGTTAGTGTATTGAGTCTGTCCTCATCATTGTAACTGTGTCTTAGGCCTCTTCCACTGCAGCTGATGTAGAAAGGACACTTGAACAACCTGCAACTCCTCGACTGATACTCCTTGGTATGTATAGAACCAGTCTATTTTATTACATAAGCCTCTAAGGGTGTTTTTTTTTCTTCTTTTTTTTTCTTTTGTATTTCAGCAAACATGGTAAATGCTTTTGTACAACACTGAAAGGGACAGTTCACACAAAATAAATATGCTGCCATCTTTTACCCACACTCATGTCATTCCAAGCCCTCAAGACTTTTATTAATATTTGTTATGTTATGACTTTACTTGAGGCACATGACTAATTGTTAAAGGGTTAGTTCACCCAAAAATGAAAATTCTTTCAGTTATTACTTACCCTCATGCCATTTGACACCTGTAAGACCTTCGTTCATCTTCGGAACACAAATTAAGATATTTTAGTTGAAATCCGATGGCTCCATGAGGCCTTCATAGGGAGCAATGACATTTCCTCTCTCGAGATCCATTAATGTACTAAAAACACATCTAAATCAGTTCATGTGAGTACAGTGGTTCAATTTTAATATTATAAAGTGACGAGAATATTTTTGGTGCGCCAAAAAAACAAAATAACGACTTATTCAGTGATGGCTGATTTCAAAATCATAAATGAATCAAAGTGTCGAATCTGCAGTTCAGAGAACCAAAGTCACGTGATTTCAGCAGTTTGGCGGTTTGACACACGATCCAAACCATGATTCCGCACACTGATTCATTTATGCTCCGATGCTTCCTGAAGCAGTGTTTTGAAATCGGCCATCACTATATAAGTCGTTATTTTGTTTTTTTGGCGCACAAAAAATATTCTTGTCACTTTATAATATTAATATTGAACCACTGTACTCACATGAACTGATTTAAATATGTTTTTAGTACATTAATGGATCTTGACACACAGATTCACAAAGATCTGATGCTTCATGAAGCAGTGTTTTGAAATTGACCATCACTAAATAAGTCGTTATTTTGTTTTTTTGCCGCACCAAAAATTTCTCATCGCTTTATAATATTAATATTGAACCACTGTACTCACATGAACTGATTTAAATATGTTTTTAGTACATTAATGGATCTTGAGAGAGGAAATGTCATTGCTCCCTATGAAGGCCTCACGGAGCCATCGGATTTCAACTAAAATATCTTAATTTATGCTCCGAAGATCAACAAAGGTCTTACGGGTGTGAAACGACATGAGGGTGAGTAATTAATGACAGAATTTTCATTTTTGGGTGAACTTACCGTTTAAGTAATATGTCATTGTGGTTATGGGTTTTGAATTAATTTTGAATTAGTTAATAGTCATGTGCCTCAACAAGTAAAGTCTTAACAAGATACCTTTGTAAATCATTAGCTAAAGATTATTTAAAGCAGACAACTGGAAGTTGAAATGCATGGCTTTGACCGATTGTGGTAATTAACACGTTCATTTACATTATTAGTTAATATAATATGCTATTAGGGAATTAATATATTATGACACATTTAACTAATAACAATATAATGATTACTTAATCTATTAAACATATAGAAACTTTATTAGTTGCTGATGCAGTAATCATTAATTAATGGTTTAGTTCTTCATAAGTCATACATTAACTTGATTATTTGTGCATTAGTTAAGCATGAATTAATGCATATTACCCGTATTGTAAAGTGTTACCTTAATTTCTATTCACATTCTCGTTATGTAAACTTTTACCCACACTAATTCTGAATGTATGCATTTGTTTTTCAGACACTTCATTGGAATAAATCCTGAAAAAGGCACCAAGGGTGGACAAGACTTATCACACTCGGGTTGCCAGTCTACTTAAGAAGCTAATGGACTTAAAGCGTTAGTTCACCCAAAAATGAAAATTTTGTCATTTATTACTTACACTCATGTCGTTTCACACCCGTAAGACCTTCATTAATCTTCAGAACACAAATTAGGGTATTTTAGTTCAAATCCAATGGCTCCTTGAGGCCTACGTAGGGAGTAATAACACTTTCTCTGTCTAGATCCATAATGTACTAAAAACACATCGAAATCAGTTCAATATTAATATTATAAACCGACAAGAATATTTTGGTGCGGCAAAAAAACAAAATAATGACTTATTTAGTGATGACCGATTTCAAAACACTGCTTCATGAAGCATCGGAGCATTATGAATCAGTCTATCGAATCATGAATCAGATCGCAGTTCAAACCCGACAAATGGCTGAAATCACATGACTTTGGCACTCCGAACTGCAGATTCGACACACAGATTCACAATGATCTGATGCTTCCTGAAGCATTGTTTTGAAATTGACCATCACTAAATAAGTCGTTATTTTGTTTTTTTGCCGCACCAAAAATTTCTCATCGCTTTATAATATTAATATTGAACCACTGTACTCACATGAACTGATTTAAATATGTTTTTAGTACATTAATGGATCTTGAGAGAGGAAATGTCATTGCTCCCTATGAAGGCCTCACGGAGCCATCGGATTTCAATGATAACCGTAGACCTCTTTAAGTCATTGGATTTCAACTAAAATATCTTAATTTGTGTTCTGAAGATGAATGAAGGTCTTACGGGTGTGGAACGGCATGGGGGTAAGTAATTTTGAGAATATTTTGTGATTTAAAGTGGCTTTATTTTTCAAGTTTTTCAAAGTTTTAATAAAGCACATTTTGAAGTTACTCTGCATTGTGTTAAATTTGTAATGTTTCAAAGGATATATTTGTACATTGTATTATGGTTTTAAAACAAGACGTCTAAGGGGTAATTAATAAAATCAAAGAAATATCTAGAAAAATAGTTACACCTTTTTTTCTTAGCAGTCCATTTCTCAATATAATAACATTTGTAGCTTACAGTTAAAAAGTGCAAATAAACATTAATTAACTGTTAATACTTTTGACAGTAATTTACTGTTAATGTAGAAAATAACAGCTTTATGCTGTATTTACAAAAACAGTAACAAACTGTAAATTTCAACAACAGCAAGACACTGTTAATTTAACAGTAACTTGCTGGCAACCGTGCTGCCAGTTACTTACTGTTTTTTAACAGGACAATTTTTAACAGTGTGGCGTGCTCATGCCGAATCGGATTCAGACTTGGCAACCATGCTTTCCCGGGCCCCTGGGGGTGTCGTGCGACGCGTACTCGCCTTGCCCCGCCCCCTGGCTTAGCCCGGATGTGCATGAAAAAACTTGGCAGTTTTTGGCCTTTTTTGGCGTCAATATGGAACGCCAAGAGGGTCATAATCTGCACTACAAGTTTTTTCTCTCTCACTACCCCCTAGGGTGGGGTGGCAGTGCTACGGGCACACCACCTCTGCCCTGCATGAGTCTTGGCCCCCGGCAAGTCTGTGGTAGGTCAAAGCACTCATTGCATGTGGGTAGTTCTGAGTCGGGGTTGAGCTACGCAGGTTGCAAATCATAGCGCAGGCCCCTGGCCAGACAATGTCCACCATGGTGGTCCAGAAACACCCCTGGCGAGTATTGCTGGGATGTGCCGTCGTCAAAGTGTGCTTTCTCGATGCATTCATCTCACAAACTGGCCTTAAACCCAGCCCGCTCAACCCGCAGTCACCTGACTAGCGGGAGACGGTCCTGGAGATATGGGCGACCTGGAGCTGACGTAAACGGTTCTTTCGGGGGACGATGCTCGCATCGCTCCCTCCCCCGGAGGAGGGCCGGGTGGAGAATTTGGTCTGTTCCGCCGCTGGCTCTCCGGAGTCCAGCGGTACCCACTAAGAACTGTTTTCCGATCCTCTACGTCCCAAGAGTGTGGCTGGCGGTGGGCAGCGCCCCGCGTTGCTACTCCCAGCCCCCTCTCACCTCGCCAGCAGGTGTCAGTGTGTTGGTGCAGGCAGCGCCCCGTGTGCCGTCTCCCATACACACTGCTACCTCGCAGAGTCTGATCACACTCTGGGCCGCTACCATGCCGCCCGAGTCGGGTCCCCGTACTCTGGTTCGCTGCCCCACCCCCGGTACGTCTGTGGTGTGTTTGGTTCTGCTGGCTCGGTGTCTGGAGGCCTGGTTAGTGCCCCCAGCCCGTTCCGCTGGCTCATTCGTACTATCAGACTCGGCTATGCGATTCAGTTCGCCCGGTGTCCTCCGGCGTCCAGGGGTGTCCACTTCACTTAGGTGTCGTTGGACATTGCACCTGTTCTCCGAGTGGAGATTGTTGTCCTCCTGGCGAGGGATACAATCGAGCTGGTCCCTCCAGCCGATTTGAAGTCAGGTTCAGCCCTACTTCATTGTACCCTAAAGGGCGGTGGGCTATGGCCAATCCTGGATCTGCGCGTCTTGAACCGGTACCTTCAGGCTGCCGTTTAAGGTGCTCATGCAGAAGCGCATTTTCGAGTGCATCCATCCCGGGGTTTGGTTTGCAGCGTTCGACCTGAAGGATGCATACTTTCATGTCTCGATTCTGCCTCTCTCGGGTCGAGCATGTCAGTACAAACTCCTACCCTTCGGGCTGGCCCTGTCGCTCCACGCCTTTACAAGGTTGCGGAGGTGGCCATTGTTCCCCTCAAGGAACAGGGCGTTCGCATCCTCGACTGCCTCGACGACTGGTTGTTCCTGGCCAGCTCGCGAAGCAGTTGTGCGTACACAGGGAGATGGTTTAGCTCACCTCAGCCTGTTGGGTCTTTTGGTCAGCTGGGACAAGAGCAAACTCGCCCCCGGGCAGAGGATCTCTTTTCTCAGTCTCGAGCTAGACTCGGTCGCCCGGATTGTGCGCCTCTCTGAGGAGCGCATCCAGTCGGTGTTGAACTGCCTGAGTTCGCTCAAGCGCAGGACGGCGGCCCCACTGAAAGACTTCAGAGGCTCTTGGGGCATATGGCATCTGCAGCCGCGTTCACGCCGCTCAGGTTGCTCCATATGAGGCCACTTCAACACCGGCTCCGCGGCTGGGTCCCGAGATGGCCGTGGCAGCGCAGCACGCTCAGTGTCCTCGTGACACGGAGCTGCCGCCCTACCCTCATCCGGTGGTCGGACCCTTTGTTCCTGCGGGCGGGAGTGCCCCTTGGACGCTGTGGTCCACACAGATGACTCTACCACCGGATGGGGGGCCATGTACAACGGGCATGTGGTTTCGGGTCTTGGACGGGGCCTCAACTGCATTGGCATATCAATTGCCTCGAGTTGCTAGCAGTATGTCTTGCACTGGGCCGCTTCAAGGAGCTGCTGTCAGACAAGCACGCACTGGTCCGCTCGGACAAGCACTGCGGCCATTGCGTACATCAACCATCAGGCTGGTCTACGCTCCCGTCGCATGTCGCAACTCGCCTGCCATCTCTTGCTATGGAGTCAGAAGCATCTGAGGTCGCTTCAGGCCACTCATGTCCCAGGTGTGCTTAACCGTGCAGCCTACGAGCTCTTACGGCAGCCTCCACTTGTGGGCGAGTGGCGGCTCCATCCCCAGGCGGTCCAGCTGATCTGGCAGTACTTCGGCGAGGCCCAGGTAGTCCTGTTTCCTCCCCAGGAACTGCCCTCGGCCAGTGGTTTTCCCTGACCGGCGAGTCGCTCGCTCAGCTGGCCCCGGGGCCTACGCAATATGCGTTTTCCCCCAGTGAGCCTTCTCGCACAGCTCCTGTGCTAGGTCAGGGAGGATGAGGAGCAGGTCTTGTTAGTGGCTCCATATTGGTCACTCGGACCTGGGTTTCGGACCTAATGCTCCTCACGACAGCCCCTCCTTGGCCGATTCCTCTGAGGAAGGACCTCCTGACTCAGAGATGGGGCTTCCTATGGCACCCGCGTCCCGACCTGTGGAACCTCCACGTGTGGTCCCTGGACGGGATGCGGAGGTTCTGGGTGATCTCCCGCAGGCGGTCGTAGACACCATCACTTCCGCTAGAGCTCCTTCACGAGGAGCCTCTATGCGTTGAAGTGGAACCCATTCGTTGAATGGTGCTCCTCTCGCAAGATGAGAGGACCCCCGATCATGCTCGGTCAGATCTGTGCTTTCCTTCCTGCAAGAGGGCTTGGAGCGAAGGCTGTCTCCCTCCACCCTCAAGGTGTATGTTGCCGCTTCGCTGCACATCTCCATGCAGTTGATGGCAAGCCCTGGGGAAACACGATCTGATCATCAGGTTCCTGAGGGGGGCAAGGGGACTGAATCCTCCTCGCCCACCCTCCTTACCCTCTAGGGATCTCACCTTAGTTCTTAGCTAACTTCGGCGTCATCCCTTGAGCCTTTGCAATTAGTCGAGTTAAAAGTACTGTCTCTTAGACCGTCCTCCTGGTTGCATTGGCCTCATGTTAAGAGGGTAGGGGACCTGCACGCATTTTCGGTCGACGAATCATGCCTGGAATTTGGGCCTGGGGATTCTCACGTCATCCTGAGACCCCGGCCTGGATATGTGCCCAAGGTTCCTACCACTCCCTTCAGAGATCAGGTAGTGAACCTGCAAGCGCTGCCTTCGGAGGAGGCAGACCCAGCCCGGGCTTCGCTCTGTCCAGTTTGCGCCCTGCGTGTTACGTGGATAGAACTTGAAGCTTAGGACCTCAGATCAGCTCTTTGTCTGTTACGGAGACCAGCAGAAGGGAAAGGCTGTCTCCAAGCAGAGGATGGCCCACTGGTTAGTGGATGCCATCGCCCTGGCTTACGTTCCCAGGGCGTGCCTTGCCCGTTCGGGTTGAGAGCCCACTCCACCTGAGTGGCCTCTTCCTGAGCGCTGGCTCATGGCGCCTCGCTGACAGATTTGTAGAGCTGTGGGCTGGGCGACACCCAACACGTTTGCTAGGGTTTTTAGCTTACGTGTAAGCCGGTTCTTCCCGTGTACTCGCTTCCACCAGCCGGTAGATGCGTTGAACCTGTTCTTTGTGTCGGCTTGCAATGCCACTCCCGCCCCCTGGGCCGGATATGTGCATCTGTTGACTCCAGTCGTGATCCCCGTTCGGTGAACCCTGTCGAGTTCCTCCGCCTCCACCTTCGGCTCGGACATTGCGGAGTGTCTGATGCCAGACCAACATCCATCTTCGATGTCGTCTGTTGGTTGGGTTCCATATGTTGCAATCCCTCTACGTGAGTGATTCCATATGTGTATTGTCCACGGTTACTCCCTACGGTGAGCCCGTGTCTTTCCCTTAGCAGAGCTTCTGCTTTCACCTGTCAGATGAGTCTCCCCCTACTCAGGTGGAGCCATCCCAGGGACTCATATGCGTTCTGCCCTGCGGGCCAGTCCATATGTTTCCATGTAAATTCCTTCCCCTCTGGGTAGGTAGTGGTTTCCGCAGCGTTCCTTGCGGGTTCGCTTCCCCAGTGTAGTCTAGTTTACTTAGTGGGTATATCGGAACAGCAGTAGACTTCCCGGCGTAAGCTCGCCCCCTTCTCCGTCCCCTTGGTGTGACGGGCGGCTAGAGCCTGCGCTGGGCACTGGAAGGGGTTTCGTAACTGTGGCGTTTTAGTTGGGATCCCAATTCGTCGGTCACTACTGACGTACGTCGAACGTGACCGACTGAAAGGGAACGTCTCGGTTACGTATGTAACCCTCATTCCCTGAAGGAGGGAACGGAGACGTACGTCCCGTCGCCACAGTTTCTGTACCCTCACTGCAGTGCGGACATCGGTTGTCTCCTCAGCGAAAAACAGAGTGCGATTGCATCTGCCCCCCTTTTTATATCTACCTGTTAGGGGAGGTGCGCATTATGCAAATATCGCACGCCAATGTCCATTGGCTTGTTTTAGTTCTCTCGAAGCTGATAGGGGCTCTCTAGCGATATCCCAATTCGTCGGTCACTACTGACATACGTCTCCGTTCCCTCCTTCAGGGAACGAGGGTTACATACGTAACCGAGACGTTTTGTATGGCATTCAGCCGTACATGTTTGAACCGGAATCAGACCCAGATGATGAAGAGACTCCGGCAGAAGAAACACAATTGAGAATGGAGCAGGACGTCTCTGAATGGTTATTTGATACATTTATGTACTTATAGAGTTTTAATCGCGTCCACTTTGCAATTATGGATGTGCAACACACACACACACACACACACACACACACACACACACACACACACACACACACACACACACACACACTTTGATAACGTTTGCGCAATTTTTTGAAACTACAAACACAAATACTGTGATAACGTTTGCTAAGTACGTTAGATACACACTATACAAACAAGGTTTAAATTATATACACAGACATTCTACGACGACGACAACAACTTTAGACGCATTTGTTATTGAATTGGCTGACATCGACTGAAATGACTATTTGCTCAAAAAACATTAAATACACTTACTTCTTCTGGAGGTGACGTTGGATCGCGAACAGTAGGCAACGATCCACACTTGAGGATTAACTTTGAAGCAAGACCTGCTTTGAATTGACCTTCGTTCTCAAAACAGTCAGTCAAAAAATGATTTGCGCAAACATAAACGTATTTTGGAATTTTGAGTGGCGCCTATCCTTCGTAAATAAAATACATCCACTGCGTTTTCAGTGGCTCTGATGTCGGAAGTAAGTGAAAACTACTATGTTCATTATTACATCCCACAACAGAACACTTATGTTTCTTAGGAGACATTACCGGCTGTCGTTGAAACAATGGAGGATGGTTGACAGATCACTGATGGCGGGGTCTATGCCAAAACCAGATTGTCAATCAAACCACGTGGGTGGGGCTTAGCGCAATTCTACGTCACAGTGAGAGCAATCTTAGAACAGGGCGTTCTGAGACAGTGCTTATGAATTATTGAGATTGTAAAAAAACCACTGGGTGGATTTTTCTCATTCTAGGGTGGTTTTGCTCACACACTGCCAACACACATTTATGGTCAAACACCATGTAAAAGTGAATTTTGCATAATAGGTGCCCTTTAAGGAATTCATTTGATTAATTCTAACTCAATTCTTATATGTTGAATTTAATTAATAATATTGCTTGTAATCTGTTGCCACAATTGTATTAAGTAGATAGAGCGCATTACTTTTTACAGTGTACAATCTGGCATTCCTCTGGGATCGATTTTGGTATTTTTTACTCTTTAACATTTACATTTTTCGCACTAGGTCAACTCTTAATCTGTAATAATTTCATTTTTATGCAGATGACACTCAGATTTACATAAGCAAGGTTTTTGTATTTTCCCACATTGATTATTGCAATGCTCTACTGGTTGGGGTTTCAAAAGCTACCCTAAATACATTATATATTGTACAAAATTCAGCCGCTAGAATCCTGGCTAGGACTGAACAAAGGGTTACATCACTTGGAGTCCTTGCACTGGCTCCCTGTCAGGTTTTGTGTTGATTGTAAAATTCTCATTTCTTACCTAAAAGGCTTTGCATGGTTTGGCTCTTCAATATCAGAGCTCTCATACACCCCAATGTGTGAACTCTGCTCCTCTGAAACTGGTCTTTTAACTAAGTTCCGCAAACTAATTTCCCTTCATTGTGCTCCAAAATGGAAATATCTGCCTGTGGTAAGCAGGGCGAGGCCGAGAGCCGTGGGAAAGGAACGAGGCTGATGAAATGATTGCTAATGTGTACCACGCTGGCCTCGAGTTTCTCACGGAGGAACTCCGGAAGGATAAAAGAAGCAGCGACAACAGTGAAGGACGAGAGAGTGCGAGGTCTGGATTTTATGTTGTTTTGTTTTGTTTTTATGCAGCAGTCGTCCATGAGGGGCTGCCGCTTTACTTTAGTTTTGTGTTTATTTTATGATTAAATATTATGTTGAACATTCGCCGTTTCCAGCCTCCTTCCCCAAGCCGTGAACTTTGTTACACTTCCCCTAAAACTAAATTTTTAGGGTATAGCTTTCATTTGATTACTTTGAAATAGTTTTTACTCTTCTTGAATTGTTGTATTGTGTATTAGAAAGCACTTCTCTTTCATGAATGCATTTCTCTTATATGAATGTATTTCTCTTTTATTGTTTTGTTTTCTTGTAAAGCACTTTAAGATGCAACTTTTAAAGGCACTATATAAATATATTATTATTATTATTATTATATTATCCTTCACACCACTTCCAAGTATTTCATGTTTTCCTCTTCAATGACACATTCCCTTTTCAAGTTTAAGGTAATACTATGTATAAAATGGTAGCCCACAAAAAAATCAGTCAAGGATCAGTGATGACTTTAATGTAAGCTGTATACAAATACTCAAATACATTTTGATAGTATTAGTACAGAAGGGCTGCCCAATCCTGTTCCTGGAGATCTACCTGCCGGCAGAGTGCATATCCAACCTTGATCCAACAACACACCTCTCTGTAATTATCAGGTGTTCCTGAAGATTTAATGAGCTAGTTCAGTTGTGTTTGATCAGAGTTGGAGCTGAACTTTGCAGGAAGGTATATCTTCAGGACTCTAGCAAGAGTTTGTTTCTAGCACAATGATATTCAGATATTTTCAACATACTTTTTGGAACCAAATAAAGAAATAATTTAATTTGTAGAGCATGAGATTGTTTAAACCTGGTTATCAGTGTGCTGAGTAATCATCCCAAATAAGATTATTATTATTTTTTTTTAAATAACTGCAATACCAGATATCGCTGACAAAACCCCCTGAATCTCAACAGAATGTCAGTTGTTTCATATACATTTTTATAACAAAAAACAAACAAAAAAAAACCTTGTCAACCAGGATTTGTGTTTTATTCCCAGACTGAAAGTCAGAGGAGCTGCACCTAATTCTATCTTTAGTAACAGCTTTGCGTCACAAGGTAATCAAAAAGTGTAGTCATTATTTGTGGATTATTAATCAAAAAGGATAACTTTTAAACAGTTCTATTTATAAAGTCCATTGATAAAGAAACCTTTTGTGAGAGCAGGAAGTTTTTATGCATTATTTATGAATGCTTATTGAGTGTGCACTTGTAGTGTCCATCAAAATTTTTAAAGTATATATTTTTAAAAAAACTACTTAATAAGGAATTAAAAACAGAGTATGACTGGAAATTATAAAAATTACATATAAAGATGTACTGATAGTTCAAAAAAGCACACTAAAAAGTTCAGCTAATTACATTTAATATAAAATTAAACTAATACATTTTCATTCAATTGCAATTAACATGCAATTAAATATCTGAAAATATTACAATCAGTTTACACTTAAGTATATTCTTTTAAAGCATATTATTTCTGTAATAAGCACTCAAAAGTACGCTAAAGTGTACATCTCTTTTTTTCACAAGGGCATATAGATGAATCACCTGCTCTTTTGATAGGTGCTTCAGGTTGCTTATGTATGTTTTTAACACAAGGATCTGTCTATAAGTCAAGATATTTTTATTATTATTTTTATGATATGTATTTTAGCTTAAGGGTATTTGTCTGTTCCTGTGTTTCTATATAACCTGAAGTCTGTTAAACATTTATCTTTCATTATGCATCTTTACTGTGTGTGTGTATGTTTTTGAGAAAACTGCGAAAAACTGAGCATTTGTGTCAGATGAATGGCATCGAGATAAACATGGCAATTATGAACTTGCTACACATTCTATAAGAAGAAACTGAAAATATATAAATTTTGATAAAATAATTAAAAACCTATTTATATTATTTTACTTTATTACTGTTATAATAGAATATAATATTATTAGCTGTAATAAATTCAATTGGTCTGCAATTAATTTTTAATAACCACAATCAGCACTTAAAACATACCAACAATTCAGTTTGAGAATGTACAATATCACATCAGTTTTCTATGTCACATTATTTCACTCAAGATGAAAACGATGATACAGAAAATCAAATCACAACTGATGATACAGAGTGCAACAATCAGAAAGCATCTGTAGGCAGATATCACTCTGTGCTGAAAAGGGCATTGTTTTATTAAATTATTTCAAATTATTAAAACTGAGATAAAGTACAATGGATTATAACTGTATAAAAAGCACTACAAATTTAAATTAACCACATTTTACTTTATACTGAATGACTATTCTCATAAAAATACTTATTACAATACTATTTTTTTTACAGTGTACACAAGGTTTCTGAGACAAGGCTTCCCTTTACACAAACTTCAGTTAAGATTGTGGTGACATTCACTAAACAGCTGCATATTTTGTGTATAATTAATCAGACTGTATTACCAACGAACATCTATAGTATTTAATTTATATATGTGTTAGTATTATTATGTAAGAATGTAGTGAGAAGTTGATTTGTTATATAATTAACAACCATGTTTCATGTCCCTTGATAGTTGATTGAGTGAAAAAATTGAAAGGTTAGAGGAAATAGTGGATCAAAAGCAGAATTAGATACAGTGGAAAATACATCTCCATTTTCAACCCAACTTGGGTTGTTTTCAACCCAGAATTTTTTAGAGTGTGGTGTCATGTAAACTAGGCATTCCTTGAATCACCATGACAATGACAACTTAAGGTATTCTGTAGGAGAAAAAAGTATAATATAATATAATATAGTATAATATAATATAATATAATATAATATAATATAATATAATATAATATAATATAATATAATATAATATAATATAATATAATATAATATAATATAATATAATAATAGGTCATCCTTTGTCAAAACCACCACGACAAACATCATTTTACTGCTATAAGGTTCTTTTTATACACTGAAAAGATCAAAATGTGAAATAAGAAACAATAATGTCACATTGTTGGTGCATAAAAGTGGTTTAATAAGACCATTCAGCACCTAAAATACACTTCAATGCACGTCAAACACAATGAGAATGTGTTATTACAATGTTACACCAATTTCTTTGATCCCCATCTAGTGGAAACTGAAGTAATAGCAGCATGCTTAAGATCACAATTAAACAATATGTGACCAGAACAGAGCAGAAAATATACAGATGTTGTGTAAAAGAGGTATGAAAGTACCAATACAGTGGATAAAGAAAATACTTTGGTTTGTTAGATCTGTAATAAAGAATAGTTCCTTGGATTATGACTGTGTTATAACACTTAACTTTATATGATGAATGCAGATACTAGTGAGAGACTAAAAAATGACATTCTGTGAGTCTAGTGAGTGAGTAGCATACAACATTTACAATTAGCTGAACTATTAAGCCTATAATGGTAATCAAACAACCCAGCTAACAGGGATTGTTCTTAGAACTTTGGCTAACATTCTCTCAAAGTTATGAACAAATAGAATGTTTGTACAAAGTTATCTGGTCTTTAATAACATTATGAAAACATTTGCATCAAAACAATGCTATTTATACATTATTTACCTCTTAGTACTGTTTCAGATGGTTCAGAGAACATTCAAAACGTAATACTTGCAAAATGATCAAATACAGTTAACATTCAATATTTTCTCTAATGCTCATGTAACCAGAAATTTTAAAAAACCAACAAACAAAAACAAACAAAAAAATAGACATTTTAAAACGAGAACTTAATGGGAAAGTTAGCAAAACGTTCCTAGAACATATTTTGTTAGCTGGGAAAGGGCCAAAAACGACACATTAAACCCCTATTCTAACTCTCTCCATTTGATCAAGATAAAAACATGGTCGAGACACGACCTCATCTTGGACTGAAATGGATTTTCAAGATTTACTAGTGTACTAGCACCAATGACGTCACATTAGGAAGTATACATCGTATGTACAGAGAACACATCCTACTGTTTGATATTACCTGGAGAGCGCAACTCTTTTTTCTTTTCTTTTAACAGAGTGTAAAAGATTAAACCCAACTTGGGTGTATATTATTCTGTTAAGATATTGTTACTATTTTTTTATTCTCTTGTGAGCATAGGAGTTCAAGACATTTAATAAAGTCTATCAGATTTACCAGAATACTAACACTGAAGAGGCCAAATGAATTGTGGGAGTATTTTGCAATACATTAACATATCATACAGAGCATTTTTGTTTGTTGATAAGTTAGCTCCATGTATTTATTATTGGAAATCAGTGGTAAGATACCTTTTCTCAATTACCACAATATTACCTGCAGTATAGTTTTTGACAGCTGAAAATGATTTATAACTGATATACAGTCTATATCTAAAAAATGTAGCATCCTATTTACAAACTACTTGGTAATAATGTCTTGCATTAAGCGGATCCAACTGTGCATGCTTGCATTGTTTAGATACATTTTTCCCTGCCAATTTTTTTTTCAATTTTTTATTCTTTGACCTGCTGTTATATTTACATCAATAATTCGGTGATCTTTAATATTAATATTGACGTTATTGTTCATTATCTTAACTTTTTTTCTGGAAGACTCGCATTGTATTTTATTTCCTGTAGAAATTAGCAGTGTTTGTAAGGCAGTAGGGGCTTTCGCACCGGAGGAACCTTTTCATAGTTCCTAGAACTATTGGCTGAAGTACCCGGATCTTGCAGTGTTCGCACCGCAGGAACTAGGAACGATTTTAGTTCTAGGACTTGGGGGAACTAAATTAGCTCCTACATTAGAGTAGGGTCTAATGCTGCCTTCGCGTGCTCTCGGAATTGTCGTAAATACAAGTTTCTTAGGTAAAAATTGCACATGAACGCGCCCTCCCATTTCGAAAGTTGAATGTGATGAGCTCATAATGACGAATTATCGAATTTCCGATAGCACGTGAAGGCAGCATAAACCAGACCTATAGGAAATATCAGTTATGTAAGTGTACGTTGATTGGTCAAACGCATCTCAAACACCAGAACCTGGCATTTTTAAAAAGCTGTGTAAACATTTAAACTACGGCATTTACCTGTCGTCTGCAGGGTTGTGTTCTCTATGATATGCAATACTGAAAGTTGTCATAGGAGATTGTGTCTTAGCCCCACTTTTTGCTTTTTCGTCACGTAGATTATAAGTTTACATTCCATCTTCATTATCACGAAACCCACGACACACAACAAACACAGCTCTGATCACGGCATTATTCCATGCCGCGCTTAAAGGCGCCACTGTCGGCCGCTTCAGAGTTCCTATTACCGGTGCGAATGCAACCAGGAACATGGTCCGGGGGAGAAATTAATTCCCAGGGAACTATCTTAGTGGCTAGTTTCTATAACTGAACTCCTAGAACTATTTGGTGCGAAAGCCCTAAAGCCGGGCACACATTTAATGACTAGCTAAAACATTTTAAGACTGTGCTCAACATACAGCGACTGTTTCCTGCTACTGAAGCAGATTTATATACTTACACATGGAATTTGAACACTGACTGTAATCACAGACTGAACGCAACTGGCTCTGACTGGACGCGTTTTAGCGCGATCAGTCATAAGTATCAATTTACATTCATAATCTGCCTTAAAATCGTTAAGTGTGTGCGCGGCTTAAAAGAATGGTTCCCGCGCCCTTCAATCACTGAATTTCAATGATTTTCCATTAATTCTCCAGTTGTTGATTGTTAGATTAAGAATTTATAAAAGTCATTTTATAGAGATTGCACAAAACAAACAATATCGTGCATGACTTTCCCTGTGTCTGTGGAAACCCTGAATATGGTTACACTTTTACTTAGTCTCTGTAAAATTTATTTCACACAACCAATGTCTAAAATCTAAACACAGATTTGGTTCAGTGTAAATGAAATGCTACATAAGACCTGCTTTGCTATTGAAAGAATAAACATACACCTTACATTGTAAATGCTTTGAATCATTAAATATATGCAAGAAAGAATGCAAGCATGCACCAATCACAATTCAATTTTCAATCAGATAGAAGACCAATCACAAATCATAATGCAAATGTCATGATGATGACTTTACTGCCAGTTAGCATTCAAATAATGAAGAGTCAATCACCATATCAATGGGAGATTTTCAAACTTATACTTAATTACCTTAATTTTTTTTTTTTTTTTTTTTTTTTTTTAAGGAAAGAAGTTAACAAAAATAGCCAACACAAGCGATGAAATTAGTGGTTCGGGATAAATGAACTATAGATGCTTAAAGGTGCAGTATGTAATATTGACAGCTAGCGGTTCAATTGGGTTCTGTTGTCAGAATTGTTTCCCCCACCACCTCCTCAATTGAGGATTGAGGACACAAAACAGGAACAAGTGCAATTGACAAACAAAGGCGATGATCTTTATGCTGTAAGTTGATTTAATGCCTAATACAAGCTTTTTAGATGGATGCTGAGACTTTTTAGGTCGGATAGAATCTGCGTTCTCTGACCCAGTTCATATGCTGGCTTCCATGACTGTAGTACTCTGTGTTTTCCACCAACTGGCAACTTGGGGTATCGAAATAATCCTATTGGGTAAATTGGCAGTGGGCAGGATCACACAGATCAAAACAAAAACAGACATTCTGACATGGAACGCACATTTAGAATAACTGGATGTAGCATTGTTTTTCAGAGAAACAAGTATGTGAACATGGCATGTATCCTGAATCTCTGCAAACATATTATATTTTTATGCTTTAGTACAGTCAAACAATTACATACAGCACCTTTAATATTAGAGTTAGGGGCTGAGTCTGAATATTTGAGGAATATGAGTAGAGTACTGCTTTGCAAACACTCGGCTGATAGACACAGAGGATCTCTGCAGCTTTTTATAAGTAATGTAATGGAACGTAATGAAAAGGTAATGCAATGTTAAAGTGATAGTTCACCCAAAAATGAACATTCATTTTCATGTCTTTTGAAACCCAGAACTTTAAAAAATATATTTTTCATTAAATGAAAATTAATAATAATAACATAATAATAGTAGAATGTTCCCCTTTTACAATGAACGCGAATGGTGACCACAGCAGTCAAGCATGATTTTTAATGAATGATATAAATGCCTGTTACTCACTCAAAACTATATGACATTAAAAAAAAAAAAAAAAAACTTAGTTAAACTTAGTTAATTGATTTTTGACTTTTTTTTGTCCTTTGTGGAGCTTGACAACCCCTGGTGCCCATCCACTTCCATTGTAAGAAAGTGTTAAAGGTTTGGAATGATAAGGAAGAAAAATTATGAAGATTTTTCATTTTTGGTTGAACCTTCCCTTTAAGCATAATGACATATTATAAAGCCCTATCGTGTCGATTTCATATACCACTAAAATATAAAAACCATTGCTGCTAAAACCTCACTGATCACCAAAGCCCCCCTACTTACAATATACATACAGATCACATGAGCATGAAGTGTCAAACGTCTGTTAAAGAGTCAATGGGGGCCACTTGAGGTTCAGTGGGAGGGCTGGGGATTTCTTCTATTGGCTCAGATAGAGGTTCAGGCATGCGCTCTGGCATTGGCTCCACCTCTGAGACCACCACCTCCACCTACAGGATTTGAATGGAATGAGAAGAAACAGAGGTTTGATTGGTTGACAGATTCTAGAATTAGAACAGAGTTAAAGCCCCTTAACACCAATCTCTTTCTTTTTTTTTCTTCAACAATTTGTTTTTAATCTCTATAATAAAAATGTATAATTCAGATTTTGATCTCCATATCCATTTACATATATTATATATATATCTTCCAAGGGGTTTTTTCCCTCCTAGGACTTTTTTCCCAGTGCTAGCACGCTGGGTTTTACTCCTAGGGTTTTTTTTCCACCCCTGGGAGTCAGCCGACATTGGCTTAATGTAGCACCATCTTGTATATGTTACATATTACCACGCTTGTGTTACAGATCCCTTGTTCTCCTAGACTCCATTTCCCAAGATCCTCCTGTTCTCCACACCTGCACTCACTTCCCTCGTCATCTCCCCATCATCACGGATCACCTGCACCTGGACTCTATTGTTAGCACTCCCTTTATATGACACTCACTCCCTGCACTCCTTGTCCGTTCTCTGTTGTGTTAATGTGTATGTTCGGTGAACTCTGCCTGTGTTTATTAAAGATCATCTATTGTCTGTGGAAATCCGTATCTGCCTCATCTCTGCACCAGCATACCGTAACAGCTTGTTTGTACAGCTTATTTTTAACCACTTCCCTTTTTTCTGTGCTTCTAATATGTAAAGCTGCTTTGAAACAATTACCAATTGTAAAAGCGCTATATAAATAAATTTGACTTGACTTGACTTGACCAAGAATGATCAATATAAAGATAATTATACCATGTTTTGTCATGAAACTCTAGATGGGTACTTATCGCAACCTACTGACAATCACATTGTTAACAACACGGCACAAGCTGATTGGTTCCTGTTGCATCTGTAGCCGACGAGCTTACTGATCAACATTTAAATAGCTGGAAAATGAAAGTGTAGCAGTTGCAGTGCGCTTTCACGGTTTCTCTGAAACCCTCCACCTTAACCAGCTCCACCTGTATAGATCTGCTATGGGTCATTTCATATATGCTATCATCTTACATGCTCACAACAGTGTGTCTATGTACTGGCATTATCAAGTCTCTATACTTGCTCTGCAGCAACAGCAGCAATAATCCATAGCAGCAGCAGAGTAGTAGATATATAATGCCAAGATCAAATACATTATTATTGTCATATCCATTACCATGCTAAACTTTTTCATGATAGAAATAATGAAAACTGTACCAGCATACACACCAACATTCTGAATATTATAAGCACACACTGCAGTTATGTCATTGCTTTAAATGCTTGAGCTGTTTAAAGTTGAGTGGATTCAGATTGGCTGTCAATGTTTCCAATGATATTGTTCCTCTGTGTCATTATCGTTATAGATGTGTGGACTTCCCTATTCTCAAAGAATTATTAAAACTTTATTGATGTCATTATAGTTATTGTTCTTGGTTTAAATGGGCCTTTTACAAATGAGATAGCAATGGCTTGGCATGCTTTAGTTTCTTATTAGGCTGTTTTGAACCAACTGAAGGTTGATTCCTAAATTAAAGCTCATAAGCAATGTAGGTGAATTTGGTGTACCTGAGGTTGGGTGACCGCCTCAGACTGAGATGGAGCTTCACGCTGTCTAAAACCAGGAAACTGTAGAAAACACAGAATTCATCACAGTCTTAAATTAGTTTATCATGAAAAGGATTTGATCAGACAGTTTTGAAGAGCAGATTACAAAGACCAAATAAAGAACACACATGCTGAATTATTTTAGAAAAAAAATCCCGTTTATACCAAAAGTCTACCAAATTTATTTGCATTAAATGGGTAGTTCACCCAAAAATGAAAATTCTGTCATTAATTACTCACTCTCACGTTGTTCCAAACCCATAAGACTTTTATTCATTTTCTAAACACAAATGAAGATACTTTTAATGAAATCTGAGAGATTTCTGTCCCTCCCACTCAGCCTTACTTGCTTGATGCGCAAGAACAAATCTCATTGGTTCTTGCGGAAGCTCAATCATGCTGGTGTAACACGGAATCCCATTGGTTCTTTACATTTGAGCTTCTGTTTACCAAATTGAAGTGCTCTATGTATTAGCCGGTCAATGTTTATATGTAAATAAAAGTTTCATATGGATTTTTTTTACTATCTCTTTATGAATGTTCTGAAGAATCAGAGTTTTGGGTCAATAGGCTTTCAATGGAAAGACAGAAATCTCTCAGATTTCATTAAAATATCTTCATTAATGTTCTAAAGAAAGGGGGTTTGGATCTAGTGTTGTAAACCATTAGAGTAAATGTAAATAGTTTCTGGCTACTTTGTAGTTTGACTGAGTATTAAAGATTACTTGACTACATTTTTGAATAAGTACTTTGTACTCTTGTACTCCAATACATTTGTGATGAGTAATGCAATTACTTGTTACATTTTGCATGGCACAATTTTTTTCTGCAGCAGTGTATTTCTGCAACAAAAGAAGGTAATATATCTTGTGAGTTTTACACCCAAACTTGTCAACGAGGCTACTTAATGTGAAAATGTGAGTGTATAAGCAGGTAGTTGTGAATCGCAGATGTTTTGTATAAGATGAGGACATGACTGCAGCCGGTGATGAGGCTGAAACCAGCATGTCCAGTGCAAGTAGGCATCGACTATTTCATTTTACTTAACATTATCTTATTTGTCCGTAATTTTGAAGAGACCTTTTTGAAGAATATTGGTTTACTTATGCCCTTTTTGCACACTTGAGCTTAACTGAGACTTGACACTTTCTAGACTTTTAAGAGGCTTTTGTGGTGATCTTGATTTGTTGCAATATTGAGGTGTTCATTTTATTTCAATTTTAGAAAATTAACGCGATTGCTCTCCTCAAAAATCAACTGTTTTTTTTTTTTTTTTTTCACTGAAATGTCTCTTAGGTTTGAGGTCTAGTGCATCTTTGAGCCTCCATTCAGTATGAGTAAAATATTTAAGTACTGTTAAGTACTGCTGAGTTGTTTCAACCCATGTTTGGGTCAAATATGGACAAACCCATCCGTTGGGTTTAAAATTTAATTTTAAAAATAAATATTGAAACAACGCAGCATTTTTTAGTGTGCGAATATGGTTTTCAGGTACTCTTTACACCTCTGTTTGGAATGAAATGAGGGTGAGTAAATGATGACAGCAATTTCATTTTTGGGTGAACTAACGATTTAAACACCACACAATCTCCAAAATCATCACATACTCTCTTTAACCCTCCTATTCTGCATATGATTAACTGACCTTCATGCCATCTTTAACCAGAGCACTGAGTCCAAACAAAATGGTTACAATACAGATCGCCAACTCCACCACCAGAAACAGAACCAAGGTGGCCAAGAAGCCATCAATCAAGAGCTGACAGAAACCAAAAGTGACAGAAAAACAACACAATGGTCATACAATTTACCTAAAAAGGCAAAATAGTTATTATAGCTATCAAAACTGATGTGCTTGTCCACATGATTGTAAGTTGCCAAAGAGATCAACTCAACCAAACATGCAGACAAGCAGATCAGTAAGACAGATATTGTTGTAATATTAAAAAAAATGGACTTAAGATGAGCAAGAGTGACCATCAGAGTTTTCATAGCACATCTGCAAATAATTAAAGGTATCTTTCATTCTGAAGCATTTTCAGACAACTGGCCCAAAGTGCAAAACTGACCAAATAATCTTCAAAATGACCCACACGCTGCTTCCGCATGCATTCACTCTCCTACAAATTGGAAACACGAATATACACAAAACTACAGATAATTTTTTGATAAAAACAATGAAAAATAAGAAGATCCTGAATTATAGGATGAATTCAGGCATTTTGGACCACTGTTTGGGAAGCTGTCACATTGGTGGCTCAATTTACCTGAATTAACATTAATTGTGTTGTGCTTGAATTGCTGCAAAATATTTTTCACCTTAAAAAACAACAATACCTATTTTAGGAAAATGTTATTTTCAATTAACCTGTTTTTTTTTTTTTTTTTTGTATTTTCAGCAAATATGTAAGCACATTCATGTACACAAAGGAAAACATAAAGGTAAGAATTACTTACTTTATAATTTCTCTCGACAGTATAAGTGCACTTCCTGAAACAATATTGTTGCTTTGGAAAAGCAGACACAAAAGACAAAATCATGTTGAATTTTGCCAAAGATCAGGTTCACTTGACAAATAGCTATAAAGCTACTATTCATATACAAATGTAGCTGCAAGCACACCCAATTAGTCAATTTGGAAAAACTGTTACAGTTTTTTGACTTCCTTGACAAACTACAGTGCCCTCAGAAAGGTTTTGGACTTCTGAGATTGGGACAAATCCCATAAATACCCATTAATTGGACAGCTATTATAAGATGTTTCTTCTGATTTTTTTCAGGCACCTTTCGAGTTTTTGCTTGGTGTCAGACAAAACAGAGTGTTAAGGTGGCTGGACATCACTGGACTTAAAGGAATAGTTAACCAAACAATGAAAAGTATCCCATAATTTACACATGCTCAAGCCATCCTAGGTGTATGACTTTCTTCTTTTAGCCAAACACAATCTGAGTTACATTAAATAAATATTCTGCCTCTTCCCAGCTTTGTAATGGCACTGAATAGTGCCCAAGTTTTTGAAGCTCCATAAAGCACATCAATCCATCATAAAAGTAATCAATCCGATTCCAGTGGGTTAATAAATGCCTTCTGAAGGAGGATTTTTTGTAAGAAAAATATCCATATTTAAAACTTTATAAACTATAATCACTGGTTTCCAGCAATGGCTGTAGTTGAGTTGAGTTCCAGTGGAAGGGTGACCTCTGACCCGAATAGACGCCTATCGTGAAAAACAACGTAACTCTCTGTGGATTATTTTTATGATGAATGGATGTGCTTTTTGGAGCTTTGAAATCTCAGGCACTGTTCAATGCCATTACAAAGCTGGGAAGAGCCAGAATATGATTATCTCTGATTGTGTTCAGATGAAAGATGAAAGCCTTACACCTAAAATGGCTTGACGGTGAGTAAATAATGGGATAATTTTTATTTTTGGGTGAACTACATGAGCAGCCTCAAAGCCTAAAATTTACAGTATCACCACTAACCCACCAGCAAAAATCCCCAAAACAATAAAATACAAAATAAAAAACACACACAAATAAATAAATAAATAAATAAAAGCAAACCAAGAAAACGGCAATATTCCATACCCTAATACCCCTTAGATCTGAATCATGCATGTTTAATTTCAGATCTAAAATATTTTTTGTGTGTAAAAAAAAAAAAAAAAAAAAACGTTAAGTGTTATAGTCCAAATACCTTGAAAGGGCACTGTTTTTATTCATTCCTCCAGCATCAGAAAAAGTCTGTACCAAGTGCAAAGGATCAATATCCATTACTCTATTCTGTTATAAATATATAAGACACGTTTTACATTACAAAGCATAAACAAATGAATAGGAAAAATGTTAACATATTTTGCTATATCTTATGTCAACAATTCATATCCATCTATATTTCTCAGCAATTATAAGCCAACTAATATTCTACCTAAAATAAAAAAAAAATAAATAAAAATTCAAGCAAACTGCTTAAATTGCTTTCCAATTTAAAGCAATTTAATAAAGTGTTATATATTCAGATCCACATCAAATTATAAGCCAGTACCCCAAATAACAACATTACATTTATATTTCATCCAAACACTTTATATTCATTCCAACAACATAATCCTTCACTTCATCAGGCCCTGGTTAAAAAAAAATCACATTGCTTAAAAAAAAGAATCACAAACTATATATATATTAATTTAAGAAAAACAAAATTGTACTAAAACTTCAGCTTCCAACTTTGAGAGCACTTCTTATTTCACTGTTTAAAGAAAGAAAAACACATACAGTTCTTTAACTCCACTACACTGCACAATCTTAAAAAAATCTTCAACCACCTGAACCACTTGGCCTTTTGACAGACAAACACATCATTGTGCTTTTTATTGAAATTTTTGAAGATGCTATGTTTTGCACTTCGGTACAGTCCTTTGAAAAGGCATCAAGGAAATTTCTTTAAGAAAAAACTGTAACAAGAAAGTTGATGTGGCCAGTTCATCACATCATACCCACTTTGAAGTGTTTCATCCTTCCCCTGCACCCAAAACACACCCACATGCATTTATCATCAATATACTGTATGTATACAGATATCTGTAGGTCTACATATATGTGCTAAAATACACAAACCCATCTTCCTATAATGCAAGCTGTGCAGTAATAGAGTAGCAGATCTGTGAGCTCACCACAGCATAGATCTCCAGTCTCCTACAGTGCTCACAGTGGTAAGTGTCCTGACGGTAAGGCAGGTGACGGGACAGCAGCCCAAGAACAGCAGTGGAAAACGCTGCACTGACCAGGTGAGCAACCAGTGTGGCTTTCACCTTTACACGATAGGACAGAAGTTACTGTACAGCTACAACTCACTTACTATGTAATTTATAAAAACATTATAAAATGAAACAGTACTGAGAAAAGACTTAAATTTAATGTCAGTCAAAAGTTTGTACACACTTACTTTCTTTATTATGATTATTTTCCACATTTGAATAATCAACAGACTATGAAATAACACAAATGGAAGTATGGGAATTATGTAGGGATCATAATAAATAAGCAGATCAAAACTTGCTTGTATTTGAGCTTCTTTTTTGTGTAGATTAGATTAGCTGCCAATCCCTCGCTATCTGCTCCAAAATAAAAAACAAAGCAAAAAGCAAAAAAACCTTAAACAAACAAACAAACAAACAAACAAACAAACAAACAAAAAAAACTAAATGAATAACAAACAAAAAAACAAAACATTTAAGAAAAACAGAAACAATTTATATATATATATATATATATATTTTTTTTTTTGCGAAACAAATTTCAATGGTTTATGTTCGGAAAAGGTTTTGGGCCAAGCAATAATAAAAAAATAAAATCATCGAGATTAAAGTTGTTAAATTTCAAGAAAAATCTCGTTAAATTTCGAGAAAAAAGTCTAAATAAAATGTTGAGAATAAACTCATTAAATTATGAGAAAAAACTTGTTAAATTTCAAGAAAAAATTTGAGATAAAATGTTGAGAATAAACTCGTTAAAGGGATAGTTCACCCAAAAATGAAAATTTGATGTTTATCTGCTTACCCCCAGTGCATCCAAGATGTAGGTGACTTTTTTTCTTCAGTCGAATGCAAATTATGATTTTTAACTGCAACCGCTGCCGTCTGTCAGTCAAATAATAGCAGTAGATGGGAACTTCAACTATAACAGTAAATAAAACTTGCTTAGACAAATCAAAATTAAAACCTGCGGCTCGTGACGACACATTAATGTCCTAAGACACGAAACGATCGGTTTGTACGAGAAACCGAACATTATTTATATAATTTTTACCTCTAATACACCACTATGTCCAACTTCGTTCAGCTTCCTGTTAGTGAGGTCAAAAAACGCGTTCTGAAGACGGAAGTGATGTCTCGCCCATATACTTCAATGAGCGCGAGACATCACTTCCGTTGTCAGAGCGCGATCAGACCTCACTAGCCGGAAGCTGAACGAAGTTGGACATAGTGGTGTATTAGAGGTAAAAAATTATATAAATACTGTTCGGTTTCTCGCACAAACCGATCGTCTCGTGTCTTAGGACATCAATGTGCCGTCACGAGCCGCAGGGTTTAATTTGGATTTGTCTATGGAAGTTTTTTCGACTCTTATTGTTCAAGTTCCCAATTACTGCTATTATTTGACTGACAGACGGCAGCGGTTGCAGTTAAAAATCATAATTTGCGTTCGACTGAAGAAAAAAAGTCATCTACATCTTGGATGCCCTGGGGGTAAGCAGATAAACAACATCAAATTTTCATTTTTGGGTGAACTATCCCTTTAAATTACGAGAAAAAAAAACGTTAAATTTTGAGAAAAAAGTCGAGATAAAATGTTGAGAATAAAGTCATTAAATTATGAGAAAAAAGTCGTTAAATTACGAGAACAAATTCGTTAAATTATGAGAAAAAAGTAGAGATAAAATGTTGAGAATAAACTCATTAAATTATGAGAATAGTCATTAAATTACGAGAAAAAAGTTGTTAAATTATGAGAACAAATTCGTACGTTTTTTTCTCCTAATTTAACAAGTTTATTCTCAACATTTTATTTAGACTTTTTTCTCGAAATTTAACAACTTTAATCTCGAGAAGGTTTTATTTTTTTATTATTGCTTGGCCCTAATCCTCTTCCGTATTTATGTATGAGCATTACAATCATTAGGAGAAAAAGTCAAGTGTGTCCAAACATTTGTCTGGTAGTGTAGGTTCAGGGTGGGTAGATAAATAGGTAGGTAGTTTCATTGATTCTGCAAACCTTTTAACGTGTACTCACCCAAAAGAGTGATGGGAACCTTCCAGCATGGATTAAAATTGATCCAGACACAAGCAACTGATAACAACAGGTTAATGAAATTATTTATGTTTGCAACATGCATAGTAACAACTTAATTAATTAATAAACACCCTGTTTCTCAATGAATATTAGTACATTCAGCTTACCTGAGCAACAATTACTACCACAACAATGACATCAGGAGAGAAGTGGACCTCTTCATAGAGCTGAAGAATGGTGACGCTCAGACACAAGCACAAGACAGCAATAATGATCTGAATGGACTGAAACAACAGAACAAGATAAACTTGGTATGTTTTTTTTTTTCCAATAAGGCCATTAGAAAGGTTGTATAACAGAAAATAATTATAAATATAGCTGCAAGCAGTAATTACGGGGCCAAGCACAAAGAAGGCACAACAAGTCATGCCAACATGGCTGGGAGCATCAGACCAACTGCAATAGTGAACAATTAAAGAACTTTTAAAGGTGCCCTAGATTTAAAAATTGAATTTACCTCGGCATAGTTAAATAACAAGAGTTCAGTACATGGAAAAGACATACAGTGAGTCTCAAACTCCATTGTTTCCTCCTTCTTATATAAATCTCATTTGTTTAAAAGACCTCAGAAGAACAGGCAAATCTCAACATAACACAGACTGTTACGTAACAGTCGGGCTCATTATTATGTACGCCCCCAATATTTGCATATGCATGATTGAGGCATTAGACAAGGGCAGCCAGTATTACCATCTGGATGTGCAGAGCTGAATCAACAGACTAGGTAAGCAAGCAAGGACAATAGCAAAAAATGGCAGATGGAGCAATAATAACTGACATGATCCATGATATCATGATATTTTTAGTGATATTTGTAAATTGTCTTTCTAAATGTTTCATTAGCATGTTGCTAATGTACTGTTAAATGTGGCTAAAGTTACCATCGTTTCTTACTGTATTCACGGAGACAAGAGCCGTCGCTATTTTCATTTTTAAACACTTGCAGTCTGTATAATTCATAAACACAACTTCATTCTTTATAAATCTCTCCAACAGTGTAGCATTAGCCGTTTAGCCACGGAGCACTATCAAACTCATTCAGAGTCAATGTAAACATCAAAATAAACACTGTACTTACGCGATTAGACATGCTGCATGACGAACACTTTGTAAAGATCCATTTTGAGGATTATATTAGCTGTTTGAACTTTTTTTTAAGTTGTTTAAGGCAAGCGCGAGCTCTTGGGGTGTGGAGCACGAGAATTAAAGGGCCACACACCCTGAATTGACTCATTTCTAATTGTGCCCCAAAATAGGCAGTTAAAAAAATGAATTTAAAAAAATCTATGGGGTATTTTGAGCTGAAACTTCACAGACACATTCAGGGGACACCTTAGACTTATATTACATCTTTTAAAAAAAGTGGCATCAATGTTCTCAGCATGACCCATGGAATCTATTAAAACCAGTCTCATTACATTAGGCCACATTTATATAAAGCTATTAGCATTTTTTAAAAATTATATCACAACGTTTGACCACAAGGTGACGCTGTCTCAAAACCTTTTGAGTACCTTCAGAGCATGGTGTCGATAGCACATACTGAGTTTCATAATGGTATACCAATGCATTCATAAAATATAGCATTTTTTTTATCATAACAGTGTATTTTAGTTAATGGCAATTTCATGTTTTGTTCAATCCTAGTCCTCAGGGTTTCCCCATACATGTGTGTGTCAAATTTGGTGCAAATATCTAATTTCGTTTTGGAATTACATACATTTATATGTATGAGAACATAAAATTTAACCATGGGCGAATTTGATTAGATTTTTTTGCCACTCCCTTTTAAAAATTTTGACATTTGGTATTATCACTTAGTTAACCAACTATGGGTCCGTGTTTCCTACGCTGGTTTCGTCTCCATTGGACTAACGGTTTCGAAGATATTTGCAAAAGTGTTTTAAGCACTAAATCGCCATGTTGCACAAACCATAAGGCGAAAACTAGCATGTTTGGTATCTTTGGAATCAGCAAGGATTCAGGAGTCCAAACAGATGACTCCCGTGAAAATAAGTCAATCGCATCCAAAATTATAAGCATATAAAAATTATTTTCTTCACTCGGTGGTGCTGGTCCGAAACTTCTCAGACTCCTTCAGGGCATCGTGCTGATGACCCATACCAAGTTTTGTAATGATACGCTAATGCGTTCATAAAATACAGCATTTTAGCACAAAATTCAAAATGGCCGATATGGGAAAATTGGATACCTGAATCTAACAAGACCACATTTATGATTTTTGGACAAACCCATCAGAAGTTATAAGCAAAAATAGCCTTTTTTTGTATCTCCGGATGGTAGAGCTGCGCTGAAACACTGCATGTTGCTTCAGGTCATGCTTCTGATGACACGTACCAAGTTTGGCCTGAATACGATAAAACATTGCGGAGATACAACCTTATGTCTATATTCGCAAGTGCTGTGTAAAATTCGTCCATGCATTTTTCAAAAACAGTTTGAGAAATCGACTTGAATTCCATAACTTTTTGTCAGCATGGTTTGAAGTTGATCTAGTTAAATTTTCGTGAAAATTGGAGCAACGGCCTAGGAGGAGTTCGGTTTTTGTAAAAATCAAAATGGCGGGAACATTTTTATGATGGAAAATTACGAATCGAATCGTCTTGAGCTAAAGAATCAGAGGAAAAAATTTAGTTTCTAGCCCTTACAGTTCAAAAGTTATTAGCATAACCGTGAGTGCAAATTTGGACAGCTGGTGGCGCTAAAGGGATTGAGTTAGAGACTCCAAATTTGCTATGGGGACAGTTCAGACTGACCTCTATCTGTGTGCCAAATTTCACAACTTTCCTACAAGCTGTTTTATGGGCTGTCAATGACTTCCAGAGCAGAAGAAGAATAATAATAAAAAGAACGCCAACGGATACAATAGATGCCTATGCACCTTCATACTTACGCACCCTAAATACTTTTATTTGATGTCCAAGATTCAGTTTTGGGGTATATTTTTTAACACTCTGGATAATTTTTCATTATAAACTAAGCTATTCTTTTTTCTTTTTAAATCCAGTCTTTCATATTGCAAAAAATTTGCTACAAAGTAGCTTGTGAAATAACTGGTATATAGAGATATTCTGCATTCAGTATCAGATTTGTTGCAATGTTGAATGTGACACTCACCCCCAGTGCCTTCGGCTCCACATTCTGAAATGTCTTCACCTGCTTTGGCATCAGATTTCCTGGAGGGCGGGTGGGGCCCTGACTCTCAATGCCCATGTCAGTCAGTTTGAGGCGTGGCTATGCTAATGTCAAGAAATACAGTTTGAGATCTCTTGATATAGCTGGTTATGAAAAAGGAACCTGAAGTAACAGAGAAACAGAGACAGATGAGAACAAAGACAGATGGAGGCAGTGCAGGAAAGAATGAAAAAGGGTGTGCTGGAAAAAAATATGGCTGACTGAGCAATAAATTACCCTTAAAGCAATAGTTTACCCAAAAATGAAATTTGTCATAATTTACTCACCCTTATACTGTTCTAAAACTGTATGAGTTTTTTTCTTCTGTTGAAGAATTTACTTAAAAAAACTGTTTGATTATCAGCATTATTTAAAATACCTTCTTTTGTATTCAACAGCTTTCTGGGCATCTGAAAGTGTTCATTATCTTGCTGGCAATGCAGGCCTCACTGAGCCATCGGATTTCATCAAAATATCTTGATTTGTGTTCCGAAGATGAACAAAGGTCTTATGGGTGTGGAACGGCATGAGGGTGAGTAATAAATGACAGAATTTTCATTTTTGGGTGAATTAACCCTTTAATCCCATCATAAAGGGGAGGATTTGAGGTATAAGTCCAAGGTACAAGATAACCCCTCCCTTATATATTTTTTTTCTTCTCCTGACTAGAGATGACACAAAATCTCATCTCAGTTTGATGAGTGAGCACTTTTGATGAATGGCTACACTATTTTAAATTTTGTTATATACTATCTGAATATCAACATTTGTGAGATTTAGTCAGTTTTGAAGTTAATTTATCTAATTTTATGTCTCTGTATAATAATGATCTATGGCATTGTATATGTTGAATATCAAAATTTTTTTGTCTCGTATTAATGAGGGAATTGTGGAGTAAAAGTTAGTTTTTATTTTGACGTAAAAAGATACACTTAAGACCCATGGGGAAAGATGACCCCCCTCCCCCATCCCAATATATTCAGTATTTGCATAAATTTGATGTACATCTTTGCTTTCTTTGGAATGAAATACTTCAATTAGCATTTGTAATGTTGCTGTTATGACATGTCCTCAAATAAAATATGGGTAATTAAATATGTAAATAATCATATATAAGTCACAGAATAATTTTACCTTTCAGATGAATCTCTTTTACTGGTATTCTGCTTTGTCTTTCATTGGTTATTCAATTACTATCAAGTAAACTGTCAAAATAAGATGTTAAATATAATAGTTTTAATATTTTACATAATAGCATATTTTTTATATATATATATATATATATATATATATATATATGCTACATGTTAATTAGAATATTCAGCACATACACTTATATAACCATCTTAAAAAAAGTAAATCCACAATGCTTTTAAGGGGGCATCTTCACCCATCCAAAAGGCCTACAGTTCGTTTGGGAATTGTGCTGCATGGGTATTACACATTGACATTGCATCACCACTACCACTTCCAATCTGTATTAGGTTTCTGGACATTTTAAACATATTCAAGTGCACATTTTTATACATTTCTAGAGTGGAAAAGTGTAGTCTTTATCATATACAGCGCACAACACCGTATTCCACATTTTCAATTGATGAGATATTATATTTTAAGTGGTTTCTTGGCCCCGAGGAAAGAGGAGCAGCCAAAAATAGACGTAGGGCAAAACGTGCAGCTTCATCACTGTCCTCACATCCGCAGTGCCCCGCACTATGACAGAACATGCAACTTTATCACGAGCACAATACCTGCGCCATGAATTACAGACTCAAAGCGACTCACCCCAGTGCTGAATTCTGGTTTACAAATCCTAAACGCGTGTAACCTTCATAGGTGGGGCCGCGCGCATGTAGGCTATGTCCTGTCCCAAATCGAGATTCATTCAAAAACATGTGTGTGATGTCACTTACCTCTGCAGCTCAAGCAAAACGCGTTGCTTTGTGGTTTTCTCTTTAAAGGCGAAAGTGCAGCATTCAGTTATTCCATCCGCGACGAGGTTGAAGGGAAACAACTAGTTAATTCGGGTGTGCGACATGCGGCTTACGTACAGTACCGCAGTGAGGAGGAGGCTGGAGCTCTGCGTTGGAATGGAGGCAGACTGAAAGTGATGCGGCGCTATGGCAACTTCCATAAAACTCATTCGCCTCACACGCGACGCGACGCGACGCATCAGACCCGACACACTAGAAGAGGGGTTTACATTATTTTCTACTCACTAGATTAGGTCTACAGTGCTGTACTGTAGATTATTTTTTAAATCAGTTTATTCAATTTAGTTAACCTATTTTTAAATTATTTATTTTCACATGTGTATAGTTTTTCGTCTAGGGAACATCTAACAATCATGCGAGCAAGTTAAACACGAACACGAAGCTGATTTTCAAAAGCCATAGCCTATGGCAAAATGTGATGGGTTATTGCTTTTATAACAGTAGTTAGGCTGTGCAGTTTAATAAACAATATCTGATAGATATTCTTATCAGCCTGACTTTTCTTTCCCTGTTTCTCCCTGTTTTCCCTCACCTGGTCTTCACGGGTGCAGGACGGAGACTGGTTGTTATGGTTTCGTCACAAATCTGGTTTTAATGTACACAATGTATACACAATGTATATGTGTGTGTGTTTCTTGGAAAGCAGCCAAGAAGGGTCCCTGCTTTTTAGGCCTTACTGGAGCCCAAGGCAGGCAGGGGCACTGGACCAGATGTTGACCATATTTAGACCACATTCCTATATCATGAAAGTATATTCTCATTGGACAATTGTTACACCACCCCCTGAACATGTTTAGAAGTCTGGGAGGATGTTTTGTGAACGGATTGGCTTCATGTTCATGACTCTTTCCCATAGGCCTATGCATTCAATGAGTGAAAAAGACAAACTGAGAATGAGGCACGAATCAGGACCATAAATGTAAGATTAAATATGAGATAAAAAAAAAATATATATTAAAAATGTAAGATTAAAAATGTAATATCTATTACATTTGTTTCAGGCAAAATGACCAGTTAGTTTATTTCTTTTCCAATTATACTTAAGTCCAGTTTCTAATTAAGTCACTTAGTCACTATAATGCTCAGAGTGGAACTTCACTGCTAAAAACGAATATCCTGGGTACCAGTTAAAGGATTAGTTCACTTTCAACTGAAAATTACCCCAAGCTTTACTCACCCTCAGGTGTATGACTTTCTTCTTTCTGATGAACACAATTGGAGAAATATTAATAAATATCCTGACGCATCCGAGCATAATGCCAGTTTACACTTTCTTCGTAACTTAAATATGGAAGGCGGTCTGGCAGAAGCTAGATATTTTACTTAACTTATACACACTGATGCTCCAGAAGGAAACATGATGCATTAATAGATGGAGGGTGAAAACTTTTTGAATTCGAAGATCAAGGTAAATTGTACTCAATTTGTCTTCTGGGAAACATGGAAGTATCTTCTGTTGCTTCCGAAGAGCAGTACTAAACAAAAAAACTGATATTTAACAAAATAAGAAAAAATTTAACTTCTTCATCCTGTTCAAGAGTTTTCACCCCCCGGCTCTTAATGCATTGTTTCTCCTTCTGTAGCATCAGTGAATGTTTGAACCTTTTTTAATAGTTGTGTTTGAGTCCCTCAATTGTCCTCAGTGTGAAAAGACGGATCTCAAAATCATACAGTCACTGCTGGAAAGGGTTCAAACATGCAAAAATGCTTGAAAACTGAAGAATCTGCAGGACTTGGAGGATTTTTCTGAAGAACAGAGCTCAGTTTAACTGCTCAGAACAAACAAGGGATTCATGAATAACCATCACAAAACAAAAACATCAGTCGTGGATCATCAGGTAACCACACACAGTATTGAGAATCAATGGTTCACAAACTTATGAATGGGGTAATTTTAATAAATTCAGCTATTTTTTTGTCTTGTGAATTATATGTAAACATTTTTATGTAAAATATCTTAATCAGGAAAGTACTAAAAAAATATCATAAAGTATGATCTCTCTTATTTTGTTAAAATTTTTCACATTTTCACAGATTCTGCAAGGGGGTTCACAAACTTTCAAGCGGCACTGTAATATATATATATATATATATATATATATATATATATATATATATACACACAATTGTTTTTACACAAACGCATTACTTAGCTTCAGAAAAGCTTGGGCTAATTTTCATTTAAAAGTGAACTAATCCTTTAGTCTCAATTGACAGCATTTGTGGCATAATGTTAATTATCATAAAAATATATATTTCTTAAAAAAATGGTTACAGTGCATTTACATTTGAAATATGAAAGGTGCCCTAAAACATCACCAGATGAAGAGCAATTTAAATGGCCTTTGTAGTTGTTACTATTGACTGTGTGACTGTCTATAGATTTTTACTTTTTGTATTCTGATGCCACCTAGTGGCAATAAAATCAAGTTTTTTTTTTTAAGGACATGAGATGTAAACACTTTAAATCAATATCTTTTATTTTCAAAACAGCCTGCTTTATAGGCTATAAAAAAATAAACAGAATCTTTCAAAAACAGTGGCATGCAGGGAAATGCATCTAGTCCTGTGACAGACTTCACATATTGGGCTTCGAGTGGACTCAGATATCCAGCTAAAGACCAACAGAAAATTAAACTGTTCCTTGAACCACTAGAAAGAACATGTTCTCCTTTCTCTGATTATAAAATACAGATTTGGCAATATCACATTTTACAAGTGATTTCCCCAGAATGAAGACTTCAAATCCGTACCGTTCAGTGACAAAATCACAGGCTGGGAAGGAAAACAACAAACAAAAGATTGGTTTAGGTCACTCCCATCTAGAAGTAGCTGCAATCAGGCCCAATATACCGATGTGCAAAGACAAAACACAGCAACTACCATTTAAAAAAAAAAAAAGAAAAAAAAAAAAGACAAGACCAAAATCAGGTCTCTTTGACTGCAATTTGTTCTGTGAAGGATTTGGTTTGGCTCAACTTTGCTCAATTTACGTAGATTCCAGTTTTGATGCAGTTACTGTGCTTTGCAGTTAGGGTATAGTGAAGTGGTCAATAATGAAGAGGTAACCAGGCTACACGGTTCTATAACAGGTCCAACGTACCTAAAAACACTTGAGTATTATTTTTCATATTGAGATATTTTTATGTTGAAATATAATGATAGAGATACATCTACCCGTACTTACACATGACTGATCAGCAAAAATTTGTAACGCATTACACAAAATACTCAAAAACAAACCACTTGAAAAGCATCTTTGAAAGCTTCATTTTTTGCATCGGTGCAAAGATAAAGGTACAAGTCTACCCAAAAATGAAAATTCTGTCAGCATTTTCGCACCCTAATGTTGTTTCAAACCTTTTTGACTTTGTTCTGTGGAGCATTAAAGATATTTTGAAGAATGTTGGTAAACAGCTTCGGTTCCCATTGACCTCCCTTACATTTTTTGACCATGCAATGCAAGTAAATGGGAAGTGAAATGGTTTGGTTCTCAACATTCTTCAAAATATCCTCTTTTTTGTTCCACAAAAGAAAAAGTCATACAGGTTTGGAACGACATGAGGGAGTGTAAATGATGACAGAATTTCCATTTTTGGCTATGAAAGAAAAAAGAAAACATACCTCGTCTTGACATTTAAAATTTGGAATTAGACAAGAATAAGGAATAAAGGCAAAGACTAAAAATGTGCGATATAGCGACTCCGAACAAGGTAGACAGAGTACTGGAAACTGAATGGTTTATGTGAAGGGACAATCTGAAATTTGCAAATGTTGCAGATAATCAATTTAGTTAAGCTGCCTCTCTTAGGAAATTTTAGTCATTTTAAACTTTAAGGTCCATTAAAAATTGTGATATAAGACTTCAAACTGAGATGAATTAAATGTTTCCCATATCAATTAAAAAGGTTGAAGAGATCAATGAAAATCTTAAAATGTCCATCTATATATTTCACTTATGATTTAAGAGAGGCATAAAATCTGATACACTTTAAACTGAAACAAACAATTGTCACATAAATTACAGCTTAAATATCAACAAACTGAAAATGTACAATAGTACCTAGAGTTAAAGATCTTTGAGTCTTACAGCTTCAAAAGGTTTGGTCCAATGTGCCATTTTTACCAGTTTTTATTTATTTATTTATTTTTCTGACTGCAAAGTGATCCTGCAAGTGGTTCAGCGAAAGGGCTTGATACAGCAGAAGCCCAGTTTGGCTCAGAAAAGAGGTTTACAGTGAGAGGGTACCATCACAGTGTCCGCCCTCAGATGGGTGTGTTGGGTAGGTGACCGTTAGAGTTGTTCAGCATACTGTTGCTCAGTGTGATGGGAGATTTGCCGTTATGTGCCTGACCATTGTGGGATTGTCCGTTAGGAGCTTGTCTGTTCCGCTTTTCCAAACCTGGCGAATGCCCTCTGAGAGACTCTCTCTCCTGGGGCGTCGCACTTCCTCCCTTTTCGGCATCCCTGCGAGAAGTAATTTGTGGGACTGTCTTGCTCTGACAAAGATGCCTGAACCTGTTAAACGCGATGGTTAACAAGGCACTGATGCACAGAGCTAACAGAACGGACACCACCACTAGCTCCTTCAAGTAGGTGGGTTTGTTCACTTGCTGGAGGTTTTCGCCAGGCTCAATCATTGGTGAGTTTTCCTTTTTCGTTCCAGACCAGTGAGTGAAGTTTCTTTTGCGGATCGTGACCGCCAGCGAATCTTTGTGTGTGACAGTAGTAGGATCCACATCTTCTGGTTTAGGTCTCGGCTCTGCCTGCTTGGTTATCATCCACCTAGGAGTGGAAATAGAGGTTTTATTTTCCATTTCGGCAGGTGGGGTGCTCTGCGGGCGGCTCGGGGAAGCTGGTAGGATGGTGGGGCTGCTCTTTTGTTTAACGTGGTAGACGACCAGTGTTTGGCTATAGCCATTCTCCACAGCCTGACACAGGTAGTGTCCCAGGGTGGACGGGGTCGCCACAAAGCTGAGGCTGCCGTTGTCTGGCTGAATGTAGATTTTGGGCGAGAGCTGGCTGTTAAGACGCTCCCAGTGGCGTTTGGCGAGGAGTGATGCTTTTGGGCACTGCAGGTGCACTACCTCGTTTAGAGACACAGACACCACTTCACCTGGAGGACACACAGCTGAGGAGGTCAGGGGTCAAGGGTCAGTATATGACACCACGACAGCAACACAGGCATGCAGTTAAACCAGTACTATTTATGACACTTTCCATGAGTAAATACTAAACCTGGCTTGAAAAGGTGTTTAACCTTTGAAAATGTGAAAACGTTTCATGTCAACCTTAAGAGGTCAAATTAAATATATAAATATGTATAATATAATGAAATATATAAATTAAATATTTGTATAATATATTCTGATATCGTTTTATATTTAACTTTCAGTTTTTGTATATATATATATATATATATATATATATATATATATATATATATATATATATATATATATATATATATATATATATATATATATATATATATATAAAAACATATAATTGTTGAATGCAATTGTGTGGAAAATGCCATAAATAGTATTGAACACACTCAAAGGTCCAAGTAAAAATGAGACAAATAAGAATATTTCAGGGACTTCTATTGAGTTACCCAAGTACAACATTTGAACCTGCAATAAATTAAATTAAGGGGCTGTTTACACAACACTGTTTTCAACTAAAAACTGAAAAGTTTTTATGTGTTTTGGTTGTTCATTTACACAACGATGGCGTTTTGGTGGCCTGAAAATGCAAGCTTTTGAAAACGGGTTTCAAAGTGCAAGTTTTTGAAAACAATACTGTTGTCACCTCTGTGTAAACTGCAAAAACACATATCTGTGAAAACGGTGACGGAATGCACATGCATATTCAAGTTAAGTCCATCCACCTTATTTTTCAATGCAAAGGTAATGTGTTTTCTGTGAATGTGTGAGACTTCCGATTTATTAGCCATTATAGGGAAATAACGAGTGCAGTAAACTGTAAAAATAAGGTGGACAGGCATGCACGTTTGGCGCGAGCGCTCTGTAAAAGAATGCGTTGACATCGCCATCGCCATCTACATCTGTCTGGCATGTGTAATACAGCGTTTTTAGGCATTTCTGTGGATCTGTGTGAACGGGGGTAGTTTTGATAACGTTGTCATCTGTACAAAGAAAAAACTTTTCTGTTTTTAGTACATTGTTGTCGTGTAAACGTACCCTAAGATTAAATTAATGATACACAATTAAAAAGGATAAAAATTGAGCCTCTTGGGATAGAAACACCTATTTATACACTGATATCTACACATTATAAAGATGTACACATTAACTGTACTCACTTGAAGGGGTTCGGGACTGGCCAGAGCGTGACCTGGGGGTCACATTTTTACACTGCTCCGAAACATTACCCCCATCTACATCCTGGACACTGTGAAAAGCAGTGAAAGGAGAGATTAAAAACAACGGACAGTGGTATGCTGATGTAACCTAACCAATGTGAATTCTGAAATCTGGAATACAAGCTCAATAAAACAACCGCATATTTGATTAGGGAGTATTTGTTAGGTTTGAATACACTTGGCTGTGATGAAACTTACAGTTGGTCCTGACTAGTTATGTCTGTGCAGACTTTCATCACAGGGTTCCAGCCACAGAAGGGGTCTCTGGCTAGAATACACTCAGCACAGCTCCAGTAGTAAGAACAGTTGGACACTGGTACTGACACCACTCCTTCTGAAGAGCCTATCAGCACTGCACCCTGGGGGAGAGACAAACTATTACAATTAATCACAATTTTTCTTTCCTTCATAAAATCCATTTCAAATACATTAATACATATTAAATTTAAACTACACCTTTTCAAAATAGACTAGTTGGTGTTAAGGAACCCATGTATATTCATTTGAATGGATAAGATACAATTTTTCATAAATAAATATTATTAAAATTATGCCATAACTGTTCATTTTAAAAGTCAGTGAAAAGGTACATAGCATACAGCTCTCAGAAAAGCCATGTGTCTAAACAGAACTGCTGTCTGCCTTCTAAATTCACTCCAATCTAAGTTTATTAGCATGAGGCTACTTAGGGGGAAATTCCTTTTGAACAAACGTCTACGCAAATAAACACTACACTAGAAAACTTCTCACACACCTCCATCTAACCCAATTACTGAAGAAATGTGACTGCTAAGGTCAGTACGTAAAGATTTACGTGACTTGTGGGTCAGTGAAACAATCCATTTGAACACTTTTATACAGTTTACTTCTATTTAACAAACAATTCTCAGAATTAAATGTATCTAATAATGACAGTGTGCTGTGAACAACTGTGCTCTAATTGGCTGAGCAGCATGAAAGGAGTGATCTGACCCACCATGTACAGCTGGCACACCAGTCACTTGATAGACTTGATGCAAAGAGTATGAAATTGTGTGTGTAGTGAGTTTTATTGTGTATTAAATACAGACACACATAGATGGTTGTTCTTTGAGTAAAGCTAGTAAATGACACCTGAAGTAACGGGTACCTTAGAGACTGAAAGCAGGATGTTTTTGACCAGCTGAGGTTGATGAAACACTTGGATCTCCTCAATGATGTGAGCTCCGTTCTGTAAGATCACAGCTTTGTGCAGGTAGCCCGACTCTACAGGAAACAGAGTTAAATTGATATCAAGATAGTTAAAAAAAAAAAAACTTGAGAGGGGAAAACTATTATAAGAAACAATAATGAAGTCACACAAAAAAAATAAAATAAAAAATAAAACAATACATGTATTTCTTTGATGTCTGGGAAAATATGTGATGTTCTACAGTCTCAAGGGGTTTTCGCAGTTATAGGAACTAGCCACCAGTGTGGTTCCCTGAGAGCTAATATTGCCCCCTGGGCCATTTCCTGGTTGCATTCGCATCGGCAGAGGGAACTCTGAAGCGGCCGACAGTGGTGTCATTTAAGCGCAGCAAATCTTACAAACGTCAACAACTGGTAAATGGAGGACACCGTGATTGGAGCCATTTTTATTGTCTGTCGTGGGTTTTGTGATAATAGAGATGGAAAGTAAATGCATAATTTACATGATTGAAAGAGCAAAAAGTAGGGCTAAAGAGATGTAATCTCCATCACAACTTGCAGTGTGACATATCCTCGACACTGAGAAAAGAACAAACCCCCAGACAACAATACTGTTTTGCATTCTCGTGAAATAAACATGTTTACATGGCTTTTTAAAAATGCAGAGTGCCGGTGTTTCATATGCATTTGTGCAGGAAATTTAGTGCAGAACAGAAATAAAAGGTTGCTTCAACTTTTACCTTAATCCTGTTTGAAATACAATGCATAATGATACTTAGAATCATTTAAGCAATCAATAAACCTAGTGACAAAGAAAAACATCTCCAATATCAGTCCAACTGTGATTTTTGATGATGACTGTGATAATGACCAATATTTACCAGTAAGCAGGTAAAGCACAGTGTAATATCTGCCGCGTGCTCCGCGCACTCTCTGAGCTGCAATGTTGCTGTAGCTCTTATCAGACGACACCATGGTCAGGCCCTGATTTACTGGTGGAACACTTTTATCAGCCAGGAAGTTGTCCTTAACAAAGCGCAGAGTGTTGTCCGATGCATTATGGAGGCCACACTGCAGAGATTAACAGCAGAAATTTGAATGGTTTGATTTAAGGGCATAAGAAAAAAGAAGAAGAAGAGAATTTGGTTAATAATAAAATAAAATAAAATAAATATTAAGTGTAAAAATAAAAATATTTTGGGTTCAAACAGTAAATACAGTAAAAACAGTATAATTGTGAAATATTACAATTTAAAAGAACTGTTTTATACTAAGTTGAATATATTATAAAATTTAATTTATGATAACAAATCAGAATTTTCATCAGCCATTACTCGTCTTCAGTGTCACATGACCCTTCAGAAATCATTCTAATATTTTGATTTAGTGCTCAAAATACTTTTCTTATTATTATCAACATTGAAAACAGTTGTGTTGCAGTTTGGTTAGTTCACAAAAAAATGAAAATTCTGTCATTTATTACTCACCCTCATGCCGTTCCACACCTGTAAGACCTTTGTTAATCTTCGGAACACAAATTAAGATATTTTAGTTGAAATTCGATGGCTCCGTGAGGCCTTCATAGGGAGCAATTTACACTTCCTCTCTCAAGATCCATTTATGTACTAAAAACATATTTAAATCGGTTCATGTGAGTACAGTGGTTCGATATTAATATTATAAAGAGACGAGAATATTTTTGGAGCGCCAAAAAAAATAAATAACGACTTATTTAGTGATGGCTGATTTCAAAACGCTGCTTCAGGAAGATTCGGAGCACAAATGAATCAGTGTGTCGAATCCGCAGTTCGGAGCGCCAAAGTCACGTGATTTCAGCCGATGGCAGTTTGACACGCGATCTGAATCCTGATTCGATACACTGATTCATTTATGCTTCGAAGCTTCCTGAAGCATTGTTTTGAAATCAGCCATCACTAAATAAGTCGTTATTTTGTCTTTTTTGGCGCTCCAAAATATTATCGTCGCTTTATAATATTAATATTGAACCACTGTACTCACACGAACTGATTTAAATATGTTTTTAGTACCTTTATGGATCTTGATAGAGGAAGTGTCATTGTTCCCTATGGAGGCCTCATTGAGCCATCGGATTTCAACTAAAATATCTTAATTTGTGTTCCGAAGATTAACGAAGGTTCTACGGGTGTGGAACGGCATGAGGGTGAGTAATTAATGACAGAATTTTCATTTTTGGGTGAACTAACCCTTTAAAGTGCATATTGCAGGTTTAACATTTTTTTTCGAGATGAATATATAACCTTGTACAAAAATACCATATAAAAAGGTACTGCAGGGTTTAAAAATGTTTTGCGAGACATAAGGGCATTAATTTAGTAGATAAAGTGACGGTCTCTGTAAAAAGAGCGTCGCATCATTTTACGTCACTACAGGGAGATGTTCGCAGAGCTCTGTGTTGATTCAGTGCAACAAGAAAAACTACGCTGCCATCTTCTGTGCCGGGGTTTGTTTTGTGCAGGTGAAGAGACGGGGCTTCACTTCTGCATCTGCGTCGGAAAACGTGTTCATTTTAGACTGGAGGATGATCATCCTGGCGATATGATGGGAGTTCAACATTGTAATACTTCTGTAAATGATTATATTAAATTAATAAACTTACACACTATGCTTCTTCACCGTTTTTACTTGAATCAATTTCAACACTGATAAATACAAATTATGTACACATGCATACAGTCTCACACTTACACAAAACAGTTTTGAATGATGTGCTGGTAATGTAAATACTCCAATTTCATGCATGCCATGTATGTAAACTTTTATATACATAAGTTCACACAACTACATAATCACGGCGTCATACATCCTCACCTGATCCTCACACTATCAGTAAATGGGCACGGAATAAACTCATAACACAGAATTAATGAATAAAGGATAACATGAAATACATACAGTAAGTTAACACTATATGTTTGGCCGCCGGCGGGAGACATGATCACGGATCCGTCAGAGATGCAGCTCGATGAAGACTTACGGTGCACATTTTAAGTTTTGTGTTTATTACATTTGCTAACTACCAAATCAGTCGTGATGAGAAACGGCTATATCACGTAACGTAAGTGTGGACGGATATTAACGCGTGTGACATACGCCTGATCAAGGTTTATTAGTTTCTGTTATTAGTAATCAGTTAGGCCTACTCCTAGATGACCAATAGCTTTGCTATTGCCTGATTCATGATAATAATCTGTACAATATTGTGATCTGAGCACATGTCGTTAACGTTATATCTATAAGCTAACACCAGTCTCTGTCCTGTTCTCCACTGCTTCTCTTCACACAACAGCTCAATTTGTCTCTTTTGACCGTTATTCTGTCTAATTCTGGCCTGTCCCTGCTCTCTTGACCACATAGCAGGCTAATTGTATGGCTGTGATTATTTATACGAGTATAAATAAGCATTTACAATTTCCTCAGCATCCGAACTGTCATTGCGATCCATTGTTTTCCTATAGTTTATATTGATCGCATTCCCTTCAGTGACGTCACGTCCGATTTGGCATTTTTCAGATGCAGAAGTAAAATTCTCTCACAAAAAACGACTCCAGAAGCCTATGTAGCATATTTATGCATGTTTTTTCAAGAAAATCTATTTCATACATTATTTTTCTACACATTGAATCACTAAAGCTCTAACCTGCAATATGCCCTTTAATATACATGTGATACATTTTTTTAGGATTCTTTGATGAACAGAACATTCAAAGGAACAGAATTTATTTGAAATAGAAATCTTTTGTAATATTATAAATGTTATAAACTGTCATTTTTGATTAAATTAATGCACCTGTGCATTCATTTCTTACTGACCCTAAACTTCTGAACGGTGTATAATAAAATAAAATGACAAAAAAATAAAATAAAGACACTAACCTCTCCAGGGTTTGCCATTTGCTCCTGTACCCGTGTGCTCCATTTCAAAGTGTCCCGATTCAGAACCTTGTAACGTCCTGCAAACACCTTTTTAATATCTTTGAGGCTGAAAGCACACACAGCTGAACGACCCAAGTTTACTTGCCTAACAAACAAAACAAACATTGAGATAAGCTTTTTAAAGAAAAACAGCAAAATATAAAATATATCCAAACTCAGAATAATAAATTATGTTTCCTCACCACTGAGAACTGAAAATCCCATAGAATAGAGTTTCGTCCTCAGATGCGCCCTCCAGTGGTGGAAGGCTGACAATGTCCTGTAGGACGTTGTATGGCAGCTCTTGGTTGGCATGACATAGTAGCTGAGCCTTGGCAAAGGTGGTCCAGCGTTTCTGAAGAGTACGCTGCCCACCCACATCACTCTAAAGAGAGATTAACACCAACTGAGAATGACATTTTTAATAAAACCATTTCAAATTAAACAATTAATCATTCATATGAAATTGATGAATCTGTAAATGTGCTAACTAAAATGCCATGTTAAAAAAAACAAGCTCACAAATGCAAGAAACACATCAATAATCAACACTTACTGTACAAACTTGTGCAACACGAGACACCGTAAACTTGTCAATGAAGTCGTACTCTTTTCCAATCTCACTAAAGAAGAAATAAACCTTTTCCTCACTGGGAGCATACATGGAGCGGATGAAAGTAGGATCTGGAATTGTGTAGTGAAAAAGAAAGCAGTATAGTTATACAGCAAAGCAAAAGCAAATTCAGAATCATTAAAATCTCTGCCTCTCTCTTTGCTTTTGTGGCAGCATTAAAAACAAAGTTTTCTTACCTTCTAACCAGCCAAGCGTATCATCCAGTTTCAGATCAACATGGCTGCCTTCGCTCAAGTAGCGTGAAATGACAGGTCGAGTTCCCCTGTAGTCTGCCACTGTTCCTGTATACAGTTCTCCATCTGAAACAAATACACATGGCAGACACATCTTTATCTCACCTAAGCATTCATAATTTCAGTCGTTACCGTCAAGCTAATTTGCTTAAAATACAAGATCTCATTTGTGGTTTTAGAAAGTCATATGAACTCCTTTTATGATGCTTTTTGGATATTGGTGTCTTCCATTTTGCTTGTGTGGAAAACGGGGGGTTTTCACAGTGAACATTTTGGCTTCCACAAAGAACCTCTCAGTAAATAATTCCTAAAAGAACATTTATTATTATTATTATGAAGAACATTTTGATAATCAGAGGGACCTTTTTTTCTGCTATAAAGAACCCTTTGTGCAATGATGTTAAAAGGTCTTCATGGAACTACAGATGCCAATAAAGAACCTTTATTTTTAACAGTATATTATAAGCACACAACAAACAACAGTGTGTGCTAAGTGGGGTTCATGCATGGATTTAAACAGGCCTGTCCGACTGATGATGAGGTGAATGTGAAGTGAACATTCTCAGGCCTCATGTCTGAAGTCACATGTCAGCCACCCAAAGATAAGTAGATCAGGACCAGGATTTACGAACAAGAAGATTACCAGTGTCTGTTCACTGAGAGAAATCTGCTTGTCTCTCTCTTTTTCAATCTATTTTTCATTATAACTAGGCCAATTTCACACCACACACATAAGTAGCGTGTAGGAGAAGCATCAGCAATAACTACAGCGTAACTTTTCACACTGACTGTTTTTGCAACATAATGGAGATGATGCTCTATATGGAAAATGAAGTAATTTCTGGGTTGCTACTTTAAGTATTTCCTTTAATAATCCATAAATTATTAAATGATATGGGTGCTCCAATTGATCGGGCACAGATCGTTATCGGAAGATAACAGCTTTATAATTAAAGCTGCTGTCACAACTTTTTTTGTGTTCAAAATTTACAAAAATTATATAATGAGAATGTACAACATGAATCCATTTTCCAAACCGTGTTTTTGCTTACCCTGAATCATTATGGTACACTTATAATAAGTGTTTATATTCTGACTATTTCAGACCGGACTGGTAGGACCCGCCGCAGAGTATAACAGAAACTGCGTGACTCGACATAGACATAGACATACATGGAGAAAAGTAGTTCCAGCTACAATGTTCTTCCACAAGACGCGTGCAGTTCTGTTTATTAACCGCTAGAGGGCCAAAAATCACGGACTGCAGCTTTAATATAAATAATTTGGTGGTCTCTATGAAGGCCGATCAGATGACGCAAAACACGCAAGACAATTTTTCTATGAACAGCTAAAATTGCTTCACTACACTCACTGATCTGCCGGTTCAACCAGGTGTCTGAAAACATTTGCAACATCTTTGCAGAGAGCGGACACATTGCAATGACAGCCACCCTACGGCAATGACAACAAGAACCTAGAGCATTTTAGTGCATTTCTTTCCTTCACAGTGGAGCTTTTTCATTCGACACTAAAAGCCCAATCTTAATATCCAAATCAGCTAGATCAGTGATTGTCAAAAAATACAGTCAATTCAATAAAAAAAAAAACATTTATTAAAACTGCATTGAGCTGTAAATGTGATACTGTTCCTCACGCAGCTTTCTGTGCACGCGCTCTGAGACGGAATGGGACACGGACAAGGAAATTGAACTTTGAGCTTTGAGTTTGTGTCTGAATGATCAAATACACACAGAAATATGTTAAAATGGCCAGCTTGGTGAGCATTCGTTTATAACATCCGCCGGTTATGTCTTAAATGAACATAATCAGTTAGGAAATAAGTCACGTGTAACAGTATATTGTCGTCGGTGTCATTAATGCTAATAAAACAACAAAAGGTCAAGTGAAAAATCACTCACTGCTCTTTAGTAGATTTAGTAGGATTAATCTATATTTATAGAGTGAAAATAATGCAGTGTTGTTTTACATTACATTTTTACTTTCTGTTGATGAAGACTATTCTGTTTTTATTTATTTACTAATTTATTTCACAGGAATAAGCTCTAAGATGTTCCTAATCACTTCTAATAGAGGGAATGTAGTATGTTGCACATGTTGCTTGACAATCAGTGAGTTGTTAATTCACGATACTTTCTTATCTCTTATTTCTTTTATAATTAAAGTACATTATTGTTAAGAATGGTTGGCCTATTATCTGTGATCGCATCGGCTAATACTGCTTTCAGTGATCGGCCCGAAAAATACTAAATCGGAGCACCCTTATTAAATGATTATCGGGAAGAGATGTGTTTATTACAATTATTTTAACTTTGGTCATCAAGTAGTCTAATTTAGGATGATGACCATATTTAATTGCATCAAAATTAAATAATTTAAACATAATGGAACCCAAACCCAAAAGTGTAGCAGAAAAACTGCTTAAATCATCTGGTTTCAGTCAGATTTACTGAACACAGGGCTTCACTATAGAGGGTGCTGTCATTTTCTATTCACATATTTTATGCTTAAGCTGTGTTGGTACCCAGCGAATCACTATCAAATTCTCTACTAAAATACTTTATCACTTTAACTTTTATTATATATTTTTTTATTCACTTTTCTAAATTCTTTAAAATATTTTTGCGCTACTTGTTTGTATTAATAAAGTGTCAGACCAAACACAAGTCAAGCATGGAGTGCCACAGGGCTCAGCTATTTTTTATTTTACTTTCCCTTTGGGGAACATTATCAGGAAACAAGACTTTAGTTACCTCTGTTATGCAAATTAAACTCAACTTTATATTTCCTTCAAACCTGAGCCAAGTTAGCAGAATGTTTTTGTGATATCAAAGACTGGATGATTTCCTTTCTCTCAGTTCTGACAAAACAGAGGTATTAGTTACTGGACCAAAAATCTCTGCGCATAGAATATAATGATAATGATAATAGTTATATATAATGAAGTTTCATACAAGCCTATCATACAAGTCTATTGCAAAACAGTCATGAAACTCTAGATGGCACAGGCAAACGCATAATTTACTACATGGCACAAGCCGATTGGCTTCTGCTGATTATGCATCCAATAAGCTTGTTTGCGCAACATTAAAGTAGTCTAGTTCAGTGTTCACTTTAAGCTAGTCCTGCTATCAGAGTTCCTCTAAAAACCCTTTACCTCCCCCAGCTCCACCTGCCTAGATCTGCTACAGGATTTATGTATGCCTATTCATGTAGCAGCAGTAACATGCTCACAGCTGTGTGTCTGTGTATCTATTTGCAGAAGCATAGTTCATACTTGCTCTGAAGGAGCAGCAGCATAGTCCATGCATAGTCCATGAAAACCAAATGCATTAACAGTAGGCCTGCACGATTCTGGGAAAAATATTAATCACGATTTTTTAGCTTAGAATTGATATCACGATTCTCTACAACGATTTTTTTTCTCATGAAATGTAATGTTTATAGCACACATGAACCATGACAAAACAAAACAAATTGGAAGTAACGTACCAAAAATATTTGTTTTGGCACCTATAGAACATTGCACATCACCACAAGCCTGTAAACATAGAGGCTTCAATGAATAGAACTACCGCGCTCGCTCGACGAGTGAAACACGAGACTAGCGTTCACACCAAACGCGAATAGAGTCAAATTCGCGTCTACCGCGTCTAGTTTGCCACTTGAACATTTTGAATGCATTCGCGCGTCTAGAGCGAAATAGACGCGCGTAAAAAACAAGCGTTTGAAGCGAAATTGACACGCGTCCGAGGCGAAATCCGCTTCTTGTGTGAGGGGCAACTGCTAGGCGGTTGTCTGTTTGCAAGATGGCTGATGTTGATCGTGCGTTCATCGAGAGAGCCACCGCTTTGTATTTGCTCTGGAGAGCAGAACAGCGGCGTAGGGGTCAGCGTCGCGGGAAGGCTGCGGGTCGATAAACTTGTACGTGACTCAAAAGTGAAATGTGTATTTACAACTTACCAGGTAGCCCAATCTCCTCACCGACACTCTTCCAAGCGAGCTCCTTTTTATTCCTGTCTGAAGTATGAACTTGTGTCATAAATCTCTGGCTGACGCGCGAATGAGGCGAATTCGCGTCTTCCGCGCCGTGAGACCTCCAGACGCGCGTAAACGCGTCTTTACATTGACTTAACATTGAAATCATTCGCGCCAGACGCTCTATTCGCGTTTGGTGTGAACAGGCGCTTTGTCGTTGGCTGAGGGTGAAGCCCTGTGAGAGCGGTCCTTTCAAAATAAAGGCTGATTTTTTATTTTTTTTAAATCGAAGTCATTTAAAAATTAAATCGTGAACAGGGTGAATCGAGATCGCGATTTTATAACGATTTATCGTGCAGGCCTAATTAACAGTCATATCCATTAACATGATAAAACAATTCAAGAGTTGTCATGATTGTAATGTGTTTACAGCTATGTGTTTTCACAGTCTCAGCCACGAAATTCAACTTCCAGCTTTGCGTGCAGTGGATGCTGTTATGGACACTGAAATAAACACACACTACTAAGGTATGCTATGTGAAACAAGCCAGATAACCTATGCCAGCTCATTATGCTCATGGCAGTGGAGGGATTCTTACCCACAGTTATGGCAGTGTTCTTCTGGTACGGGTCGTAAGGGCAGCGACCTCTGCCTTCTTCAGGCTTACCGCTGGGGCCTGTAGTCATGGCCAATGACTTCGAATTCTGTGGTGGTGAGCACATAAAGCATATGAGCATTAATACAATGATAAACTTGAGGAAATTTCAATTAGGATCATTTGTACACCACACTTTTGACTTGCTGATTTTTAGGGCCGGGACAACATCGATTCTGATATTTCCTCTCTCAAATAAATTCTGAGCTTAGTTTTACCAGCAGATGGCGCTAGTTTTTAACCTCACATTTAAATTCTCACAAAGAAGAGTGCTGGACTGCGATCGTGCATTCGCACGTGCATATGTCATCCAAGATGTTCATGTCTTTCTTTCGTCAGTCAAAAAGAAATTAAGGGTTTTGATGAAAACATTCCAGGATTATTCTCCTTATAGTGGACTTCAATGGTCTCCAGACGGTTGAAGGTCAAAATTACAGTTTCAGTGCAGCTTTAAAGGCTTTAAACGATACCAGACGAGGAATAAGGATAAGACATCTAGCGAAATGATCAGTCATTTTCGAAAAAAATTCAACTGTATATGCTTTATAAACACAAATGATCGCCTTCTATTAGGGCTGCAACGATTAATCGCGATTAATCGTTTGCAAAATAAAGGTCTGTGTTTACGTAATATATATGTGTGTGTTCTGTGTATAATAATTATGTATATATAAATACACACACATACAGGTATAAAGTTTAGAAATATATGCATGTATTAGAAATATATATATATTTATATATATTTTATATTATATATAAACAAATATTTTATTTATAAATATAACATTTTTCTTAAATATATACATGAATGTGTGTGTATTAATATATACATAATTATTATACACAGAACACACACATATATATTACATAAACACAGACTTTTATTTTGCAAACAATTATTTGCGATTAATCGCTGCAGCCCTACCTCATATGTGCTTCCGCTTTCCGTATTCTTCAAAACGCTTACGCTGTATGTCCTACACCTTCCCTATTCTAGGGCGTAGGACACACAGCGTAAGCTTTTTGAAGAATACAGAAAGCGGAAGCACGTACAAGGCAATCATTTGTGTTTATAAAGCATATACAATGTTGTGTTTTTTTTTTTTAAATGACTGATCGTTATTAATCGTTATGATTAATTATTATACACAGAACACACACATATATATAACATAAACACAGACTTTTATTTTGCAAACGATTAATCGTTGCAGCCCTAATACGAGGCGATCATTTGTGTTTATAAAGCATATACAGTTGTATTTTTTCGAAAATGACAGATCGTTTCGCTAGATGTCTTTATGTCCTTATTCCTCGTCTGGTATCGTTTAAAGCCCTTTGAAGCTGCACTGAAACTATAATTTTGACCTTCAACCATTTGGAGTCCATTGAAGTCCACTATAAGGAGAATAATCCTGGAATGTTTTCATCAAAAACCTTAATTTCTTTTCGACTGAAGAAAGAAAGACATGAACATCTTGGAAGACATGGGGGTGAGTAAATTGTCAGGAAAATTTAATTTGAAAGTGAACTAATCCTTTAAGTGGTGTGTATAAAGGAACTGGAAGCAGGCAGAGTACGGGTGTTTTCTAAAGCACATAGTGCCATCTGCTGTTAAAAACTAAGCTCAGAAACAATTCGAGAGAGAATCGTAAATATATCGTGATGCATCGAAAAATATCAGAATTCTTTGTATCACGGATCAAGAATCAATGCACTGTCCCAGACCTACTGAATTTGTTTAAATCTGATATGAAAAAGACATTAAGAACAGTAATAAAATCCTTGATAGTGTGTGTGGTGCTTTCATTCAGCAGGTTTGCTTTTTGGCATGCACATCTCCCCTGATACACGCACACACAGAGAGATGTGTGAAAGCAGAGTGAGGAAGCAGCTCTGAGACCGCTGTGTTCGCATGACAGGATCGAAGAATGCTCAATGGTATGTGAAGGACAGTCACGCACGTTTCCATCTTAACGGTGTATAAGCCCAGAACATGTTGTAAACTAATAAAATCTGTAACTATAAAGCTAGGAGTAATTTAACATACACACCAGGGTTATGAAATATTTTAATATGTCATGTGACTGATGCTGAGACTAAGGCTATAGACTGATGCTTAAAACACAATAGAGGTCAGTGCAGAAGAGACTCTGATATGACTCATATGAAAGGAAACTACATAATCATTGGCCTTCTGACAGTAAAGCCACCTTTCCCACATGTACATAAAATTGTTGCATTTTGGCCCTCGCACAGAACTTTCAAAAGGGTTGTGAAGTTACCGTGGTAAAAATGAATAATGAGTATATGATTATATTCACACAAAACAGACCACTGCCGATATGTCTCAAAGAAAATAAAGTTTTTTTAGGGCTATAAATGTAAATAATTATAAAATAATTTTTTAATACATAATTATTTATAGCCACCTATTATGCTTACAAGAATTAAACAGAGGACCAAAAGAACTGTGAAAAGATGGATGTGCTCTGACTTACGATGTAGATGCAGCGGGGACTGAAGGCATACGTTCCACAGGCGTACATATGGGTGGAGTTCAATTCTTGCAAAACCCTTACAAAGTTATGACAATCCATCTGAGGGTGAATGAGGGAGTTAGGTTAAAGGCCAGCTTATGAAGACAGATATCTGCACAGTTTAACATAAGGGTAAAAAAGGTCAGATTGTTTAGCACTTAAAGTGGTTGTTTTTTTTCCCCTACCTTCATTTTGCCTTTCATGGAACAGTCATCAAGGTCTTTTTCTGAGGGAGACCAGTCCAGCTGAAATTTGAGAGTAAAAACAGGGTCAGATTCATCACAAGCATATACCACAGCAGAAAGAAAGCTGAAAATTGTTTATTTTACATTTAATTAAACTGTGAAACTTACTAAACAAGAAAGCAAACAACAAACCAAGACATGCAAAATTATTTACTTCCTAAAATAGTTTAATACATTTAAATGAAATAGATTTAAAATGATAAATAAAATTAGCTTTGAGGCAAAATGATTACTTAAAGGATTAGTCCACTTTTAAATAAACTTTTCCTGATAATTTACTCACCCCCATGTCATCCAAGATGTTCATGTCTTTCTTTCTTCAGTCGAAAAGAAATTAAAGTGAAAACATTCCAGGATTTTTTTCCTTGTAGTGGACTTCAATGGGCACCAGACAGTTGAAGGTCAAAATTAGTTTCACTGCAGCTTCAAATTATTCTACATGATCCCAGACGAGAAATAATGGTCTTATCTAGAGAAACCATCACTCATTTTCTAAAAAAAAAAAAAAAAAATTTAATTTTATACATTTTAACCAGAAATGCTCATCCTGAACTAGCTCTCTTCTTCTTCTCTATTAGAATTCCAGCAGTGTAGACACTGCTGAGCGTAATACTGCCCTCCACAGGTCAAAGTTTGAACTAATTGTTATATACTACTGAACTAGCATATTGCATATAAACATTTGTTCAAAACTTTGACCTGTTGAGGGCAGTAATACGCTTAGCAGTGTCTACACTGCTGGAATTCTAATAGAGAAGAAGAAGAAGAGAGCTAGTTCAAGATGAGCATTTCTGGTTAAAATGTATAAAATTATTATTTTTTTATTTTAGAAAATGAGCGATGGTTTCTCTAGATAAGACCCTTATTTCTCGTCTGGGATCGTGTAGAACAATCTGAAGCTGCAGTGAAACTAATTTTGACCTTCAACTGTTCCCATTGAAGTCCACTATATGGAAAAAAAATCCTGGAATGTTTTCATCAAAAACTTTAATTTCTTTTCGACTGAAGAAAGAAAGTCATAGACATCTTGGATGACATGGGGGTGAGTAAATTGTCAGGAAAAGTTTATTTAAAAGTGGACTAATCCTTTAAACACTATGCATTTAAGCTTACACATAAATGTTAGATAATTTATTTAATAAACCATTTTTTTTCTGTGAGGAAAAAAGCTAATACATATTGACAAAATTATTGTGATCAGCTCATTGTATTCAAGTAATAAGGTATGAGAGGTCCTGCTAAATTTTGAATATAGTCACAGGTAAAGCGCCTTATTGTTTTTATAAAATGTTTAAAATATTATATAAAATAAAAATATGGACACACATTTTCATTGAATCACTGAAGCCCCTAACATATCAAAAGGTTGCTATGCAACATAAATAATCATCTGCTATGGAAGCTGTTCCTTAGTCTTGAAATTTAAGGGAGATGGAATGCTGTATATTGTTCAATCAGCATCCAGGGACAATTTATAATTGCTTTTTTCCCAATGTTTCCATTATTCTAATTTATTGTGCTGACAAAATGAATTTCTAGGTTATATCCTTCAGCTAGTCACGTACTAAATCAAAAATCACACTGACCTTCTCCTTCATGGCCATAGTGTCAGTCTGACTGACATCAATTGAGAGAATGGCATCACGTGCTCCGACGAATAATGTGCCCTCATCATTGCTAAGCAACAGTGTGGTGGTGTTATAAACATCAGGGTTTGTGAAGACAGTGAGGGAACGACCTGGACTACCTGTGACACAGCAGAAAAGAAAAACAGCAATGAAAAAGCAGAAACACAAATGGAAAAATAATTCATCACAAATTACAGTCTTACTGTAGAGTTCCCAATAATTATCCCTATTTTTATTTCAATTGATGGGTGAATGAAAGGGTTGTATTTCCCAGAATCACAAAAGAAAAATATAAGAAATTATATTTAGCCATTAGCATAAAGAAAAAGTATTTTTAGGATCATTACACAAGAGATTTTAAGATTGACATTAATTCCATATTCCATTAATGACAGATGGGGTGGGGTGTGCATGTGATAAAAAAATAATCTAACAGGGAAAAAAATAAAATTAAATAAATAAAAAATGTATAAATAATAATAAAAAAAATATCCTAATTGTAATAATTTATTCCTAAATGTTCTGGAATAAAATCACTGACACCAGGGGGCAGCTAAGCCTCCACAAAAATATTAAGAAAATCTAAAAGTGCTAATTAATTGTAGCTAAAGAAAAAAACAAAACAAAAACAACAGTAGTTCTCATGACAATGACATAAATGACAGTGTTTTGGTGAGAATTTGACCCTTCAGGTGTTTTTGATGGAGAGATTATTAGTTTATTGCACACATGAAATGGCTTGATGTATCAAGTGGGGATGTGATACATGCCAAGGTTTAAATTTTAGAGGTTTGAGCAGAAACAGTAATAGTGATTGCCTACTTAGAAGATGTGAAAGAAAAAAAAATATTATTGTGGTTTTGTTTCAGCACAGCTGCTGTTTCTGAAACACCTGAGCAATGAATAGCCATGTCTGACACTAAAAAGAAAATCTTTAAATCTCATGTTAAAATTCAACTTATTGGGGAAGCATTTTAGAAGCATGAAATTAAACTACACAGAGGAAAGACAGTGTAATTTCGGAGAAGCAGGTTCTTGAAGCATGTGAAGACAACAGCAACTTCCTGTGCTTTTTTTATGCAGAATAGACTGCCTGCCACACGTTTGCTTGACTTTTATTAGACTTACACTGTTGCAGCGGTTTTTGTTTCACCAGATAGATGGATGGTTCACCTCAAGCTTGATGTATGTGTGAATTTCTGTGAGCAAATTTAAATGTGGTTGGTGTCATTTTCCCAGAGCAAAAGGCTGCTATAGAAGCTGATACCTATTTTCTGTACCATGAACTTCCCTCAAAAACCACACTATATCTCTGCTCAATCAGGTTCAGTTTAGACTGTTGAGATGGCGGCATTAATGCGTCTTCAGACATCCACCTATCATTCAGCCTCATGTGACTATGATTTCTTAAACACTCATACAAACACTGTATTATAAAGATGGTAGGTAAACCACGATGCACACCTTTGTAAACAGAACAATGAGAATGAAGACCAAAAATGAAAGCTGTGTGAATTATTGATTGTGCTTTAGTTTGGATGCCAGAACAATCAAACACAATAATGTGTGCCAGGGTGATCTACATGCCATGATGTACAGTCAGAAACAAGCATGCATGCATGCAATCAAGTAGTAATTTTGTGCATGGGTTGAGCATGTTAACTTCTGTATGTTGTACAGTTCTGGGTAGCATTTCCCAAAAGCATCGTAAGCTTAAGTTGATCGTAGCTCCATTGAAACGCTGCCCTGTATGTTGTGCAGTTTGTACGGGAATAGAGCATGTACACTACCGTTCAAAAGTTTGGAGTTGGTAAGAATTGTTCATGCTTCTTATGCTCACCAAGGCTGCATTTATTTAATTATAAATAAAGTAAAAACAGTAATATTGTGAAATGTAATGTATTCCTGTGATGGCATTACGGTCATTACTCCAGTCCTCAGTGTCACATGATTCTTCAGAAATCACTCTAATATGCTTATTTGGTGTTTCAAAACATTTCTTATTATAATCATAGTTGAAAACAGATATGCTACCTAATATTTTAAGAATCAGGATTCTTCATTTATAATTTGAACAATATAAATGTCAGTTTTGATCTATTTAAGGCATCCGTGCAGAAAAGTTTTAATTTCTTTAAAAATAAATAAATAAATAAATAAATAAAAATAAAAAAACAGAGAACCTGATGTACTGTATTCATATAAAGTGTCATGCAAAATTTAAAACTGTGCACAGCTTAATTATTAAAATATTGCTTGTGTAACTTGTTTTTTATGCAAAACAGCAACAGTGGCTCTTAATTTGGTTTCATTTTAACTGATCGCATGAAACTTTGTTAATATTTAAATCAAGAGAAACTGTTATGATGATGATGAGAGCCAAAATATGTACTCCAAATGGCTTGTGAAGAATATACAGGTCTCAGAATAAACAACTGTGTTATGTAATTCTCAAGAAAAGAAACTGTAAGTGGTTTGTTAAACAATGAATACCATATCTAAAAATGATCTCTCAAAAGCCTGTCTTATTCTGAGAGCACATCTATGGGTAAAGTCTACATCTACAAAAACAAGACACATGAAACGATAGCGACTGTTTCTCTGTTTGCATCCGGCACCATGTCCGCTCTGACAGGAAACTTGATTGGGTCAAATTTGAACACGGCAATACCTGAACTGAGAACATCAAACCAAAGACTTGAAAAAAACAAACTACTTTGGAAAGTGTTTTTATTCTAATCCATTAATATCTATGCATTAAATATAAGATAACAGGGTAATAATAAATGTAAGAATAATAAAAACTACACCATTCTTGAAATATTCACCTACTTTCCATAATTATTTTTTAATATTTTATTCCTTAAAGGTAACTTGAGAACTTTATAGCTAGAGTTAAACAAAGTATGCTCCGGATTGGTTAATTCTTATACTACTTAATTCTTAGTTGAACAGAGTTCAGCACTCTCTAAGAGCAAAAAAATATTATAGGAAAAATAGATGTCAGAACTGTGTGGATCCAACAAACTGCTTTCATTCACATTCTTCATTACAGAACGAAGAGAAAAAGAGGGGTGAGGTGGTGTTACGCAACTATTTCAGATCTGAAAAACTCCTGCCAATGCTTGCAGAAACACACCGCTATTTGGACCTTCACCGAGTGTTTGGAAAAGTGCCGACAGCAAGTATAGTGAGGTCATAAAGGAAGCTCTAAGACAAAGAAAGCTTATCAACTTCTAAGTCACATTAAAACATTAAAATCAACACATTTTTGCCCTAACCGCAGTTCTTATTCTGCTGAGAACACGTGAACAACTTCTCTGTTAGCTGTCATGATCCTGGGAAGAAAACACTCGGCTCCGTGGGGAGGCTAATCCTAAAGCTGAGCCGCAGCATACCAGCTGTCTTCTCCCAGCAGCCCTCTGAGCGAGAAGAACGTCAGCACTACTTTTCCTCCTCCTTCTCCACCCTTTTCCACTATGTATCATTCACATGACAACTTCTGTGTAATCATAGCTTTTCTTAGGAATAAACAGCCCGACGTGCACCCGTAGATCTTCACAGAAATCTCTGCAGAATTGCACAGAATTCACACCTCCTGCCCCTGGGTGTCAAATAAGTTTGTTCATGTGATAACAAAATTATATATATAATGCTGTTTTCGTACCAAGTTTAAAGATTTCAGACCACAGATTTCAGATAGAGTTAGCCCAGTAAATGCAGAAAATGTCTGCAAATTTGCAACAAAAAAAAGGAACAAATAAGCCGATAAACAAAATAAGGTCTTTAAAAATGTTCTAGCAAAAAGGGGGAAGGGGAAGGAAGAGAAATTTCCAAGAAAATCGTGGCTTATTAGCAACACTTAATGGCAGTTTTGGCCTCATAACCATTTCACTAAAGTCCTATAATTCCTCATATGAGCTGCTTTCTTGTCTGTGAGGCCTGTAAAGAATGTGGATCTGACAGTCAGCACGCGGCTGTGAAATTATGCAACCCCAGGGTACATACTCACAGTACAGACCAGAGAAACTAAAGCAGCGCTTCAGTTCATTTGTAAAGACCCAAAAGCTTGAAACCTCCTTGAGAATGTAGAAAAATCAAAGTCTTGGAACTGTAAATGCTCCACAGACACTAAAAAACAAACACAGAGGTACAGACTGCAGAGGAAGTTTGCTTGACTACTTACCCATGCTTCCTTATTCATGATAATGTAAATTAAGATTTTATTTACGGCCAATTCACAGCGCAGACAGACGTCTAAAAATGGCAACAGGCACTTCTTAGGGTTGTCAAATCAGTTTGTAACATTGGTGTGTGTTGCTGTTGGTCTGTGCTTGTTATTACTAACTGAACATACTGAATCTGCGTTTGTCGGGTCTTGGAATGTCCAAGAAGTGACGTACTGTAATCTGGTGATTGGTCACCTGTCAGTGCAGTGTGAATAGTCCTTAAAGTGCCCCTATTATGCTTTTTCGAATAATACCTTTCATGAAACGTGTAATGTAGCTGTCTGTGAATGTAAAAGTTCTGCAAAGCTGTGCAGCTGAAAGTGCAAGATAAATAAAGATATTGTCTCTCAAAAGAAAGTCGACTCTGAACAGCCTGAACGAGTCGTCAGGACCACTTCCGTGATGGCCCTCAAAAACTGAAGCTGCCTGGTTCGTGTACATATCGAGAAGACGTTGTTTTTTGCTCTTCAAAAGCAAATTCTTATTGCAAACACTTCCAAAGGGTTAGGATATGAAGAGACAGTGGTTACAATTACCACAGCAATACAACAGCAGTGTAACCTGTTGATGATTAACTAACATTAATATAGATTAATAAATACTATAACATGTATAGTTCATTAACTAAAATTAACTAATAGGACCTTATTGTAAAGTGTTAATCTTTATTTTAAATATATTTTAAACATACTTCACAACTTTCAGAACTTAAAAAATTTGATCAACTCCCCAGAGTAAAAAGACCATTTTCTGAAAGTAAGCAGCCAAAATGTCTGGTTCTGAGCATCTACTAACAGAATAATAGACAGACCATAAAAAAAATGCTCAAAAAAACTAAATTATAACTATGGCTCTAAAATGTGATGCATTTAATATAAAATAAATTGAGCAAATTACCTCTAAAATGTCCACAACTTTCTAAATTACTGATGTAAATTTATCTTGCATGCATTTTGCGGAAGAACATTGTTTTGGTTGTGCTTCGGCTCTGCGTGACTGTGCGGATGAATATGGTTATCCTACTGCTCATAACAGATTCACTACTAGGCTTAAGAAATATACCTACAGTAGTCAACATTTGAAGTGGATCAAAAAAGTTGTCCTAAGACCTAACTAACTTTGATGAAAGGTTTTGATGCACTTCAAATGTTGACTACTGTAGTTTAGATGGAAAGGATCACAAGCCGACTAGCTGAAAACATTACTGTAGCTATACCTATATACAAAACATCCTTGAAAATAAATACCAGTACAGCACTACAACAACCATTATGAAATTACCCTTCACAATAGATAATGCTTTACAATGAACTCTGTTAGAGAGCTATATGGCAATTTATCGGTTCAGTAATGTACATTATTCACCTGTTGAGTAATAAAAAAAAAACATCTCAGAGTTGCTTTTACAACATTTCAAGTCAACCTTTCTAGCTCATTGCGACAACTAACCTATGCCACTCCCACACCATACCAAAGACTTTAGATATACAAAGACAGTGCAATCATATTACTTATGAATGGAAAAAAATCGCAATGCACAATATGGCGGAATAAGTTCCGCCTTCAAAATAAAAGAGCCAATCACGATTGGTAAAGTCACTGCAGCTGCTGTTAGAAGATTCGGTTGCTATATAAACATTCAGTGCTCAGAGACGTGCGCTTATGACTGCACATGTGCATCATTGGTGATTTCAAGTATGAAATTTAATCGTAAGCTTGGTCAACAGCTTGGGATAATTTGATGTTTCCCCATTCAAAGAGATAGGAGCTGCAAGTCATGCCTAAAATAGCAGTCTGAGAGGCGTTTCAAAGATGGCCGCCGAGTGAAATGACTTGCCTTAAAAGGAACTTTGACTATAAACATGTCAAAGTGGCCTGAGCAACTTTTCTCTATTTACGGATATGACGAGACACACATAGACATAGACACACAGAGTGACGTATGCATGTAATTTCCAGCGAAAACCATCCTGACAGGTCTAAAATATGAACGCTTATAATAGGCTTACCATGTTTGATCAGGGTGAGACAAAACACATTTTGGAGGAAGGATTGATGATGTATTGACTCATTACTTAAATTTGTTAATTTTGAACAACAACAACAACAAAAGTTACATAGTGTACCTTTAATTTTGCTTCAAAAAAATATAAGAATACAGAAAGCATATTGAAGCACCATATTACTAATTTATCATACTACAACAACGACAGCAGCAATTATAAGTTTGCATATGTCATCATCAAATCAGGCTCAAACACCTGCAAAAGTGTGATCTGACTCATTCTGGCATCCGCTGTAATTGGTACTGTTGGGAAACAGAGACTCAGAGTCTGAATTAAGCCCTGTAATCTTCACAAACTCACATCTAGTCATTTAACAAGGTGAGTGAGTGAACAATCACAGGTCAAATGACTGATACTGAATCAGCAAAGGTGATGTATCTGCATCGTACGTAGCACCGTCTCTCAATTGTTCAGATAAACACGAAGATTATTGTAACTGATTTATGTGACTCTCACTGAAAAGCCATTTGCCAGGTCAGCCTGATTCTACCCTGCTTTGCCAATTCATGGACTGACCTCGTCTTATCAAATAACTGTGGTTCAGAGAACAAGGGCCTCCATTCATTAAAAAAAGAGAAACAAAATAACCACTTTCAACTACATCAGCAGATTAATCAGCTTACTTTCTTGCTTCTCAAAAGTAGACAAATTGAATTTCCTTGTCTGTGACCTAAATTTATTACCCTTTTTTTTTTAATCCCAAAAAAAAACAAAAACAAAACAAAAAAAACAATACTAAATCAATATAGAATATTTTTTATTTTATTTAATTTTTTTCAGTTTTTAGTTTTTGTTCAAATATTTTTTTTTAAAAAATAAATTAATAATTCAGCAAGGATGCATTAAACTGATCAAAAGTGATCATATATATGTGTGTGTGTGTGTGTGTGTGTGCGTGTGTATATATATTTCAAATAAACGCAGCCTTTTACAGACTGGTATTTTCTTTTAGAAGTCATGTTTTTTTTTTTTTTGGCCTTATCTTTTAGCTGATACTGTGGCAAATGTTGTATGTTATACAAATGGCAATAAAGAATTTGAAATTAAAAATTCAAAACAGTAATGTGCGGCAAAAATAATAATCACAATTATTTTTGGTCAATACTGAAATCATGATACGATTTATGATATTTATAAATTTAAATATCAGTGAAATTTCACAATTATCGATACAGCAAAAACTAATACTTTACTAGATTAACTATATTGTAAGAAAAAGGTCCTCAAAATAAATGACATAAGACAAGTAAACAATCAGCAGTTGTAAACTAATTACAAACAAAACAGACAAACAAATACAGCAGAAGGAAAATACTAATTAAATGAACAGTGTTTTCAGTTTTTCAGGAAGATGTATTAACAGGTATTCAGATAAGTAATAGCCTACAACAAAAATTAAATAAAAATAAAATGCTACTACTACTAATAATAATCAAATGTAAAATATCACTGCCTATTACGCTGCATAGTCTTACTGTACACAGCAAGCAGCACAATAATCATTTTACCTCAATTATCTTATTTTCCAAACCACTGGAAGCTAAAATCAATTACAATTAACTGCACAGCCCTAGCAGCAATGCAAATAAATAAGAACAATATTATTCAAAAGAGACACATCAATGACAATTTTATATGGCAATAAAGTTTGCTACAAGTTCCTAGATTTTAAGAACTTGAGAGAAGAACCTTGTTTATGTAAGTGAGGGGACACAGGAGAAATGAAACCTAATCTAGAAGTTTCGGAAACATTTCAAGAAGCCATTATAGGAGGTTTGCATCAAAGCTCCCATTGAGGTGAAGGACATATGCTTCCTCATAAGAGAATCCAGGCAGGATCTTTCATTCTTATTACATTTTCTTTATTCAGGGCAATAAACATGATCTACATGGAAAGATATTTGTTGTAATGATCTCTCTCTGCTTGTTATCTTTTCTTGTTAGTAAAAATAACTTTTTGATGCCCTGAAAGTTCTAGCCCTGTTGGTATTTAAACATACACAAATGATTAAAGTAGAGAAACATTCTGTACAATCGGAATCTGTGCAGACTCCAAAAGTTGTGGACTTTGTTGTGGACAATAACCTCTTAATAAAGTAAATAAATAAGGTCTCAGAAATAATGTATTCTTGATCATTTTTAAATATAATTTACTTTTTTTATATATTTCTACTAAACCAGTCACTCTAATGGAATGATTATTATGACGTTATGACAGTCACATAATGCTTAAAGCAGTGTATTAAAAATATTATTTTTTCATAATAGCATTATTAATAATAATAAAAAACAAATAACTTGCATATTGCATATATGTGAAAAATAAAAATACTAGCCGGTAGGTCTTTGGCATACTAGGACTTTGGCATAATCACAGCTAAGCATCTCATCTAATCAAAGTCTTTCAATAAGTACCTGTACCAGTCACTGCACTGCACAGCTAAACCAAGTCCACTAGGGTCATTCGACAACTGTGCAGGCCATTTCGTTTGTCTTGGTTTTCATTTTAAACAAGCTTAATTCCCAGTACTTTGTCACACATTATTAAAAAGGTAATAATCAGCAACACTGACAATGTCACACTAATTTCATGATTCAACAGGAGAGTATTAAAAAATGCTAGCATTTAGATAGCTCCAAACTATTTATGATATTAATTAAAAGCTATTATAATTTGATTTAAAAAAAGACTCTTTTTAAGTGATATTTAATGAAATTGCAGCATGTTGACCCTATTATTTAGTGATTCATGTTTTGAAAACATTCGTATTAAATTAGTGTCTAAAGCATTGACAAAAAAATCTTATTTTTATTAAGCTTACTAAAAAAAAGCTTTTTTTTCAAACCCAATTTGAAGCAATGTTGTTATTGTTAACTAAAACCAAATCTAATTGAAATTTATTTGAAATAAAGGCAAAATAATATAAATATTACATGAAAAACATAAAAAAATTATTTCAGTTAATTTCCAAGGCAACATTTCTAATTTGTGTAAGTACTAAAATTACTAAAACATAAATCATCATTAGTCGACTGGAAGAGGCTTAGTCGGCCAAAAATTTTATTAGTCTGTTAGTCAGAGAAAAAAAAAAACTCTTGGAGAAGTCACGCAGTCGGCGTGGGACAGAGTTAACGGCAGGTCCTTGTGGTAACTACAGTATGTCGGGTAGGTAATCCAAACATTCGCCTGTCATCAATCGACCTCAAATATGGCTTACCATTTGAAACATGTTAATAAAGAAAACAAACATAATGCGCTTTCTGCTTTCTTGGTCTCTGTGAAATGAGCAGCCCTAATAAAAACAAAGCTATATAATATTTAAAAAAAAATATATATATATACACAAAAGCCCATACTAAAGCTTAAACTAGAATTTAAATTAATAAGTCAAAATACTAATAAATACTATAATAGTATAATATAATACTATACTATAATAGTATAAAATATTAAAATAGTAAGGGTATATTTTCATGCTATTACAAGATATTTACAAATACAATTATTTACAATTTACAATGCTGATATGATATCAACAGTGGAGTACAGTACAGTATTCCAAGTATATGTCTACTTATGTTTAACTCAAGTGGCACAGAGGTTAATCTCGCTATACTTGATTATGTAATTCAACTTAATTCACCTTCTGTTTTTTTTTTTTATTTACCCTAAAAACAACTACAGGCAGAAGGTAAAGAGGACAACAGAAGTTTCTTAAGCTATTCAAATAACTAATAGTATTTGAAAAACAACTTCTTGCTCTAAATTCAGTTCATAAATCTTCAAAAGTTTAAAAAAAATGACTTACCCATGGGAAAAGAGAGGCGGGGGAGGACATGAGAATGACAGCTGAGGACAGTCAGAAGAGACAGACAGGCACAAAGTGACGCTGAATGCACCATCCTGTTGGAAAACCAGGAGGCCACGGAGTACAACAGATGAGCTAAATCCAAAGACTGGTCTATCTGTCGCTGTCGGGTTCTGCGCTTGTCCTTTCAGCACCGAGCAGCCCACAAGGACACCACTTCAAACAGCCAAAAGAGTCTGCCGTCATCTCATCTGCTCAGAAAAATTAAGAACGTGTTAGAAATCGGAAGGCGAGTTCTTTAAGTCATCACTTCCTCTGAAGTCGCCTCTTCCTCTTTCAGAATTTTGCATACGTTTAAGAAACACAGTCAAAGGACGACATGCATCAGCACATGATGTCTTCATTTGTGATTGGGGAAGGGGGATTTAAGTTCCATTTTTACATTCATATTTTGGAGACAACAAAGACTGACCACCATGCAGAGAAAGTCTGTGTGCAAAGAAAAAATGTAACCTGACCAGACTATCAGTGGTGTGGAGTGGAAACTGGGCAATATGCTTTTTGCTAAGTACTGTTATTTTTTTTCTATTTAATATAGCCATATATCTTATGGCCTAGATATTAAAAATATTTTAATATATATTATATTAATATTTTAATATATATATATATATATATATATATATATATATATATATATATATATATATATATATATATATATATATATATATAGTAAGAACTTTACAGTGATTAACTGGGCGCAAATGTTGCTTTGGCACAAACATGGAGTGGGGTTTCTCTCATCAGTCAGTGTAGAGCAGGAAATGGAAAACTGAAATGGAGTGGATGAATTTTTTTTTTTTTTTTTAGAATAACATTGAGTCATGTCTAATGACTATATGATGGAAATCCCTGTGACCCAAAAACAGAAACATGGTGACTAGTGTCTTGTGCTTGGACAACCATGATTTACTAAACACTTGTTGATGTGGACTGCTCTCTTGGCCATCAAAAAAAAAAAAAAAAAAAAAAAGCAGTTTTCAGTTCTAAACAATGTCTTACGTGAAGCTCACAGGTAAAAGGATTGTATAAAGTAAAGTTTATTTTTTAAATTCTGAAGCAAACAAGTTTTACCCAAGCAAAACTCACCAATGATGTAGGGATGTTGCTATGAAGTTGCTAAGGTTATCTTAATGTTTTTACTTTTGTATTTTTTTAGCAATGGGCATGTTATGTTATGTTGTTGTTGGGGTGTTATGGTCTCTACAATATTCTGATTTTTAGATAAAGCTTGGGTACATCCTATTTTTTTCTCACGTTTTTTATCATCTGCCTGTTGAAAATTACAAGTCTGTACATGCAACACACAAGTCACTTACATAAATAACAGACCTCTCCAAAACCAGCTGCACGATCTGAGGTATTATTCATGTACGCACTACACAGCACAAATGGTGAGTTACATGGAAAAGTTTAACACAAGCAATCAGTGGTGTAGTCTAGTTTTTTGTAGTGAGTATACTGTGATTTTTTCCCGTCCCAGAGCGACACCCATAAGTGCCGCCACAATCACTAATGCATATAGTATTGTAACGAACGTAGGAAATGATAGACTCACTTAAACAGGTTAGTCTTTTTTTATTAAGGTGAGCACTGTTTGGCCAATGCTCCAGCAACATTTTGGAACATTTTCCCCAGAACCCCGCAAAAAAATCCCACGCAGGCTCTTCCTTCAGAAGAACACCCCACCCCTTTAAGCCCCACACAAGCCGAACACATAACACAGGAAAAGAACATACATGCACTTAAAACACTCTTTAGACTTACTAAACTAAGTTATAATAGGCCTACTAACTTTAAGATTATTTCTACTCCAATTCATTTTTTGAGAAATAAACTTTTAAATGATGGCTGTCATCTTGACAGATTTATTCAAACATGCATTATAGGCTATTGAAGAACAATAAAATATATAATTAATATGGTGCATATACTCCGCTTCGCATCGTGCCTAACAACGCCCTTCAGCCGTGACTTATTCACAATACAGCACAGCCTCTCGTACCTTATTGCTTACTTAAATGCTTCCCTCTAGAGTTCATTTTTCTAGCTGACTAACGAGTTTATGGTCACTGAAAATGTTTGTTCTGAGGTAAATGTGATGTTACGTGACATTTTTACAAGCTGTTTTATTGACGTCTTTCCACGGTTGAAACACTGATTCAGCGATTACACAAGACATGATATGAATTTCGTTAAGTTGTACTATCTTTTAACATACCTTTAGATGTTCATTCATGTTTATTTCACGCTGTAACTTGTATTAAAGCGGAGGAGAGGATCAGTTCGCACACTCTTCACGCTGCCGCTTCTCTTGAACTACAGCAATCTGTCACTACACATTAAAGAGCGCCAAAACTGTATTTATGTTCTATTATTTCGAAGTAAAATGGTCAGAATTTAAAATATGAGACTTTGTTTCATGTCAAAAGCAACAAACTACAAAGGTTATTGTGATTTATTGGATGGTTACGTATCCTTGCGCCTTTTTAAGTGGGTATATGGAAATCCTTGACCTTTCTTAGTGGGTATATCTGCATATCTACACCACTACAAGTAATATTAATAGAGTTTGAACCAAAGTAGTAGTGATGCTTGTCTTAGCAGGTGTCCTTCACTAGTCTTAGGGTGCAACTGAACAGTAAATTAGTTTACAATATATACAGCACTAACCCTGCACAAGCAACAAGACTTGAGGGATACTTGTTTCTCTGATCACAATACACAGTTCAACCTTATTTTCTGCACACTACTTCGCCCATCATCAATAAACAAACCCAAATTACTCATTCATAATTTCACAAGTTCGCACTTACATAAACCAGATATAGTATAGAACATGCGTATTAGATGTGCGGTCCGAGGGGAGGGCTCCTTTAGGTAGTGTGATTAGAAGAGATTTGTAAGCCTTTCCATCCTTTTATATCCGGCCTGTGTCATTAATCGGAATAACCATATAAGAATGCCTCAAGCATTAGTTCCTTAAAAAGTCAATGATGAAGTACCAACGACGGTAGTTTCAGTTAGTCACTTCCGACTTGAATCATGTCACAGCACCAGATCATAAGAAAACAGTGTGACAGCCGTATAAGACAGGACTTTTTAAATATTTTTGTTGCAAAGGACCACCTTGCAGGAGACCTCCTTCCTAAAATGTAAAAACTAACTACATGTACATATTTTGATTTATCAAATTATACTCTTTGAGAAAAATACTAAGCATAATATTATAAAAACATTGTTTATTTACTATTTTTACTTTTCCATTTGGATGGAGATTTGAAACTGAAGCAGTGTTGGATACTCCAGTGTTGATCCACCACATGTGACACTCAGCTGTCTAACAGTGCAATGGGATTTCAACATATGGTAATGGAAGTCAGTCATATCTTGACTTCTATCATGTGACATCAAACGATGAATATTACAACAGTGGCATTCACATCTGATTAAGCATAATGTTATCGTGACAGTTAGTAATCCACTGTCTGAGAACGGGACAGATCATGAGTGCTTCACAAACTACTGAGGAGTGTGAAATTACAGTAAGGCCACTTGTGTGACAGAATTACACAGAAGCTCTACAGGGGTTCCTGTTTTGTGCTATCCCATTCATCTCAATGGCAGTTGTTTGGCTGGCACAGAATTTGAAATTCTACCATCTTTACTCATTTGGGGCCAATCACCTGAGCTGTTAAACACGGGTGATTAATAGGGGTGTGACGAGACAGGTATGTCACGAGACGAAATGAGACTCGAGATTGAGTTCACAAGATGAGACGAGACAAGATTTTTACACACATTTTTGAGAAATCCTCAATGGCGAAATACATGACTAGAAAAAAATATTCTGCAGGTGTATTTGAAATGTTTTAACTAATCATCTTATAACGAATGTCATTTCAGTTCTACTTTCTGAGTATGAATTATCATATGCAGTAAATGACGACAATACTCAAGCACTGTAAAAGGTTTTGCCACAAACTCAACTGACTGACTTCTCTTCTGTATGATTTCAGTCTCTTCAGACCTTACTGTACATGATTTATGAGCTTCTACAACTTTTGACCTTCTAACTGATCTCCTTTCCACAAACTGATCATAGAAATAAAAACAGTATAAATAAAAATGTTAACACTTTACAATAAGGTCTAATTTATTAACATTAATGTATTAACCAACATCAACAATGAGCAATATCTTTGCTACAGTATTTATTAATCTTTGTTTATGTTAGTTAATAAAAATAGTCATTCATTGTTAGTTCATGATAGTTCACAGTGCATTAACTAATGTTAACAAATGAAACCTTATTGTTTGTGCTTAATAAGATTAAGAGAAAACTGTTATTCATTTTTATTGTAACACTTTACAATAAGTGCAACCATAATCGCACGCTATCAATATTCAAAGTGCAAATAAGACCAAGTTTTTTTAAGAGATGGTTACAACTACACTGCCCAGCCTAAGATAGCTTTCATATTTAGAGATATTTGCATTCATCAGGGAGCTGCTTTCAAAATGCGTGGTATTGAAATCATGTTTGAATGCGCGCTCACGTTTACTTTCACTTTCGTGATTGTGCGTAACTCTGAATATGGAGCAGCGGCCACCGTTATCCAACTGAAATAAATGTTTTTTATTTAAATACAACGGCAGTGGAGGCGTAATGTAAACGTAGCGGTGGCATATTCTTTCCTAATCATTTTAACACTCTGTCATGGCAATATCACGAGACTACTTTTCGCCTCGACGAGAAATCTCGTCACATTTTAGTATCGCGAGATCTCGTGACACCCCTACTGATGAATTATTTTAGAGCAATGATTATTTTATTTATTTTAAAGCCACTATTATTTTTATTATTACAACTCTAAGCGGCATCATAATAACACAAAGTCCATCACTACCAGTTAGAAAGTATCCTGAGTTTTGATGTGATAGGCAGTAGAAAAGGAACAAGTCACAACATCACAAGTGTTGATTCTGTCCAAAAATGTAACGATATTTAACACGCAACATGAGTGTGAGCATGAGAGTGTTTTTGACACAGAATACCGCAACGAGTGTTGCAATACTCACAATGCTGATCACAGTTCATATACAGAGCAAAGCAAGGGTGTTTTAATATTTTTATGGACATATTTCATATACACTATTGCAGGGATTCTCAACTCTGGCCCTCGAGCTCCATTTTTCAGCAGAGTTTACCCCAACCTTGATCAAACTCACCTGCCTATAACTTTCTAGTAACCCTTAAGACATTGATTAGATTGTTCAGGTGTGTCTTATGAGGGTTGGAGCACAACTCTGGAGGAAAGTAGACCTCAAGAGACAAACATGAACCAGCACCATGTGTGTGCACATATTCTGATGAAGTGTGATCCAGGGAAGGCAAACAAAAAATTGTGATGTGCAAACAGGATTCGAGTATAAAGATTAACACAGTTTAATAAATTATAGATACATTTTAGCAATATCTAACAATCTATAAATTATTACAAAATAAAAAATAAGTTGCAACAGTAAATAAAATTTTGAAATAAAATGAGAACATATATATTTCTTCAAGGTACTATCTCTGATGTGTGACTAGTGAGTATTAAGTATTTCTTTCTCAACAGATGAAGTTCAAAGAAAAAAAAGAATAAGTTGAAGGTAAAGCAAGACAAGGTGTGCCTTAGGATGGGAAATCTAGTATGGAGAATGCAAGAAGTCTGAAATGTTGCACTTTATAGGCTAGATTGCGTGACAGACAAGAACCTGCTGAAATTTATAATTTATTTGAACCATTACTGGAACTTTTTAAAGTTCATGTGAATGTCAGGTGACGGTGACGTCAAGATGTGGGATAAACTTGATGAGCTATTGTAGTTTTGATATCTTTTAACAAGTGATCACTACCGAGGCAGCCCTTAAGCATCTGTCCATGAACTGATCTTAGCAGAAATATAACCGAAAACACAGAAAGGGGGAACCTTATGCACAAGTCACAGTCACACTTTCACCGGAACAGGTTCAGACACAGACAATAGACTTATGCTTAAATGTGGAATAAGCATGCAAACTCAAGAACACACATATATGTTAAAAAACAAATAGAATAAATAATTATAAATAAAATAAATGAAATAATATAAATTATTATAAGGTAAATGATCAACTGATACTTAAATATGAAGAGTAATATGATGGCTATATCTGATTTCTTTTTTTCTACATACACGTAGATGCAACTGCAAATAACGGCACTGTTACGGCAATACATCTGATCATGAACACAATAACGTGACTGATTATTCAGAACACGATGTAAACTGAAAATTCAAAGCAGAACGGCTAAAAAAAGTAAATGCCTTCATTCTTTCTGTGTTAAACTGGTATGTGACATTTGTTCAGAGACTGATGTGCTAGTAAAATAAATGAAAATATTATTAATCTTTTAAATGTTCTTCCTTATTTTTCACATAGACCAATAACTCTAGAAAGCTATAATGCTTATTTTCTAAGAATGATTTATCAAAACGTATTTGATTGTCTCCCCTCTTCTCACGTCACTCCCACTTAGGGCTGGGCGATAAAATAATAATGTTAATTACGCACTAGCATTTCTGAGACTATGCAAATAAAGCTACAAATGCGTGTTGCAGACCTTCGCACTGGTGACAGTAACATGAATACATTTTTTTTTTATTAAGCTATAACAGTTTTTCTGTATTTGTATTATACTAAATGTCTTTAGGCTACTGTTTTACATAAATACCATAAAAACAGAATGTTGTGGTCAACATGATCTAAATCCTATGAACGACCAAGTTTTATCCTGTAAAATTTTACTCTGGGAAAATGAGGTTGTCTAACTTTTTTCTACAACTTTCATTCAGAAGCAAAAAACAGCCTTTAAAATTTGACATTTATCATAATTATTGACTTATGAAACATTTTATCATGATAGTTATTTTTTTGGCTGTATCGCCCAGCCTTTACTCCCACTTTTTCATAGGTTTACACACCCATTTCTTGATTTTTATTTTTTCTTTAACAAATTCGAGGTATGAACGAACAGTGCCAAACGGGGTTTCATGACATTTTAACACAGAGATTGTTTGTTGAGCCAAGGGCAGGATCAGACTGGTACAAAAGTATCTACACCACAGTCAAATTAGGGACAGTTTTGACATTTTTTTTCTGGTAACAAGGAATGTCCTTACAAGCAGTACATTTTTCAAATTTTTTAATTTTTCAATTTCAGCTATTATAATCACAAATTTGCTTAACTCACAAACTTTAACCAAGAAATTAACCAATAATTTATACTCAGGGCATCTATAAATCTGACACTCTACTGCTGTTATAAGCAAACTGGGCACAATTTATAGGCACTATTTATAAGAAACTTGCAATGTAACATAGGATGCAATCATAAGGTACAGTCAGCTTAATATAAAATGCATATTCATTAGAGAATTGAAGTCAGCTCAACAGCCAATGACACGTGCAGGAAATGCCTTCAGCTACTTGATAAATAATACACAGCCTCCACGTCAAAATGTTCGTGTCAGGAATGCCTGAAAGATAACACCTCTAGTGTAGGAAGTCACGCAATCCTGATGTAAACACAACAAACCTTACATCACAACCTGCCAGGCCTTTCCATACATAGCCATAAACATTCAGAGACATGTCTGTCATACTATACAGACTCTAGATTACAAGCTTCAGGTGCAGAAATGCACACATGTTCACCAGTGAAACTGCAGTGGCCCTTTGTACTACTTGAGTCAGATCGAAAACTACAGAGTTAAAAAGAGTTTTAAGATAAAACAAGACTTCATTTAACTGAGTATGTTCCTCTTCTTGTTTACTGTAAGATCATTTGCCACTTTTCATATCCGTTTGTGGTTTTTAAAAAAAAAGGAGATGTAGACTGTACAGCCACTCACCCATTACTTGAAGATTTTGTTTCACATTTTGTAAACTTCCCATATAGTTCCTTTTAAAAACACTGATTTGAAATTTATTGATATTCATGAATCAACATAATTGCCAATCTAATGTGGTATTTTTCTGTTACATTTAATTCTGCCCCAAGAAACAAACAGCTTTTTCATATTTATATACACTTTACATTAAGGTCTCATTTGTTAACATTAGTTCATGTACAATACATTTGTTACAATATTTATTATTCTTTGTTAATGTTAGTTAATAAAAAAAAGTAGTTTATTCTTAGTTCACGTTAACTAAAATAGTTAACTAATGACACCGTATTGTAAAGTGTTACCAAAAAATGTCTAGCTAACAGTAGAGGCTTTTGCACTGGAGGAACCTTTACATAGTTCCAAGAACTATTGGCTGAAGTACCCGGATTTTGCCATGTTTGCACCGCAGAACCTAGGAACGATTCTAGCTCTAGCAACTCCTTTTGGGGAAACTAAATTACCTCCTACTTCAGAGTAGGGTCTAAGCCAGCACTATAGGAACTATCAGTGACACAAGTGTACGTTGATTGGTCAACGCATGTCAAACATTGGCATTTTTAAAAAGCTATGTAAACATAATTACTATTCACAAACATAGAAAACAGCGATAACGGCATTTACCTGTTGTCTGCAGGGTTGTGTTCTGTTCTCTGCCTCAATGATATGCAATTACTGAAAGTTGCTTAGCCCCACTTTTTGATCCTTCAGTCATGTAAATTAAGCGTTTACATTCCATCTACGTTATCACGAAACCCACAACACACAGCAAACACAGCTCCAATCATGGCATCCTCCATTCACCGGTTTTTAGCATTTGTATGCTGTGCTTAAAGACACCGCTGTCGGCCGCTTCAGAGTTCCTATTCCTGGTGCGAATGCAACCAGGAACATGGTCCAGTGGAGAAATTAATTTTCGGGGAACTATCCTAGTGGCTAGTTTCTATAACTTAACTCCTAGAACTATTCGGTGCAAAAGCCCCTAATGCTAAAAACATTATTATAGACTATTCAAACAGGGACATTTTCCATTGAAAATGTATTCAAGGAAATACCTGAGGACAGTAATAATCAAAGCAGGTCTGACTGTTTAGGAAGAATGACCTTTTGAAGAAGAGCAAAGAGTAGAGACTAAATGAAGACATGATGAAGCACAGACTTTTGAAGCTGAGGTCCCAAGGGGCAAAGGTTCCCTGTTTTTTTTTTGTTTTTTTTGAGTTCTTAAATCTCAGTTGCACGTAGACAAATGAAACAAAAGCGAGAGAGAAAAAGAGAACAGAAAAGAGCCATCCTCTATTAGTAACTAACAGAGTGGAGACAAAGTGATCCCTCTCTGGCAAATACTCTGTATCTATCCAGTTCACACAACTGTATGAAGTTTAAATGGTTAGTTCACCTAAAAATGAAAATTCTGTCATTAATTACTCAACCTCATGTCTTTCCACACCTATAAGACCTTCATTCATCTACGAAACACAAATTAAGATATTTTTGATGAAATCCGAGGTATCCAACTCCTCCACAGACAGCAATTTAACCACCACTTTTAAGATCCAGAAAGGTACTAAAGACATCATTAGAATAGTCCAGTGGTTCAACCTTAATTTTATGAAATCACAACAAAAACAACAACTTTATTTAACAATATCTTCTCTTCTGTGTCATTCTCCTGTTTATGTTCAGCACTTCCAGGTTCTTTGTCAGAATGCTGACTCATTACTGGCCAGCTCCTGAGTCAGCATCACACACATACGTTGTGCTGCTCACATGAACAGCATCGGCCAATACTGAGCCGGCGTTCTGACATAGAACCTGGAGGCGCTGAACATAAACAGCACAAATAGCGTTTATCATTATAATAATGATAAATATTATATTGCAAAAACTATAAATTTCACACACACATACAAAAAGCAAAATACAGTGTGAAGGGAAACAGCCAATGGCACAGAATAAGCCTTACGTGAAGAAGCAGCATATATATCTGCCTCTAGAAGAGCATTCAGCGATACCCTGAGGAAAAACGGTGGTGGCATTTGCGTGCAAGCAGGTAACACGTCTTAGTCCATGGAGGGAAAGCGATGAGTCAGTGAAGGAGAAGAAAATTGCTCTCCTAGTGAAAGCTTCCATTCCCATGTGCAGTTGCCATGACTACAGCTGATGTGATTACCAGGCAGCAGTGGAGTTATGATGAGGTGCGTGAGCCAGTGGGCTGATGCACTATAGTATAATACTAGTTGTCACATAAAGGAACAGTTTGAGAAAGCCACATAATATTTTAAGCATGTCTGTTTAATGAATAGAATCCAGCAAATAAAAAACAGCCAGTGATCCTATGCCATGCAGGCTGTGATTTAAGGTTTGTTGTGTTCTGAGAGAGAAATAGAAACACATGAAGGAAAAACAGAAAAAAAAAAAAAAGAAAACCCTAATCCCATCACAATCTGCAGACTCTGGATAATGTTTTGAGGACAGACAGATTTGACCAAGATAGTAGATGCATGTTCTCCTCAAGTTCACACAGGTGTCTTAAAGGGTTAGTTCACCCAAAAATGAAAATAATGTAATTTATTATTCACCCTCATGTCGTTCTACACCCGTAAGACCTTCGTTCATCTTCGGAACACAAATTAAGATATTTTTGTTGAAATCCGATGGCTTAGTGAGGCCTGCATAGACAGCAATGGCATTTCCTCTCTCAAGATCCATTAATGTACTAAAAACATATTTAAATCAGTTCATGTGAGTACAGTGGTTCAATATTAATATTATAAAGTGACGATAATATTTTTGCTGCGCCAAAATAACGACTTATAAAGTGATGGCTGATTTCAAAACACTGCTACAGGAAGCTTCGAAGCGTTATGAATCAGCGTATCGAAATAATGATTCGGATCACGTATCAAACCGCCAAACTGCTGAAATCACATGACTTTGGCGCTCCGACACACTGATTCATAAAGCTCCGAAGCTTCCTAAAGCAGTGTTTTGAAATCGGCCATCACTATATAAGTCGTTATTTTGTTTTTATTTGGTGCACCAAAAATATTCTCGTCGCTTTATAATATTAATATTGAACCACTGTACTCACATGAACTGATTTAGATGTGTTTTTTGTACCTTTATGGATCTTGAGAGAGGAAATGTCATTGCTGTCTATGCAGGCCTCACAGAGCCATCCGCAACTACAATATCTTAATTTGTGCTCCGAAGATTAATGAAGGTCTTACGGGTGTGGAACGACATGAGGGTGAGTAATAAATGACAGAATTTCCATTTTTGGGAGAACTAACCCTTTAACATAACCACAGGTGTAGTTAATCACATAATTACAACAATAACAGCATTAATATCAACATGTAATATTTTTATATTTTGTAAACTTCTGTATTAAAATAATCAGAACTGCCTTTTAATGACTAGTAATTCACTATCAGTATAGACTGCATTTTGATCTCAGTTAGAATACAAGTGTGCATTTATGTACTTCACTGCAGGTCCAGATAACGATGCGCACGAAACCACCAGACTGATATTCAGATAGATAACACAAGCAGCTGATATACAGGGTTTTAAAAAGGAAACGTGAATTCAGCCTTTCAAAACAAACATGATGTGCTGTTGATAGATGTACCTACTCAAGACCTGAACTTTCTGAGTTTAAGAAAGCAAATAAAAAAAAAAAAAATGCAAACTAGACTTTGCAATCACAGAAATGTTCAACGTTACAACAAAACCACAAAATTAACCAGGAGAAAAAAAAAACATCCTGCTTGACGCATACAGTATGAAAAGCACGTGTCTCTCTCTCTCTATTTTTTTCTTTTTTTTTTTTTTTTTTTTTTTTCAAAGTTTCTACAGTGTTACTAAACATATTTTATTAACCCATAGCAACATAAAAGTCAATGTTTGTTTCAGGCAAAAGTTTACACTGTACAAGCATTTGAAATCTGCATTTGGATTGATATGGATAACCGTTCACGCTCAGCACAAACATATACTATAAATTATCACCCACCTACAGCAGTTTAGGGATTTGCCCAAGTCCTTCATTCTATCGTCAAATACACGACGCATTTATTGCACTTCATAAAGCTCTGCAACGATTCAACGTTTGTACTCACATGAAAATGTGCTTCTCTGTGATCTGTTATGCTCCGCTCCAGTGTTGATATGATAGTCCCCAGTCCGTGTATATTACCGTTTCTGAATTACGAACAACCCCCAAACTGACGTTACTACTCGAAGTAATCGAAAATCTGAAACATAGGGTGTGTGTTTAGTGACAAAATTCTCCCCCTTTTTTTTTTAAAGTAGCTCGTATTCATGCAAACGCTCGTCTGTCTCTATCTATTGTGTCCACGCTGTTGATAAGTAAACGCCGTTTTGCCCAAGGGGAGATCAGGTCAGCGACACTACTCTACAACACCGCTACACTATACAATGGCGCCATCTGGCCGTAAGATACGGAACAACATAATAAACACACTAAACTTTTTTTTTAATAGTGAAGGCCTAACCTGAAAGGGTTAGTTCACCCAAAAATGAAAATTCTGTCATTTATTACACACCTATATGCCGCTCCACACCCGTTAGACATTCGTTCATCTTCGGAATGAGTGAGGCCTCCATAGGGAGCAATGACATTTCCTCTCTCAAGATCCATAAAGGTACTAAAAACACATCTACATCAGTTCATTTGACTACAGTGGTTCAATATTAATATTATAAAGCGACGAGAATATTTTTGGTGCGCCAAATAAAAACAAAAATGTTCTCGTCGCTAATATTGAACCACTGTACTCACATGAACAGATTTAAATATGTTTTTAGTACACTGTAAAAAAATCCCAGTAAAATTTACGGTAAAAAAACGGCAGCTGTGGTTGCCAGAACTTTACCGTAAAAAATACAGTAGCAACGTAAAAAAAAAAATCTGTTAAATTGACGGTAAAATAACGTATTTCATTAACTGATATAATGTTAATTTACCAACCTAATGAAGTCCTAATATCTGTTTTGTACCTTTATATTACACTGACAGTCACCAAACACAGTGGTGATAAGAGTCACATGATGAATCAAAGTTCATCACAAGCAGCTTTTCCACAAGCTGAGAAGGACAACACTAACATATATAAGGTGCACACAGTGTCATTCACACACAAACTTAACACCATCATGGTAACATGCATGAAATTTTAAAAATGCAATAAACATTAATTTAACAACATTAGATGTAACATAAAACCCTTATGTAACTGATTAGAAAAAAAATGAGAAAAACTAAGAAGAAACAGTTATTTCAACAAAAATATATCAAATGTGAAGTGTCACGCAGGGAATTGTGGGAATGTCAATTTACGTTTTTTCACTGTACATTTTTACAATGAATTGTTATTTTTCACTTCCAAAAACTGTGAATTTAACGGTATTTTACCGTAAAATTACATTAAATGTACCGTTAGATCTATTACAGTTATTCACCCTATATAGTACAGACACTTTCTGTAAACCAATTGACAGTTTTTCACCGCAGCATTTTTACAGTCTTTTACTGTTAAAATCACGGTCATTTTTTACAGTGTACATTAATGGATCTTGAGAGAGGAAATGTCATTGCTGTCTATGCAGGCCTCACTGAGCCATCGGATTTCAACTAACATATCTTAATTTGTGTTCTGAAGATTAACAAAGGTCTTACATGTGTGGAACGGCATGAGGGTGAATAATAAATGACAGAAATTTCATTTTTGGGTGAACTAACCCTTGAAGGAGTGTTTAGAACCTCACATCTAATTTTGGCTAACAATTTGCAGTCAAATTCATCTTAATCCTATAGTTTTCTTTTGTACTCCACACACTAAGAACTATAAACTTTATAGTTCCTTAGTAAAAACTAAATGATATTTAATCAAAGGTGAGTGTTCGAGGTGCAAAAACATGAGGGAGGGGTTTTCAGTCAGCTGTGGGGAGTCAGCTGTTTTTCTTTTTCAAGACTCAAACATGGCATACTGTCACATTTTCACCATATCAGAACGTTCTCAACAGGAATATGTCACGTATTAGCCAAACCAGTAAGGCCTACATGACAAGCAAAGGCTTTGTTATAAATTCTGTGGATAATTGCCTAGGGCATTGTGCAATATACTGTCAATCTAAAATACACACACACACACAAAAATATATATATATAATATGAACTTAACTGCTACTCAGAAAAGAATATGATTGTTGATTGGATAAAAAAGTGTGCAATGTGATTAATGTAAAATCTGAGTCAACATGTAGCCTAATGAATAGAATTGAAATGTTACTTATTATACATATACAAATGCATATAAATATAAAATCATGTAGCCTACTTACCTGACTTTTTCAAGACAACAAATTCGCTGTTCCAAATTCCTTGACCTCAGTTTCTCTTTTGCTAATCAAAGGGTCATTCAAAGGTTTGAAACCTCAGTTTAGCGTTCGCGGTCTAAACTAAAACACATAGGCCTATAAAAGCACATGTGTTATCTCGAAGCAACACTAAAACTAGCCAAACCCGTGATAGCGAATGCTTATTATCAAATTTGCCCACTGCAGCAACAGGCTCTTCGTCCCTCAAAGGAACTGAAAGGCTAGAGTTGTCCTGTCATCGCACCTGCCCGTCTGTGCATTCCGTGTGGATTTAAGCAGCCTTAATGTAGATCTTATTATTCACTTGAGAACCAGGTGATTACTTTTTAGCTCTCTGAAATTCTGTCCCGACTGGTAGGTATATGCTATTCAAACAACATTTGCTGAGCAATTTATTCAAGCAATATGTTCAATAATCACCAAGACTGTCGTCTCAGGCTTTCACTGATTTAATAGGTAGGTCAGGAACGAGCATGACAGGGGAGCAGGTAGTAAGATTATAATATGAGCAAAGAAGATTTGAGGCTTAGAGTCGACCTCAAAACCGGCTTTTGCGCGCAAACGGTTGCTCGCGCGCTTCTCTAAGCGCTCGAACGCGAACGTGTAAAAATGTGAATATTTTTGCTAGATGTGTAGTGTTTTTATGTGTAGTGTTTTATTAATGCCTTAAAAATATGTGTATGTGAACAAAACTGTTTATTTCGGCTACATGATTTAAACTTAAGTCCTCTTCAGGTGATGTTCACTCTCAAGTTGTTGGATAATCGAACAGACCGCGGTTGGCAAGTGTAATAAAATCAAAATTCTTTGGAGTTGTAATTGTGACAGTCATTATCAGAGGTAGGACTAATGATAACGTCTTTTTATTCGTGTCTTTACTCACTTTATCGTTCAGGCACAAGCTCATTGTGCTCATCTTGCCGAGGAGTCGGCGCGCATCCCTAGCCAGAACTCCCTTTCTCGCTGTGGAGGCGATCCCGTTTGCTTACTTTCGATGATATTTTTTTTCCACAAAAACGAATAGAATTCTTCCTTTTTCTTTCGGAGAAAAAACTGACACTACAGCTGTTATGTTTGAGGAGTGTTGTGCTTGGACACCAGAATATTTCAGAATTGCGAAATGAGTTTGAAAGTAGACTACTGGGCTGCGAACAGAAATTTAGTTTGTAAAAGGTAGGCCTACGTGTGACGTTCTTCAATTTCTCAATTTTCTCGATTGAAATTGATTTATTTATTTAATAAATACAAATAGTAGACTATTTTAATTTCTTACAGAATGTCAGTGAGTGAATTAATTCATAAAATATTTTATCTATCATTGAAAGACTGCGAATTACAGTTTGTGATAGTTTTGTTAAATTACATTTCACTTATTTAAGTTGTAAATGCCATTTTGACTCGTGTCAAAGCATGAAAACGCGGCAGAATGGCAACCAGAATGAGATGAAAACATGGAAACTTTAAAGGGTTAGTTCACCCAACAATGAAAATAATGTAATTTATTACTCACCCTCATGTCGTTCTACACCTGTAAGACCTTCATTCATCTTCGGAACACAAATTAAGATATTTTTGATTAAATCCGATGGCGTAGTGAGGCCTGCATAGACAGCAATGGTACTTCCTCTCTCAAGGTCCAAAAAGGTACTAAAAACATATTTAAAACAGTTCATGTGAGTTCAGTGGTTCTACCTTAATATTATAAAGTGATGAGAATATTTTTGTGCACCAAAAAAAAACCCCAAAATAACGATTTTTTTAACAATATCTAGTGATGGCCGATTTCAAAACACTGCTTCAGAGCTTTACGAATCAAATCAGTGGATCGGAACGCTAAAGCCACGTGATTTCAGCAGTTTGGTGGTTTGATGCGCGATACGAATCAGTGATTTGACTCAAAAGATTCATAACGCTCTAAAATGATCTGTTTTAATATAATTTATAACGCTCTAAAGTACCATTGCTGTCTATGTAGGCTTCGCTGAGCCATCGGATTTCATCAAAAATATCTTAATTTGTGTTCCGAAGATGAACAAAAGTCTTTTAGAACGACATGAGGGTGAGTAATAAATGACATTATTTTCATTTTTGGGGTGAACTAAACCTTTAATAGGTTCAGGTTTGTAGCATGCATTTCCCATGCTTAAAGAATCAGAGAGTGAAACAAGTGGCATAGACTATGTTACCTGTCCTACTTTGACCTGGATCAAAATAATCCCTGCACTGATGTGGGTGAAGCAGTAAACAAGTGAACTCTGAAAAATAAGAAACAGGCTGTAACAAAATCTACCATCTATTCCTAATAATTCAACTTCTTTCTTTTGTAGCAAAAAAAAAGGTCATTAAAAAAGCTGGTAAACACTTTTATTAATCAAAATATATTTGAGATTTTATAGTTGAGATTTTGTTAATGTGACGAGTTGAAAAACCACAATGCATGCCGACAAGACAATGCGTGGGCCTCTTGCTGTAGCCTTTCTGCTGTCATCTGAGCTCGTGTGGTTAGACCAAAGTAAAGAGGTGCAATACAGGATGTTAGAGATGAGGGTCTTATGAAAAAGACTGCTTACTTTCACATTCAGCTGTCCATTTACAATGACGCACAACACTGATATAAAACATTTCACAGATACAAAATATTTACACAAATGAAATGCAGCAAACATAATCCTTTATGTACTCTCATCCTTAGATCCTAAATATCCAAATCGCTGGTGTTATGATTAGAACATGCATTTTTGACCATAAATATACACACAGAATCAATGATATTGTGTGATGTATGGATCTTTTTTTTTTTATTATTATTTGTTCATTTACTTATTTACAGACTTAAATAACTTTACAATCTGGTTTGTAAAAATCAGTATGTTTTGGTGAATATTTTTCATAGGATGAAACTCTTAATACTCAGGACACATGCATAATAAAATGATTTGTTTTAATCTAATTGAATGATTTTTTCTATTTAAAGACATCATTTATATTTATAGAATGGAATTTTAACATGACATTGCACATATGAGAGTGTTTGAAGTGCAGGGTGGAGAAAGTGCAGGGTGAAGCATTTGAAGTGCAGGCTGGTTTCAGACTCAGTTGCAAGCAAAGGTGTGGGGGCGTTCAGCATGGGCCGTTCTTCTCTCACCATGCTGCTCTTTTCATCTCAAACCCGTGTGGTTAGATCAAAACAAGTAACAGCATCCAGAATGGCAGCAGACTGTCGGGCACAGTAGAGTCAACCGACAAAAAGAACACCTGCTCAGTCGGCATTGACCTTTATGGGATAAAAATCTGTAGATTTGTGCAACACGGAGAAAGCCACACCAATATGCAATTGTGACTTTATGGATGATATCTAAAATATATGAACCTGAGACATCCAACCTCTATCACTTATGAGCTCTTGTCTATGTTACTCATACCACACCTGCACAATTTCCTTTTTGGCCCTCTGAGTTCATAAAGCTCATGTCTTGGCACTCAGAACATCAGTAATGAAAAGTGACAGGCTTTTGCAGACTGACATACTGACTGGAAGTTTATTTCTAAGTTAGTGAAGTAGCAGTCATTTTAGGACAGTGCTTCTCAAACCTGTCGGACCCCACAACCACTGCAAATTTTGTGTCTTCCGCATCTAACATACCTGATTCAATTCATCAGCTCATCATTAGTACAAACTGCAAGTTTGATTAATTGGGTGCGTGTCTGAAGAGGGAGACATCCAAAATGTGCAATGGTGGGGGTCCCCAGAACAGGTTTGAGAAGCGCTGTTCTAGGAGGCCTGAGGAAGGTGATGTGGTTCCATTGCCCTATTTCCTGAAACACCAAAGTGAGTAGTAAAATGCTATTTTATCTTGGCAACATGTTTCTCTAACTAGCACCTTTGAGGGCTGCAGATCGGGGAAAACTGTAAATAGGTCTTTCCATCAACAATCTAGGTGTTGGTTTTGCACAAGTGATTTATAATAAAGGCCCACCCACTGAAGACTTGTAAGGGATTCTTTCTTTCCTTATTTTGTTTCTCCTTGCAGGCCATTTTCAGTCACACTGGGTGGTGTTTGATTTTAAGAGTGTTAAAAGTGATACATCTAACATTCTTTCAGACCTTTGGACCTGCAGACATGAGCACCTTGACGCATTGTTGGAGGCTGTTATATTTTTGCATGTTTGCTTCACACAGTAAGTTATTTTACATTTTTGCCTGCATTTTCAGTTGAGAACATTCTGTCATCAAGAGCTTTTTAATTCTAGTCATAATATAGTTTTATTCTAGTCATAATATCAGAAAAATGTAAAACTTTTTTCTTTTCTCTCATTTGCAGCTACTTACTCGTTCCTCATGAGTCAGTCTCCGAGCTTCACACACGTCTCAGTCGGTGATACTGTAAAATTAACATGTACATTTGAGCAGAAAGTTTCTTACTGCTATACTGCTGCAACATGGCAAAAGTTGAACCTGCGGACTGGTAAACTCACCGCGGCGAGGTCTGGCTCTCACTCTGATTTACTTCAACATGATGTTAAAACTTGCGTTGTTAGTTTTACAAATGTAACACCGAACGATTCAGGTTTGTACTATTGCATTAGCCATCACAACTCAATGGTTATTGTCGGCAGTGGAAGCAGGGTGATCGTAACAGGTAAATCTGGAGTTAAATCTCATCAACACTTCAATGGCTTATGGTCACTGTTACAGATTACATTTTGACGTGATGATCTCTGTTGTAGACTCCTCTTTTGTGGAAGCAAAACTATCCATCTTATACTCACCACAAGAACCTGACTCATCATCAGTACTTCTGCAGTGTCTTGTGACCGGAGTCGTCCCGTCTCAAGTGCGGGTGTTCTGGATGATTGGAGAGAAAGTCCATGTTGGATGGACCGAATCAGCCTGGACAGACGCCACTGATTCAGCCACAGAATTCACTCGTGCTCATCTCTCTATTCCTGCGGAGGAGTGGACTGAAGATGATGAAATCCAATGCTTTGCTGAATATAATGGCAAGAACATCTCCAAAACACTAAAGCGATATGGTGCGTATAGCCCAAATGGTAAAAGTCTCAGAGAAACATATCAGGAAAAATAACAGGTCTACACCAGTTCACTCATTTTCTTAGAACACTAAAAGTTCGTTTTTAAAATTTAATGAAGAACTTCACACCGGAACTCTGAAAACTCAAGAAATCAAGTAGAAATGATAAGATTGTGACAAGTTAAATGAATGGAAACAAAATGTTGTAACATAACATGATGAAAAAAATGAAAGTAGAAACACTTGGAAAACTGCTCAATGTTAAAGCATTACACTTTTACTTATTAATTAATCTATAGCCTACCTATATAGTTATAATTACTGTTGTCATTATATATTTCAGAAACCAAACCAATCTACTCCTGGCTTCTGTACACTGGATGTGTGGCAGCGCTCCTTACCATACTTGTAACCATCATTATGTCTGTCGGATTATACCATGGTAAGAATTTATCACTTCTGATTTTGTATGTCTATAAATACTAAGAATTGCAGTATATTTCCTAAACAGTTATTAAGGTTTAAATGTCCAAAGTTCTCAACTGCCTCTAAAATGAGTAATGTTTTGCTGTGCTTTAGTCAGGTTTGTTTGATTGGACATTAATAATGAGTACTCTGACAAACAATATAATATAAGCTAATCTGTTAAACTGTAATGTTGATTAACATGACAGTACAAGGGAGAAATGTTAATGTATGAATATCTCATTTAAACAAGCATGTCACACTTTAAAAAAAAAAAAAGAATTGTAGGTTTAACTTTAAAAAGTAAGCTACCTGGTTGCCTTAAAATTTTGAGTTCATTGAAATTAAAATTTGAGTTAATACAAAGCGATTCAGAATATTATGAACATAATATTTTGAACAGAAACTCAAAATATTATGTTATCTGAACCACATTAATTATCTAAGTTGATTTGACAAAAGAAAAAATGTGTTAACAAATCATGAAAATAATTTTTTACAGTGCATAAGTCTTTTGAAATTCCACATCAGTAACCTTGGTAACACTTTACAATAAGGTTTGTTAGATAAAATTAGTTAACTACATTAGTTAACATGAACTAATAATGAACTGCAGTTCTACAGCATTTATTAGTCTTTGTTAATGTTAATTTCTACATTTACTAATATAAAAATCAAGAGTTGTATTTGTTAACATTAGTTAATGTACTGTGAACTAACATGATATTAAGCTTTTTTTATTAACTAACGTAAACAAAGATTAAAAAATACAGTTACAAATGTATAGCTTATGGTTAATTCATGTTAGTTAATACATTATGTATTACATTAGTTAATATATACTGTAACCTTTATCATAGTTTAGTCTGGAGGAAATATGTATAAATATGCAAAATTCATAAACAAATGCAGAACAAAAATTATTTGGATATGAATTTTAAAACTAGAATCAATCAACAATTTTGCATGAATTAAAAGACAAAGGTGTATGCTTTGGTGAAATTGTCCAGCTAATGATAGATATGAAACATTGTGTCAAGTTTTTATAATAATTTCAATCATACGTTTAATTTTCTTCATTACAATTCTCAGATATGTCGATGAACAAAAAATCCAGAGGGTCAGTATTTCAATTTATACATTATAAACTTCAAAAGTGAACTATACAAATGTAATCTAAGCAACTGAACCTAGCTGTAAATGTTTTTTTTCTTTTAGGCTCACAAGAAAAGATGCTCACCGCAAAATTTCATATGGTAATTTTACCTTTCCAACTTAAAAGTATGTTTGTATGTATGCTGTATTCAATGCATATAATATATGCAATAATAGCTAAAAACTAATAGGAGTCAGGACAAAACTGCAAACATAAAATGAATGTGTCTATTTACCCTTTAACAGGTAAACAGAACAAACTGAGAGGAGAGAGTTCATCTGTTATAAAAGGCACAGAAAATTCTGAAGACTGAACTAAAATTTTTACTGTATCTGTGTTTTCAGAAAAAAGACTGTTTTTGCTGTTTCAAAACAACTATTTAATGTGCCCTATTTAGAACATTTACAGAGAGATTTTTGTTTATGGTTTTGTTTGTTGCCAGAAAGATGTAAATTGACTTTTTTTTTAATCAAGAGACACAATTCTAGTGAGACGAATTATATGAACAATACTTGTGATAATATCAAATTATTGTGGTTGTTACTGAAGTTTGATGGAAATAATTTTTGCCCGAAAGTTTGTTATAAAACTAATTTTGCATTGAGGGGAGTGAGCTCTTATTTGTTATATTGGTCAAAGTTTTAGCTTGGCAGTGGTCACTACGAATGTCATGGAATGGAAAAGAGCTGTGTGCAGATTCTTTAAAAATGTTCCTTTGTATTACATGGCTTTCTAGATCATTTGATTCTGATCAATTGTGGCACTGAGCAATTAAATAATGACCAGTAGACTATTTGATGGTTGACCGTGGCAACATAGCTGTGCTGCTTGCAAGTTTCTTCTATTTGTCCATCTCTCTCTATTCATACTAAAATAAGTTGGAATAAATCATCTTGCATCTCAAAACAAGCAAACTAAAAATGGTTGGAGAACTTATGTTTTAATTTGAATATTTATGCAATGCTATAATAACGTAACTACAGTTGGATTTGGAATGACATAAGGGAAAAAAATACTCTATTAAACAGTAACACGCAACATAAAATAATTTGTGTGAGATAGAGTGAGAAAGTCGCTACATTTTTTGGAAACCCAGCCAACTGCCGTGATTGCTGTGTGGCAAGACAAGACTAAAAAGTAGATCAATAAGAGAGAAAGGTTGTGATGGAATTTTATGAAGTCCTCACTGTGATTTACTCCTTTTTGTATGTTAGATATATTTTCTGGTGGTTTTTAACTAATAACACATAAACAAAAATTTTACATATTACATATTTGTTGCAACAAAACTATGCTTTTGAAAACTTTGTACCAAACAAATCTTGTACTACCTTGTAAAAATTCAGCCAACATTTTATCATTTCAAAAGTTTGTCCAGTGTTTCTCGGATCCCATCAGTCATGAACAGGACGTGTGTCCCTCAAAAGAATTTCTAATTATATGTATTATGTGAAACAGCAAAAAAATAACCCTTGTACGGTACATTATCACATGGATTTGAATTCTTCTTTTTTAAAGGGTGCTAGTGGGAAAGATGTTGGAATATTCTAATTTAAATGTAAAAGTTAAGAAATAAATCATATTGTCTTATATTATCTGTTCTATGTCCATGATCATAACTATTTATTAGTTAGAAATTGTAGGTTTCCCTATATAGTTTCTCTGTATTCTGTCCTCTTGAAATTGGATTTAATAATACCCCCTCTGGAGGATATCACACACTTTCCAGACCACTTTCAAGAGAAGTTCGTATGATTGTGTGAAATGTTTGATAAATTATAATTGTCCAAAATGAAGACAGGCTCATTATAAATATCACCTTTAGTTCTATTAAAAAGGAGGACATGAAAATGAGGAGAGCGGAGCCAATATTGCCTTACGTTTCCTAAAATAATATTAAATGGTAAAATGCACTCCAGTTTCATTTTTCTTGTCAGTCTCATGCTTGCATGTTTGTATCTTATATGAACCATACAAAAAATATGAAGAAGAATATTAAACACGACTGACTCTGTGGCAGTGGTCACACCTGAACCGGCACATCTTCACCAATAGATACATACATAAAAATTGCATTGTAAAACGTGAGCCTTATTATTAACATAAACCTCTAAGAAAAAATCAGTATGTTGAGTTGAGGGCTAATCTATCATGAGATTCCTGTTATATTTGTGCAACACAAAAGAGCAAAACGGTGTCCTCACCTCTTCTTTTTGACAGAAACTACTTAAAAAAAAATGCTCATAAGGTTGACATTAGGTCATATTCTATTATTTAATATTATTATAGTTTCTCAGACTGTACTTTTTATTATTAATAATAAAACTGGTTACATTAGCCTGTTTGAGATTTGTAATGTATGGATATTTTTATAATGTATGCATATTTTTTGTGATAGGTTGAAAAACCTCAGTGCTTGTAACAAGAAAATGTGGCCTCTTGTAGCCTTCATACTCTCAGTTGAGTGCTTGTGGTTAGACATAAGTTGCATAACAGGATGTTAGATGAGAAGAGGGTCTCATGAAACAGAACTGCACACCTGCTTTTACTGTCCATTTTTGCAGCAACTCCACTGACATCACTTATGCCTAGATTTGAAACAGTTCATGTTGGACCTTAGGCCTTTGTATTGATATAATATTATAATTTGTCATCTCTAAATAATCTAAATAACAACATTAATGGTGATATGAAATACTTGGACCGAGGATAAATAAAATAAGACTGTAAATCTGTATTCAAGTACTCAAATATATTTTGCAATATAATGTAAAATAGTTAATGATAACAGATTAGAGAGCAAAATTGTGAAAATTACACCAGCCACCTTTGTTTTTCTGTTTTGCATTATGTAGATTTAAAGACCTTGTGAATTGCAATACTACTTTTTTGTGTATTAAAGGTACCCTAGATTCAAAAATTGAATTTACCTCAGCATAGTTAAATAACAAGAGTTCAGAACATGGAAATTACATACAGTGAGTCTCAAACTCCATTGTTTCCTCCTTCTTATATAAATCTCATTTGTTTAAAAGACCTCCGAAGAACAGGCAAATCTCAACATAACACCGACTGTTACATAACAGTCGGGGTGTATACCCCCAATATTTGCATATGCCAGCCCATGTTCCCAACATTATGAAAGGCATTAGACAAGGGCAGAACGTCTGGATCTGTGCACAGCTGAATCATCAGACTAGGTAAGCAAGCAAGGACAATTGCAAAAAATGGCAGATGGAGCATTAATAACTGACATGATTCATGATTACATGATATTTTTAGTGATATTTGTAAATTGTCTTTCTAAATGTTTCATTAGCATGTTGCTAATGTACTGTTAAATGTGGTTAAAGTTACCATCGTGTCTTACTGTATTCACGGAGACAAGAGCCGTCACTATTTTCATTTTTAAACACTTGCAGTCTGTATAATTCATAAACACAACTTCATTCTTTACAAATCTCTCCAACAGTGTAGCATTAGCCGTTAGCCACGGAGCATAGCCTCAAACTCATTCAGAATCAATGTAAACATCAAAATAAACACTGTACTTACACGATTAGACATGCTGCATGATGAACACTTTGTAAAGATCCATTTTGAGGGTTATATTAGCTGTTTGAACTTTTTTTATGTTGTTTAGGGCAAGCGCGAGCTCTTGGGCTGTGGAGCACAAGAATTAAAGGGCCCTACACCCTGCAAATGCGATAAGATTCATTGAATAAAACAGGAGTTTTGGTGCGAGTCCAGTCACTGATATACTTGCGCTGTTAGCTGTTTGATTGACAGCTTCAAACGATTGCAAAGGGAGCTTTCTTTGATCGCTTTCTTTATATATTTTAATCACCATTTAAATAACAGATTATTTTCATCCTACTAAGAGAAACAAAGTGAAGTTGACCGTTAGTCACTGGTTTACTGACACACAGAACATGGCTGTACATGAATCATTACATATCAGATCAGGCATTAAGAACAGTAAGGAAAAGTTACTCACTTGTTTTTGCATGACTGCCACCATCGGTCTGTATGTTTTCAGGTATAGAAATGTAATAAAGTATTCTAATAAAAAAAATAACACTGCATAGTCTTCATCCTTTTTAAATTTCAAGAGCAGTGAGTGCTTTTTCCCTTTGTTGTTTGGTTAACATAAAAAACACAGAGAGCAGAAGGATTATTTAGGATGCCGTCATTTTAAGAGCAAATGCACACACAGATCAAGCCTTTTCTTTCTCAAATGAAGACATAACCAACTATGGGCATCCTTTGACATAATTTTGTTTGAATTTGTCTGTTCAAGCACAGGAAGGCATGAGAGAGAGCTCAACTTCATATTTGCGTGCTGTCTGAGATGCGGATTTCAGGGCGTGCGATTCGGATGTTTCGGAATTCAGATTTTGAACTTCCCACAGCGCCCCATTTCTCGTGTTCTAGCGCTTGAATATTTCATTTAGAAGGGATTACATTTTTGTGATGATGCAGCACTGACCCATCAAGTGTCCTGAGCATCATTCACATTTGTTCACTTTCATTTTCTCATAACACTAAATTGTTAGAATTCATAAAAATGTTACTGGCTATCTGGTGACTGACACAGTTTCATATACTCACCAACACCAATTTTTAATCGCATTTGGCGCTTGGCGAGTGTTAATTTTAGTGTAAATATACTTTTCTCAGAAATAGATTTTTCTGTCAGTATAACTCAAGTATACTGACAGAAAAATCTATTTCTGAGAAAAGTATATTTCTAAGAATTACATGAAAAGTAGACTGAAAGTACTTTCTTACTTTTTAGTTTAAAAGAAGTATACTAATAGCACACTTGAATAAACTTCTTTTTTGTATGGCTAAAACATTGTTTAATCTTTCTCTCGTGCCATTGCAAACCTGTATGACTTACTTTCTTCTGTGAAACACAAAAGAAGATATTTAAAATATTTTAACTGTTTTGTCCATAAGAGATAAAAAACAGCATTGCATTGGACAAAAAAAAAAAAAAAAAAAAAAAAATTCACTGAAGAAAGTCATGCAAGATTGGAGTGTTTTTAATTTTCATATTTGCATTACCTATTTTGACACACAGTTACATAATTTATTAATTCAGTATATTTACTAGCTTGGCATTCCACATATGTATCTGAAGTACAGTGTGGAGAAATGGTATTGTCAGTTTGTGAGTGAAGGTGTGGGTGTTCAGCATTGACATACCATGATGCTCTTTTCATCTCACACCATGTAGTTAGCTAAAGACAAGTGAAAGTATCCAAAATAACAGCAGACTGTCAGAAAGAGTTGACAAGAACAACTTCTCAGCATTGATTGCTACACAGAAAAACAAACGTATCCAAGACTCATAGATGATACAGTGAAATATACTGAGTGTACCTGCTGAAACATAAGCAGTCTAAGTGCTACTTTGCAGCTTGTTTGCTTAAATCATTATTACCTGAATAGTAAAAGTTACCTTAACTTCTTAAACCTTCTGATAAGTTATAGAAGTGTAATTTGCAACATAAAGAGATCTATTTTTTCAGTGTATGCTTTGCAACAGTGATTTTTAAGTGCTAGGAAGGTCCACCCACTGGTGAGTTTTTTTTTTTTTTTTTACTTTTGTACTGGCATCTTTTGGCATTAAGATTGTGACTGTTAAAGGAGACATTAAAAGGTGCATCAGAGCCTTAAAACAGCTAACATGAGTACATGGATGTTTTTTACAAGAACCATCATAACTCAATGGCTGTTGTCGGCAGTGGAAGCAGGGTGATCATAACAGGTAAATAAGTCTTAAGTTAAATCTCATCAACACTTCTGGGTCATGGTCACTATAACAGATAACATTTTGACATGATGATCTCTGTTGTAGACCAGTCTGTTGAGGAACCAGGTTTATCCATCTTATAGGCACTGCACTGCAGTGTCTTGTGACCGGAGTCGTCCCGTCTCAAGTGCAGGTGTTCTGGATGATTGGAGAGAAAGTCCATGTTGGATGGACTGAATCAGCCTGGACAGACGCCACTGATTCAGCCACAGAATTCACACGTGCTCATCTCTCTATTCCTGCGGAGGAGTGGACAGAAGATGATGAAATCCAATGCTTTGTTGAATATAATGGCAAGAACATCTCCAAAACACTAAAGCGATATGGTCCGTATAAATGATGAAAGTCTCAGATACATCAGGACAAATGTTATGCAATATATGTTCTCATTTTATTTACTTTGTATTTTCAGAATTCAGAGACTAGATTAGTATTGCTACGCAAGAAATAATTTACTTGAGTACAAGTACTGAAAAATAATATTACTCAAGTTAGAGAAGCCTAAATAGGCTAAGTAGTTGAAAAACTGAAAAACTAGGCCCTACTCAAATTACAGCGTTACAAAGGAGCTAGCCTACTTTAGTATTTTTCTATTTTTACCCAAAATGAGGCGATGTGAGCACTAAACTCTTTCTAAAATGTCTGTTTCATTCAATAGTATCCAGCTGCTGAACTACAGAACCAGCAGTTTTGGAACCGCATCCACAGATCCGGAAGTGAGGGGCGGGGCTTAAACAGACATAGTTGCACTACCCATACACGTAATTTTCTTTTATGGATTTTTATCGGATCTATGTCTACAATATTTAACAACAATACTTTTAAATAAAGTGCATTTTCTGTTCATTTATGCATAAGATATCATGATGTTGTAACGAATGGAGACTCAGGCAGAGATCCATTTGCAGCTTTATTGAAGTTAGAGTGGTCGTACAGGCAGGGTCAGACAGGAGCAAACAGGAATCACAAGGAACAGGCAGAACCATGGTCAAAATACAGGCAATGGTCAAAGGCAGGCAGATATCAATCACAGAACAGGATAACAAGGCAAGGGTCAAAGACAGGAACAGACAGGAAAACAGACAGGAAAACAGACAGGAAAACAGACAGGAAAACAGACAGGAAAACAGACAGGAAAACAGACAGGAAAACAGACAGGAAAACAGACAGGAAAACAGACAGGAAAACAGAATAACGCTTGGAATTGACACACAGGGTAATCAATACTTTGCGGTGAGGTGGTGTGAGTGGAAGTCCTTTATAGTCCTGATAATGAGCAGCAGCTGGGTGTGGTGAACAGTGTGGTGTGATAGGGTGGATGTGGCAACAAGTGATTGGTGTGATGTGAACATGTGACTGCCAGGGAGGATTGTGGGAAGTGTAGTCTGGGAACTGACAGGAGCAGACGGTGATCGTGACAGATGTACAATGAGAATTTTTTTTATTAGCCTACCATGTTAACAGATAATAGCCTACAATCTATTTTGTTAGTTCATATGGCATTAACTAATTTGCATAAATTGAGAACAAATACTTTTAACCATATAATTTTGAAAATGTAATAAATGTGTAAATAAATTATTAATAAATGTGTAACCATAGTAAAATGTCTCCCTTGACTGTATTATGTGATAATATTATTTCCTTATGTTCATGTGATGAACTTGTGAAGTCGCCTAAAGACACTGAGGTATGTGCTTTAATGTCAAATATAGGCCTGAATGTATTTAATCACTGCAAATCCTTGAACAAATGACACCTGCATTTAAGCCAATGAGACATTTGACAGCAGAAGCATGATGAATACATTATGTCATGATATTGGTGAACGAATAGGCTATAGCCCATATTAAGTGTTTATCTGCCAAAATATTAAATCTGTTCACGTCTTTCACATTGTATAGTTAAAGCTTTTTTTGTATTTGTCAAAAGATACTATTCATGTTAATATTAAGTTTTAATATAACAATTTAATATTAAGTTAATAAAACTGAAGTTTTTCTGCAGAAATGCCATGATATGGGCTTAAAGAGTCAACAGTTTTTGTGTTTTAAGATGATTATTTGTTGTTTGCATGTTTTTATTTTTATTATGAGCTATTTAAATACGTTTTAAACCTATTATTTTAGGCATATTTTTAAATATCCTATTTGTTTTCATACAAAGGAAAACACGCTACTTTCCGCCTCTGTGATTAAGTGATTAAGAATTGGTCTAGTATGAAAATTAAATTTAATAATTCTGTTCTAAAAATTATAATTTAATCTCTGTTGTGAAAACAAAATAATACATTGTTTTACATTCAAGCAGGATAGAACACCAAAGGACTGAACCCCAATCTTCACTATAGAACACTGTATATTAACACTAAATATTAATTATTAATATTACTGTGATGGAATTGTGAATGGATTGTGTGAAACACAAAATAATAAAGTTTCAAGCACAAAAGCACGGTGACGGAGACTCGGCAGATGGATCCATGGGCACAGAAGGAGAGCTGATGAACTCTAGTGACATCGCTGGCTTGGCAGACCTTGGCGATGCCGCGGCACGACTGCTGTACACGGAGCCAGAGTACACAAGGGCTGCATCAGAGCCAGTGTGATGGAGGACACAAGTGACGCCAAGGGGAAGGAGGAACCAGCTGCAGCCGTAGGGGTGGAGGGACGGAGTGCAGCTGATGGCCTGCAAGTCCGTGGTGGAAGTGGTGTGATGACTGACCAAGGGGGAACCGGCAGGACGAGGGAACCTGGAGAAGCGGTCAGTCCGAGGGTCACCAATGGAGCCGCAAAATGGGAGGATCCAAGATGGAGCCGACAGGCCGAGATGGAGCAAAGAGGTCGAAGGTGGGAGCGGAGCCACAGGATAGTCTCGCACGGTCGCTGCAGGTGGATGCTCGACGTCACAGGGACTCCCAGGAGATGCCGCAGGGCTATGGACATCCAGCAGTGGTGGGACTGGAGGACTGGCTGAGCTTCACTGTGACGTCAGAGTCGACAGAGCAGCGGTAAGGAGGACAGAGTTCATGCAGATTACTGCAAGGAGGAAATCGTAGTCCATATGGTCAACTGTACTGTCCATAGATAATGATGATTATGATACTGGGTGGGACAGGGTGGGAGTTATTTCCTCGCTGAAGTTGATCTGCCAGTCCTCGTTCTCCGTAGTCATTCCTCCCTCATCCGCTGATGTTGTGGGCTCATGCCCCTGGTCAGACGTTTGATGAAGTTCCACATCCGGGGTGAGGGTCGCCTCTGTCCTCTTGGTCTCGGGCTCTGGCTGATGCATTGCGGCAGGTGGTAACTCTCCATCTTTGGGGGGTTTGCACAAATACTCTGTGGTAGATGGAGGTGATTCAGGCTCTGGGTCTTGCTATGTTCTGGACCGGGACGTGATGCTCACCAGACACTGGATGATTGCTTCTCTCCAGCTCAGTCCGGTGGTGTCTGGGAGGTCCACGGGATGATGGTAATTCACCCTGATCCAGAACAGTGACTTCAGGGTCGTCGTCGTAGGGGCAGGAGATGGCTAGATGAAAAAACTCTGTGGAAAAGCAAACAAAAACGTGTCTCAGAAGAGCTTCTTTGCATAATCCATTTCTAGGTCCGGTGTTATGTCACGTAGTGCTTTAGGAAGGCAGACAAGGAAGACGAGGGTACAATCCAGTAAGTAGTTTTAATGAACAGAAGATCAGACAGGCGAGTTGGTGTGAGGATCGTTAGTGTCCATGGTGACCGATGAGTGGCGGTAATGTGGAACAGGGAACGTTAGATAGGAATGATAACAAACTGAAAGTCCATGAACAGAACATAATGGTGTCAACATACCTTATTAACATAAGCTTCTAAGAAAAAAAAATCACAATATGATTCCTGTTATATATGTACAACACAAAAGAACAAATTGGTTTCCTCACATCTTTTTTTTGACTTAGCAGAAACTGCTTAAAATGCTCATAAGGTTCACATTAGGTCATATTATATTATCTAATATAATTATAGTATGGTTTCTCGGATTGTACTTTTTATTATTATTACTAAAACTGGTTACATAAGCCTATGTTTGAGGTTATGTTCATAATGTATGCATTCTTTTGTGATAGGCTGAAAAACCACAGTGCTTGTGACAAAACAATGCATGGCCTCTTGCTGTAGCCTTCATACTCACAGTTAAGAACTTGTGGTTAGAAAGAAGCTGCATAACAGGATGTTATATGAGATGAGAGTCTCATGAAACAGAACTGCACACCTGCTTTTACTGTCCATTTTTGGACAACTCCACAGGAATTACTTGATATGAAACTGTTGGACCTCACGCCTTTATATTGATAATGTTCTCATTTGTCATCCCTACATGACCTAAACAGTGACATTGAGGGAGTTATGAAATACTTAGTCTGAGGATAAATAAAATTGGACTGCAAATCTGTATTAAATCACTATCAATATATTTTGGAATATAATTAAAAAATAATGGTAACATGTTAGAGTTGAATTATAGCAAAATTGTGAGCTAGTTTTCTTTCCTGTTTTGTATTATGCATATTTACAGATCTTATAATGTCAGCCCTGAATCAAGAGAGAGAGAGAGAGAGAGAGAGAGAGAGAGAGTTTTTGTGTAGACATTTTTTTTTCTTTTTATTATTTCCAATAGTTAAATGACAAGCTTAAGTGAAAAATGAAATTTCTGTCATAATTGACCATTTCTCTCATGCCATTCCAAATGACTTCTTTCTTTTGTGGAACAGAAAAGAAGATATTCTGAAGGTCAAAAATGACATTGCATGGACAAACACCCAACCGCCCGATAAGCAGTCTAAGTGCTACTTTGCTGCTTGTTTGCTTAAATCATTATTACCTGAATAGTAAAAGTTACCTTAACTTCTTTGAGCTTTTGATACGTTATAGAAGTGTAATTTCAACATAAAGAGATCTATTTTTTCAGTGTATGCTTTGCAACAGTAATTTCTAATTGCTAGGAAGGTCCACCCACTGGTGAGTTTTTTTTTTTTTTTTACTAAAAAGTAAATGAAACTCATGTACTGGGAACTTGTGTCATTAAGATTGTGACCGATAAAGGAGACATTAAAAGGTGCATCAGAGCCTTAAAACTGCTAACATGAGTACCTGGATGTGCTGTTGGATTTTATGTTTTTGCATTTCAGCTTTAACAAGTAAGTCATTTATGCAAGTTGAGAATGTAATCACATTTTTCTCAACTCATTAATATTTCATTATGTAGATTATTTGTTGTAAACTTACATTTATTCTCTTGTTTGCAGCTACTTACTCGTTCCTCATGAGTCAGTCTCCGAGCTTCACACACGTCTCAGTCGGTGACACTGTAAAATTAACATGTACATTTGAGCAGAAAGTTTCTTACTGCTATACTGCTGCAACATGGCAAAAGTTGAACCTGCGGACTGGTAAACTCACCGCGGCGAGGTCTGGCTCTCAGTCTGATTTACTTCAACATGATGGTAAAACTTGCGTTGTTAGTTTTACAAATGTAACACCAAACGATTCAGGTTTGTACTATTGCATTAGCCATCACAACTCAATGGTTATTGTCGGCAGTGGAAGCAGGGTGATCGTAACAGGTAAATCTGGAGTTAAATCTCATCAACACTTCAATGGTTTATGGTCACTGTTACAGATTACATTTTGACGTGATGATCTCTGTTGTAGACCCCTCTTTTGTGGAAGCAAAACTATCCATCTTATACTCACCACAAGAACCTGACTCATCATCAGTACTTCTGCAGTGTCTTGTTACCGGAGTCGTCCCGTCTCAAGTGCGGGTGTTCTGGATGATTGGAGAGAAAGTCCATGTTGGATGGACCGAATCAGCCTGGACAGACGCCACTGATTCAGCCACAGAATTCACTCGTGCTCATCTCTCTATTCCTGCGGAGGAGTGGACTGAAGATGATGAAATCCAATGCTTTGCTGAATATAATGGCAAGAACATCTCCAAAACACTAAAGCGATATGGTGCGTATAAATGATGAAAGTCTCAGAGATACATGAGGATAAATGTTACACGATATATCTCCCAATTTTAATTACTTTGTATTTTCAAAATCCAGAGACTAGATTAGTTGTCGCACTAAAAACCTGTTGTGTGTACAAAATAATACATTGTTGTACATTCAAGCAGGATACATAGGTCTATATAAAGAACACAAAAGGACTGAACCCCAGTCTGCACTATAGAACACTGTATACATGCTAAATATTAATTATTTATATTACTGTGATTCAGGACTGAATCAAAGAAATCTCTGGCTTCTGTACTGTGTTTTTGTGGCAGCATTCCTGACTATGGCTGTGGCCTTCTCTATTTGTTTATGTCAAGGTAAAGATTTAAATCAATCTGAAAATCTGTTTCATTACTAGATTGACTACTAATTAATTGTATTAATTTTTATTTATTTTATAACAAATTAATCATTTACAAATATTATAATTAACTAACATACTTAAAAAAGCATCTGATTAAAATTATTCCCAATATTCATATATGGTTTTATGTGTTATATAGGTAATATGTGTTAAAAGTGCATAATTCTCAGTATATATATATATATATATATATATATATATATATATATATATATATATATATATATATATATATATATATATATATATATATATATATATATTGTAGAAGTTTTTTTTTACAAATTATTTAAAATTTGAAATGGGTAAAAGCACCATGAAATTGTCAAGATAAGATTCAATCATGGATTTTTTATTGCAATTCTCAAGGATGCACAAAAATATGTATTTGGACTTCTAAGGACACAATAAAGGAATTCAAATTAGAAGCAATGGTAAGTTAAAATAAAATTCAGACATAAAGGATAATATTTACCCTTTAACAGGTAGGCAGAGTGCAGTGACTGCAGAAATGTCATCTGTAATGGTAAGTACAGTATAATCTAATAATTATGGACAGATAAATATTCAGATATGGTAACACTTTACAATAAAGTTTCATTTGTTAACATTAATGTATTAACTAACATGAACTATCAATAAGCAATACATTTGATAATCAATTTATTAATATTTGTTAATGTTAGTTTATACAAATACAGTTGTTCATTAGTTCACAATGCATAATGTTAACATACAACTTTTGATTTTAATAATGTATTAGTAAATTTTTAAAATGAACATTAACTAAGATTAATAAATGCTGTAAAATTATTGCTCATTCTTAGTTCATGTTAAATAAAGTTATCTAATGTTAACTAATATTTTAAAGTGTTATCGATATTATTTGTGTTTGTTAATTATTTGCTTTGAATGGTAGTTAGTGAATCTATGAAAACCTTTTTTTAAATCTTGACAAAAAATGAAATGATTTGTTAAGGACAGTCAAGCTTGAATGGCATATTAATCTTCTATTTTTATCTAGTTTTACCCTGTGGACCCCATCAATTTAGGACAGAATTTAATTCCAACAAAAAAATAATGGTAAAAAGAAAATGTCTGTATTATTTTTAACTGTAATTATATGAATTATGTGAAATAGTATATGCAGTTTCTTCAGATAATCTTTCCTTTTTTTTCAGGGCATCAATGGAGATCAGAAATTGAAAAGAATGTTTGCTTATGCCAAACCATTATTGAAATGAAAGTTAATTCATATAAATTTGCATCTTTCTAATGGTTCATGATGATGAAGGTCTGGTTCATTCAGATGCTTACTATTTATTCTCTGAATTTGCTTTCTTTTGTACTCTGTGGGTGAAAAAGCAGCTTGCAATTTTATTTATAAAGCTGTTAAGTTAAAATTATATAAATAATTCACATTATTGCTTTATTATTGCTTAATGTCTCCTCTTGGTCCCAAATAAAGATATTTTTACTTTTTAAAAACTGGAATTTCACTTTTATGCATTAGAAACAGAAATTGCTTTCTGCATTCAAATCCTTTGTTAGGAAGCCATAGGAACTGAACTTTCATTATGGTGCAAAGAATCTTGAGTTTCAGTGAATAACGAACGACTTATATTTCACTCTGTTTATAGGTGGCTTGAAAATTAACAAAGATATTTGCATTTCCTCTCTCATTTCAAAAGAGCTGTAGGGAATGCGAAGGCACAGAGGTGCTGATAGCTATCAAGGGCTGTAGGCCAAGATGTGCATACATTAGGGGAGGGCTAATTACACACCTTTAGTACGACGGGGGAAGCTGTAATCTGCTGATTGGTCAATTTGAATGTTTCATATTTGGTTTTAGTCACATGATTAAGGAAGGGATAAAAGAAGATGACTGTTGCTCTGTCTCTTTTTCTGAGCTCTCTTCTCTCTGATGCTGCCTCTCTATCCGAACTCTACCTTCCTGGGCAACTGGGTTAAAGGCCATAGGCTGGAGTCAGGTCCTCGATGGCATCTCTCTTTTTCTCTTTCCTTTTTAAAGCTACTCTCTCTCTCTCTCTCTCTCTCTCTCTCTCAGGTAAAATGTCACATACACTCAGGATACAATTAATGGTATCATATCATGCATCTATTTTGTAACTATTTCCAGTTAGCCATGGTAATTTATTAAGTAACTATTAACCATAAGCCATTACTGTTATTAAAGCTACAGTCCATCAGTTTTGCCTCTTTGTCGCCATCTCTGTTTGAAATCTGCAATTGCAGTTATTTGCGGAATTATCATTTTTACGTGGGTTGTGGATGGGCACGGCTCCTCAGCGTGGAGGAATCTAATGTTTGCTGTCAGTCAACACACCGGTGATACTGTACTTCAGAATCACAGATTCTGCATCTTGGAAGTATGACCAAAATGAGAATTTTCACCAGAAAATGTCCTCTTTAGCAGTAAGTAACAAATCTGCCACTTTTGTTCTGACCAACGGAGAAAAAAGCATAAATAGTGCTGCCATTGGTGATTAAATCTAATGATTGCTTAGCTGGGATCACGCCAAACCATGCAAATTATTATTATTGTAATACTTTGTTCTCAAATTGTTAATGTTAACAACATCAGCAGTGCTTGACTATGTGTGTTTAGTGTGTATTAGCATTACCTATAGATTTCAATTTCTGTAGCCACTCCACATTCTGAAGTCTTTTGCTTTTGACCATGGCTAAATCTTCAGTTGTCACTGATGATTGTCATTTGGACCTTTCTAGATTACAATCCACCATCAAAATGATAAATTTAATTATTCCAGCTGCTGTGAAAAAAAAGGCTATGAATGATCCACTAGTAGCATTCTCACATATAGCCTAGCTGAAACTAGTTCTTTCTATTTACAGACGTCAAGTGATGCAAAGACGAACATGCTCGAATTTCCCGCAGAAATCCACCAGTACCGATTTTATTATAAAACATTATTAGAAGCTTACTGTTGTGAATCAGCCTGAGGTGAGGAGATAGTTTTGAACACTGGCTGATTAAGTACTTGCTCAGAAATTTATTTTGGATAATTTTTAACAAAAAAAAAAAAAAGGTTATGGATGGCTGCAAAACCTTTTCAGTGTTACACCATAATGTTGATAATGTTTCTTTAGTTATTTAGAAATCCTGCAGCCTGAACCACTGTAGTGAAACTACTCCTTTCCTTGTAAAAAATTAACTCGACATTCAAAAGTCAATGAATTTGCAACAGCTGAATGTAAATTGCACATGACACAATCCTTAGGCCCATGTCACAAGTTTTAGTGGCACATAATCCGATGGCATATGCCAATGAAAACTGGACGTGCCACCACCTGATGTGCCACTGCACTGCGGCATGTTGTCAATGGCTTCTGTGCATAAGTTGCCATGCCACTTATATAGCTGATTTTAATACCACGGTTCTGAGGTCCGAGCAGCTTCGTAATGTGAGTGAGAGAGCAGCATCATTTTTTAAGAGTTCTGAAGCAGCACTGTAGCTTTCAAACCTTTTGCTAAATAATAATAATAATAATTAAATGAGAAATATACAATTCTAACAAAATAGCATAAAATGTATTATTTTTGTTTTTATAGGATTTCTGTTATTGAAATTAATATTTTAGATGCTTTATGTGCTATTAAGTGCATGGTTTTCTGAATGCGTGAAATGCTTTTTTTAATGCATGGAATACTGTTATTATTTTTTTATTATCATTTATTAATTTTTCCCCTGAATGTAGCACACTATGTTACTTTGCAAACATTCTGTAGTACTAGTGTAGGACACGAGGGGGCGCCCAAAGTTAATAACATTCGTGTTGGTCAATTTCTTGGGTTCACCACACGAGGGCCCTTCACGAGTTCTAAACTCTGGTTACTGAGAACCAAGTTTCAGCCACAGCCCAGTTCTAGTACTGTAGCTATTACAATAGCAGTAATTCTGATACATTTTTCAATGTTCTTCTTTTAGGATAGAATAATAATAAGGTTATAAAGGTTAGTGAAACATAAAAGATATAAAGTATAAAGGATATTGGAAAAGAAAAAAAAATATGGACAATTTTCCAGGCAGGGTTTAAAATAAGACCTAGGCCTATAGGCCTTAATCTAGAATAGTTAATCATGTCTTAAAATGTTTTTTGAAACACAAGTTAAGTATAGATTACTAACACATGGACTTTGGAGTCTTGAACTAAAATAAACAAAATTAATTTAAAATAAGATGTGCTAATCTGAATTAACACCATCGAGGTTGCCTATAAAACATGGAATGAACCAAGAAAAGCTTAAAATTGTTTGGAACTGAGAGGCAAATGCAGGGAAAACAATGGCAGAATTAAAAAAAAAAAAAAATCAATAAAAAAAACAGCAAAAGAAAACTATTAAAGGCAAATAGCAAAGAAAAGCTGCACACATCAGCTGTGGGGAAAAAAGAAAAGAAAAAGAAACAAGGAATGCCTGAAAATCTGTTTTTAATTATTTAGAAACAAATGCACACATATCTACAAGAACAATACAACAACTTCAGGTAAGATTGAATCATCTGCTTTATTATTTTACTGTTTTGTGAATCTGTGGGTATAAGATCAATATCTTTACATAGTCCAAGTAACCCATGTGTCTTCTAAGATCACAACATTAAACTGAAGTTAAACCTGCCTCCTGGAAGGTTTAATTTAAGCCACAGTATAGTTCTGGAATAGCTCTTTATCTTTCTTCAGGAAATCAGCTTATTAAACTCTGGACTAGACTAAATATAGGACTATTAAAAACAATGACAGCGAAAGCTGTTAATCTGGTTTAAAAGGTCATTAAATTCTAGGACTAATCTCTGTCTGGGAAACCACCCCATTGATATAAATGATAATGAAACATAGGTGTACTTCTACATTAATTACAATAGCACCATTCTCAGATGATTGATAATTGATTTGTATAGCTGGGCATGGACAGTACAGGGAGATGTCCGTAACAGTGTCCAGAAATCATATTTGTTTTTTCCACATGTGATGTATATGAACATATTTTTATTTGTAATTTCTTTACTTTCTGCCTTGTTGCATTTTCAGAAAATCATTTGGCAAGTACTTACTTAATTAATGATAATTAATTAATGATCTTGGTGCCTATATTTGTAAGGATATTTTTTGACATGACATTCAAACTTAAAAACCTAAGCTGCGTATTGCATGGGTCTCTATTGATTAAATAAACTCCGAAATTGGATGGCACATTAAAATGTTTTTTATTAAAAGTTATAACTTAAGCTATGCAGAAAATGCTCACCCATTCACTATAGTTTTACCTGTCACATTTGCATAAAATGTACTCACATTTAAACATACAGTATAATTAACCTAAAGTTCATTTATACAGCAGCATGTGTCTATAGCATGTATCCCTGCCAATATAAAACCTATGCAACCTATGCACTGTTGATGCACATTTATTTATTCGCAACAAATCTATTTTATTGTTTGATGTTTTCAGGCCATATAATCAAATACAAAATTCCTGTGGTTTAGAAGCGCTCTGCTATTAATAAGGTTGTGAAAAAGAGTAAAGCGGTGACAAGTGCAAAAATTCTAGCAACACTGACGAGAGGATAACAAGTGTCCTGAATATCTGAGGAAAAGAATAAAATGGAAAAGCATTGTGAGAAAGGAATCAAAAGTGTCACAACATCCAGATTTAAGATCATTCAAGAAATCATATGGTCAAAATTTTGGACAGATAATAAAAAATGTCCTTTGTTATCTTAGTGAGGATATAGATTATGAAAAGTTATTTACCATAATGATGAAGAGTTTTGTTGAACATCCATCCTCCAAACCTCACAACACAGGTGTACTGTCCTTCTGTCTTCCACTCCTCAGCTGATACTGCTACATAATTCTGAGTTTTCACAGAGTTCTCTTTGCCTTCTTCCCAAACAAAAAAAGTTTGTCCTTTTTCTTTTCTACTCCCTATGAGCCAATATACATGGACCTGTGATGGAACAAATCCCCTGACTGTACACTGAAGAGTAAGGTTGAGGTAGTTGCTGCTGGCAAATGCCATGACATCAATAGACGGCATAACTGTGCTGTCAGCTGCAAGAAGAAAGTTAGATGTCATTTAGTGCATTTAATGAGATAAAATAACAGACTGATACATAATCATATAATAAAAACCTGAGTTTTCTTATCAGCACAAACCATGTTCTAATACAGCACCTTGTACAGTAACAGCTGTGCCATTCCCAAGGTACATATGCTCACGGTCTGTAGCGATGCAGTAATATGTCCCAGAATCCTGTACCGATGCGTTGTAGATGGAAGCCTGACACACTGTGCTTTCCACCTGATCTTTAGTCTCAGGAGGGATGTTTGAGTGCTGCAGAATGTCTATTATTAGACTCACTGGATGTACTCTTACCCAGGCCACTGTGTGACAGAACGACTGCACCTCATTGAGTTGGCAGTGCATAGTCACTTTATCACCCGATTTCACCTTCACTGATGGGGGAAACTGATAAACTGTACCTGCCATCGCTGCAAAGGGATTCAGACCTCAAAATGTGACAAATTAAACAATATCATAATAAATGCTACTTTAGCCTTATCATTTACACTAGTTTTAGGTACAAATGTATTAATATGCATAATTGAAGATTAAAATACTGTTGTAGCTTACCGTGTGGTGAAATTAAACAGAACAAGATAAGAAAAAGGAGGTCGTGCCGCATGCTGTCTGAAGACTTTACAGGCCAAAGCAACTGAGAGAAATGTGCCGAGTCTGACAAATCACACACCTTTTCCTGTCTGTCCATGTGTGTTTCATCAGCTTCTGAGGTAGACCTGAGAAACTGTTCCTTTCTTGTGTTTAGTTTTATTCATGATATAACTCTACCTATTACAAAATTGCATAGATTGACCCCAGTTCACACTTACTGTTATTAAGGCAGCATAGCATTTACCACCACTAACACCCAAAATCGAAGGAAATGAAAACATCAATTAAGCTCTTATATCAATTTATTTCGTTTTTATAGCAGTAACCAACTCTATACTATGCAACTCTATAATATGCAGTTATATACAGGTAGGCTATATCAGTGTTTCCCAACTTTTTACAACATGAAATATAACATAAATGCACAAGCAGGCATTGCAATGCTTCAAATGGCATGTTAAAATGGCACATTATATTAGTTGAATCTGAAACTTGAGCTTGTTTTGATGAACTCAGAGATATCCTGGCTGGAACTGACGATCAACACAGATCTCATGGTCAACTGGCCAGTCTTCCTCTGTTTTTGTTCTTTATGCAAGTAAGAGTTTAAATCAAAGCTTAATGTCTCTACTGCTAAAATGACACACTACCACAAAAAATGAATAATTCTTCTGACTCTCGCACGCTTTTCAAAACCTTCTCTTCTCTTCTTAATCCTACTCCTCCCCTGCCTTTGTCAAACTTAATAGTTGATGACTTTGCCACATTCTTCATAAATAAAACAACAACCATCAGCGGCCAATTTTCCACACCACAAACTGACAAACACATTTTAACAGCTAACACACATATTCTCCCCTCCTTCTCTCTGCTCTCGGAGGCAGAAGTCTGCTAACTCATTCTTTCCAATCACCCTACTACCTGTCTGCTTGATCCTATCCCCACTCTTCTTCAGTTGTACCTGCACTCTCTCAAATCATCAACACCTCTCTTCACACTGGTACTTTTCCCACTGCACTTAAAGGGTTAGTTCACCCAAAAATGAAAATTATGTCATTTATTACTCACCATCATGTCGTTACACACAGGCCTTCGTTCATCTTTGGAACACAAATTAAGATATTTTTTGATGAAATCTGATGGCTCAGTGAGACCTCTATTGCCAGCAAGATAATTAACACTTTCATATGTCCAAAAAATGTATTAAAAACATATTTAAAACACTTAATGTGAGTACAGTGGTTCAACCTTAATATTAAAAAGTGACAAGAATACTTTTTGTGCACCAAAAAAAAAAAAAAAGACTTTTAAATAGGGACTAATCAGTGGTTCGGAGCGTGTATCAAACTGCTAAAGTCACATGAACTATTGAAAATGCGAAACACTTATGACATAACAAAGTCTCATTTACTGAAATCATGTGACTTAGGCGCTCTAAACCACTGATTTGAAACAATATCTTAATTTGTGTTCCGAAGATGAACGAAGGTCTTACGGGTTTGGAACGACATGAGAATAAGTAATAAATTACATAATTTTCATTTTTTGGGTGAACTAACCCTTTAAGCAGGCTTTTAACCCCACTGCTTAAAGGTCCCGTTTTTCGTGGTTTTTTGAAGCTTTGATTGTGTTTATAGTGTGCAATATAACATGTGTTCATGTTTCGCGTGTAAAAAAAACACAGTATTTTTCACATAATTTACTTATCTGTATACCGCTGTTTCCACTGTCATAAAAACGGGCTGATGACTTCCTTGTTCTATGAAGTCCCTCCTTCAGAAATACGTAACGAGTTCTGATTGTGCCAGCGGTTCCTGTGTTGTGATTCGACAGCAGCTTAGCGCTCCTTGCCCGGAAAGATCATGCCTCTTACCATAACGTGAGCTGCACATAGTTTTACATGCGGATTATTGTGGTGTTGTGCCGAATGAACACAAAAGACAATAATTCCCGAGAGACTGAACTCTTTAATCTCCACAAGCAGCGACAGAAAATGTACAACGTTAGCACTCACTCAGAAGAGAACCTCATACGGAAAACAGCCATATACATAAACATAGTCCCCTCTTGTGGCCATTATGTGCACTGAAGTCCAACATTAACTATTGCAGTAAGGATACCACAATTATAATTTTCGGGAACGAGTTAAACATAAATTGTAACCATTGATCTCTAAGTACAGCGTCCCCGGGAAGGCCAAACAAAGGTGATTGGACTGCGGGATGAAAATAACACCGTTTCGACGACATGAAGACAAACACACTCTACAAACGCAACTCTTGTGTATTCCTGTGGGCGGAGGTTGGTCAAAAAACTGTTTTAGTGACGTCATTAAAGAAGGAAGTAGAGGGATGTAGTCCAAACTGGCCGTTCGATGTAGGCAACTTCTGTTAAATAAAATATCTCGCTTGGCATTGAACTTTGAGCTTTAAAATTTTTCAGATTTTATTAATACTCTAACAACAACATTACACACTAACTAAAGTTTGAAACATGGGATCACGAAGAACGGGACCTTTAAGAAACCCACTCTAAATCCAGCATTTCTAGAAAATTACAGACCAGTCCCTTCTTCCATTCATTGCTAAAACACAAGTTTCTACCTTTCTTGCACAGAACAACCTCCTGGACTGCAATCAGTCTGGTTTCAATAGCTGCCATTCAACTGAGACTGCCCTATTTTCAGTTATTGAGGCTCTGAGACTGGCCTCAGTACTCATCTTGCTGGATTTGTCCGCTGCTTTTGACACAGTTAACCACCAGATCCTCCTTTCAACCCCCATGAGGAAGGGCATCTCGGGAACAACACTCCAACGGTTCAATTTTTACCTCTTAGGTAGGTCCTTCAGGGTTTTGTGAAGGGATGAGGTGTCTAAGTTGAAAAATCTCGCTATACTGGGGTGCCTCAGGGCTCAGTGCTTGGACCACTTTACTTCTCCATCTACACGTCATCACTAGGATCTGTCATTCAGAATCACGTTTTTTCTTATCACTGCTATGCTGATGACACACAACTGTACCTCTCATTTCAATCAGATGATTTGACGGTAACTACTTGCCTCTCAGCATGCCTGACAGACATTTCTTGCTAGATGAAAGACCACCACCTTCGAGGTGACAGAACTTGTTATTTTCAACTGCTTACACATAAAATCCTTACTTGTCACACAATTTCTGACACTCAAACATCAGAACCACATGCCAAATCTGCAAAACCATATACTAATTCTCGGCCTTTGACTCCGTTTTCAATTTCATAAAGCACTTTTTGCAAAACACAACACACAATTCTCTATATAACACAAAAATCTATCAGGAAGTATCTTGATTTCCTTTTTCAAACACAACCATTGTTTCTGTCCAACTACACATGGTTAATGTGTATTCACAACCACAAATGCTTCAGTCTTCACAAATGGTTTCAATCTTGCGTTAATGTTTACTGTGAATCCTTCAACATCTCTCTGCCAATTACTTTCAATCTTGTACAGAAATGTACATAGGAGCTCATGAAAGAAGAGCTTTAGGTTTTGAATAACTGTGTGTATACGATATATCCAAAAGTAGAATATTATGACAAAAAGGTGTTCGCAACGTAAGACGAATGTTTGCTTTTGAGATGTGTTTGTGATATTTTGAATGCAGTGCTTCATTTTGCAAGAGATGTGAGGCATTTTGCATTTTGTGTGTGCAATTCCTGGATTTGTGTGTAAAGTTTTGACTGTAATAAAACTGTTATACTAAAACTTACTATTATCAATCTTTTTTTAAAAAGTGAGCTGCTCTTGAATGATAGTCCATTTGGTTTGTTCTTTGCAGATTAGCTAAATATGTCTCTCACCAAAGGCTTTGAATGAAGTTAAAGGTGCCATCGAATGTTTTTTTACTAGATGTAATATAAGTCTAAGGTGTCCCCTGAATGTGTCTGTGAAGTTTCAGCTCAAAATACCCCATAGATTTTTTTAAATTAATTTTTTTAACTGCCTATTTTGGGGCATCATTAACTATGCACCGATTCAGGGGCTGCTGGCCCTTTAAATCTCATGCTCCCTGCCCATCGAGCTCGCGACTCTATAATACAGTGCATTTACAAAGTTCACACAGCTAATATAACCCTCAAATGGATCTTTACAAGATGTTCGTTATGTATGCTGAATGCATGCTTCGGGTCATGTGAGTACAGTATTTATTTGGGTGTTTATATTTGATTCTGAATGAGTTTGATGGTGCTCCGTGGCTAAAGCTAACATTACACACTGTTGGAGAGATTTATAAAGAATGAAGTTGTGTTTATGAATTATACAGACTGCAACTGTTTAAAAATGAAAATATCGACGGCTCTTGTCTCCGTGAATACAGTAAGAAACGATGGTAACTTTAACCAACAGTAGCCTACATTAGCAACATGCTAACAAAACATTTAGAAAGACAGTTTACAAATATCACTAAAAATATCATGATATCATGGATCATGTCAGTTATTATTGCTCCATCTGCCATTTTTCACTGTTGTTATTGCTTGCCTACCTAGTCTGTTGATTAAGCTGTGCACAGATCCAGACGTTACTGGCTGCCCTTGTCTAATGCCTTTCATAATGTTGGGAACATGAGCTGGCATATGCAAATATTAGGGGCGTACACCCCGACTGTTACGTAACAGTCGGTGTTATGTTGAGATTCGCCTGTTCTTCAGAGGTCATTTATACAAATGAGATTTACATAAGAAGGAGGAAACAATGGAGTTTGAAACTCAGTGTATGTCTTTTCCATGTACTAAACTCTTGTTATTCAACTATGCCAAGGTTAATTAAATTTTTGAATATAGGGCACCTTTAAGGGGAGATAAAAAGATTTTTTTTTTCAAGACTTTTTAGGTGATATAATGACCTCACAAAATGCTGCAGTGCTGTCTGAATGTCCAGTTTGGGCAAGAGGAAACTTTTCAAGAGTGCCTCTTTCCACATGTTGCCAAAATGCAAGCTTTGCTCTGAATCCATGCAATTTGTCTGTGCTTGTTAGCAAATTCTCATTTTTCTTTCCATTCATATGTTCAGTTCATTGAGGTATACAAAGATGTCCGTCATGTATGCCAGCTTTGCACACCATTCATTATCTGCCAACTGTGATTTTTCTGCTGTTAGGAAGGTTTTCCATTTATATGTGACAAAATATTACCACGGGACAGCCACTGGACTTTTTGTTACTCTCATTAATGGATCAAAATCATGCTAGTCTAAATATCAGCACAGCTGTGAACCCATGGCCTCGTACATACATACGGAATGACAGCACTCTTGCTTGTGCGATATTGTAATGTAATAAGTGGATATCATGGTTTTTCAAGGCATATTTTAAACCTGAAAGAATTTCACATGAGAGCTGCATGATTTCTGCATGGTGGGTAAGTAAAGTGGTAAAATCATGCAATCTCTGTTGCACTCTTGATGCATAACATGAAAACTGTCATCTATTTAACATATTAAGATAATAACTACAAAACACATGAATACAATCTAAGACTATGTGGCACGTCCTATTTAATTTCAACAAAGTCAGCAATTCTGCTCTTCCACCAAAGACTTCAGGGTTGGAATTATGCATCTCTGAGGTTTCACTGGCATACTTTTGAGATTGATATTTTTCCACTGACAAAGCAAAGTGTGGACATTAACCAATATGAGATGAGGTCCACATCACCATTTTGCTCGTGTGGTGCATGAAACCACACGATAAAGAGGACACAGAGAAACAACAACACTGAAGAAAAGAAAAAAAAATCACTTCCTTTCTGTGACCCTGCATGCCATAACCGAAGTCACATAAGGCACAATATCTCTTGATAGCTGGTTCTTTATTCCTTATAATTACACTTGCCATTCAGGCACACATGACTGACACTTTATATGCTATAGGTAACAACAAATACCATAATATATGATATTTTATTTTTTCTTATTTGAGATTATTGGTAAATATTCATTTGATTTCAAGAAAAAAAATGGGTCAATCAATACATTTGTATATATATATATATATATATATATATATATATATATATATATATATATATATATATATATATATATATAATCCATCAAAAAGAGGGCTAATGGTGACTTTTCGATAAGGTTTTAGAGAACACTAAGGGTTAAAAGGCATACTATAGGCCTATATATATTTTAAAATACTCATATATTTTTAAAAAAGTGGAATAAACAAAGTTCAGCACAGATTGCATGAAAGTCTGAATTTATCCTTTTAATTAACTTTCACAAAATAACACATACTATTAAAAAAAGTTCTGCAAACATCAATAAAAATCTGAAATAAAAAGATCACAATAACTCATGAAACATGTTTCCTGCAAATAGATGAAAATGCCAATATATTTTAAATATTAGTAACTATTGTCATCTTTCATCTGATGTACAGCAATGCCAAACACCAAAATAAGTTTGAAGAATAACAATTTGTCAAAGCAAAATATAGATAAACTGAAACTCTTTGAAGCTATATGTTTTTGCTTAGACACATCATCACAAAAGTTTTTCGTCCAAGTTTATAAACAGTCACTGTTATCAGAAGCAGGACACCAAAAATTAAACAGAGAGACAGATATATGTATTTTATAGCATAGCACACATTTGATGCATCTGCAGAGAGAGAAAATATGAAAAAGTAAATAAAAAAACAGAATATTCAATATAAAGATGTTCATTAGAAAAAAAAAAACAATGAATAAAGAAATTAATTATACAATACTGTTCAAAAGTTTGGGGTCAGTAAGATTTTGTTCTGTTTTTGACAGAAGTCTCGAAGGCTGCATTTATTTGATAAAAAATTAAATCCAGTGAAAACAGTAAAATTGTGAAAAAATATTACAATTTAAAATAACTATTTTCTATTTTAATATATTTGAAAATGAAATGTATTCCTGTGATGGCAAAGCTGAACATTATTCCAGTCTTCAGTGTCACATGATCCTTCAGAAATCATTTTAAAGGGTTAGTTCAAACAAAAATGAAAATTCTGTCATTTATTACTTACCCTCATGCCGTTCCACACCAGAGAGACCTTCATTAATCTTCGGAACACAAATTAAGATATTTTAGTTCAAATCCGATGGCTCCGTGAGGCCTTCATAGGGAATAATGTCACTTCCTCTGTCAAGATCCATAAAGGTACTAAAAACACATCTAAATCAGTTCATGTCAGTACAGTCGTTTAATATTAATATTATAAAGCGACGAGAATATTTTTGGTGCGGCAAAAAACCCCAAAATAACTTATTTAGTGATGACCAATTTCAAAACACTGCTTCAGGAAGCATCGGAGCACAGTGAATCTGTGTATCGAATCTGCAGTTTGGAGCGCCAAAGTCACGTGATTTCAGCCGTTTGGCGGGTTTGAACCGCGATCCGATTCATGATTCGATACACTGATTCATAAAACTGATGCTTCCTGAAGCAGTGTTTTGAAATCGGTCATCACTAAATAAGTCGTTATTTTGTTTTTTTGGCGCACCAAAAATATTCTCGTCGGTTTATAATATTAATATTGAACCACTGTACTCACATGAACTGATTTAGATTTGTTTTTAGTACCTTTATGGATCTTGACAGAGGAAATTACATTACTCCCTATGAAGGCCTCACAGAGCCATCGGATTTGAACAAAAATATCTTAATTTGTGTTCCGAAGATTAATGAAAGTCTTACGGGTGTGGAACAGCATGAGGGTGAGTAATAAATGACAGAATTTTCATTTTTGGGTGAACTAACCCTTTAATATGCTGATTTGCTGCTCAGTTTGCTGCTTATTATTATCGATGTTGAAAACAGTTGCACCCATTAAATTTTTGTCGAAACCATGCATAATACCTTTTTTCAGAATTACTTGATTAATAGAAAGTTCAAAAGAACATTTATTTGATATAGAAATCTTTTGTCTTTACTGTCACTTTTCTTCAATTGAATGCATCCTTGATGAATAAAGTATTCATTCTACTGACCCCCAAACTCTTAAGTGGTAGTATATATTTTAGAGATATTGTTATACTGCACCATGTCGCTGAAGGGTCTTGGTATAGAGCTGTCCTCCAAACTCCACCACACACATGCACTCCACCATCCTGTCCCACTCCTCAGCAGTAATCAGGATTTGGTTCCTGGTGATCTGGATGGCACCATCATTCCCATGTGTCAAAACTCTCTGTCCTTTCTCTTTTCTCCCCTCTACAGCCCAGGACAATTGAACCTGAGAAGCCTCGACCCCAGTCACAACACAATGAAGAGGGACTAAAGAACCGTTTGGGATCAGTGGTGTAAAAATATCAATAACAGGAAACACAGTGTGTTCTGGAAAGAGATTAGGAAAAACATTTGGTCATAATGGAAAGAAATACTAAGCGACAAAAGACTTTTTGTGGCAGTCTTAATGTTGCTGTTCAATGGGTTTTCTGTAAATCAGTGGTATTTAAAGTGTGAGGCACATGGGCTGCACTCTTAAAAATAAATGTTCTTTATTGGCATTGATGATTCCATCAAGATCCTTCAATATCAATGGAATCTTTCCATTGCAATAAAGGTTCTTTAAAGTGGAAAAAGGTTCTTTGGGTTATTAAAATCTTCTTCATACTGAGAAAACATTGGTTCTTTTAAGAAATGTTCACTGAAAGGTTCTTTGGGGAAGTCAATATGCTGTTTCAATTGCACCACTATACAACCCCCCCTTTTGGAACATTTATTTATAAAGTGTATAAACGGGAGCCATGGATAATTCAGAGTGTAAAAACAAGAATGAAATCTAATGAAAATTAGATTCAAAAACTGCATGAATATTTAATCTCGGATATAAATGCCATGTTAAATCTCAGCTATAAATTTCATGCTATAGTTACCATTAATTTCTATGGAGAAAATGAAAAAAAAAAAAAATGCAATAAATTTGGCTTTTTGTCTTTATTTTTCTTTCTCTTTATTTGGTAAAGAAAACATTCTTAAAAGCAGTTGTGTGTTGTTTTGTACATTTGGACAGCCCATTGGCTAATATTTGACCCTGAACCACAAAACCAGTCAGAAGATCAATTTTTTTAAATTGAAAATCTGAAAGCTGAATAAATTTTCATTGATGTATGGTTTGTTATGATAGGAGAATATTTGGCAGAGATACAACTATTAGGAATCTGAGGGTGCAAAAAAATCTAAATATTGAGAAAATCGCCTTTAAAGTTAAATAAAGTCCTTAGCAATCCATAGGCTATCCACTCACAAAAAAATACATTTTTGATATATTTATGGTAGGAAATAAACAAAATATCTTGGAATATCATGGAACATGATCTACTTAACATCCTAATGATTTTTGGCATAAAAGAAAAATCAATAATTTTGACCCATACAATGTATTGTTGGCTATTGCTACAAATATACCCGTACTACTTATGACTGGTTTTGTGGTCCAGGGTCACATATTTTGCAAAGTCCTAAGTTGACCTGATGGTGCCACCAATAATGACTAATTTTGTCTTCTGTACTTGTAGTAATACAAACAAAATAATGCATTAATTCACAATAAAGAGATTATTACTATTATTTTTTTATTAGAACAGATCTCACCTTTCACAATAACCCTGGATCCATTGCCAATGTGAGCAAAGCGGCTTTGCACAGCTGCACAATAGTACAAACCGGAGTCATGCACAGTTGAATTGGTGATAACAGCAGAACAAATACTGGTCCAGTGGTTGGACGAGTGATTAGGATCGATTTGAAGTCTGTCAGTGAGGCTGATTGTTGCATTCTCAGGAATGACTCTCAACCAAGCTATCGTGGAACATGCAGAGTACAACTCCACAATGTTGCACTTTAAAATGACGTCCTCTCCGACCATCACCTCAGCCACTGTCGGCCACTGTGTTACAATGAACAGCTCTTTCGCTAGATGAGAAAGATTGTAATGTTTATGTTATTGTGTTAATACTACTGACTCTTTCCTACTTGTCCCACTTTATATTAGATGGCCTTAACTACTATGTACATACATCAAACAATAAGTACAATGTACTTATTGTGTTCATATTGTATTGCAAAACTCTTTTGCTGCTGTTTAAGGGTGGGTTAAGGTGGGTTAATTACAAATGTAATTCAAATTAATGTTAATGTAGGTATTTCTTAAAATTTAAGTACAATGTAAAAACATGTATGTACACATTAAGTGCATTGTATTAAATGATTCATTTAAATGTAAGAACATAGTAGTTAAGTCCACCTAATATAAAGTGGGACCGGGCTTTTATACAACAGATTTCTGAACAACTTAAAGAAGCATTTCATTTTTAATAGTTGCAAAATTATCATTCCGACCAGCCTACCAATCTTTACTAAAATCATACAATACTTACAAAATACAAATATGCAAACAAATATAAATATATATGATTGAAATCTATCAGATTAAATCTTAATGTAAATCAGTGAAGCACATTAGTACATTTAAATAAACTTGATGGTTGTGCGCACTTTAGACATTCTACTAACTATACTTTGTAACTACATGCCAACCAACTCTCATTCATTTGCAACTTCATGTCAACAAACACTCTCAGTTTTAGTACACTGTTAGGTTGGGGTTAGGGTTAGTAGAATAAGTTGACGTGTACTTGCAAAGTTACTTATAGTCAATAGAATGTCTGTTGGGAGACCGTCAAAATAAAGTGTTAGCAGATATCAAGAAGACAGTCTACTAATAATAGTTGATATGTAGTTGTAAAGTTACTTATAGTTAGTAGAATGTCTAAAGTGGATATTGAAATAAAGTGTTACCAACTTGATTTTTTGTATAAATTTACTAGTAAATTTCTAGAATTAACAAATTGCTTCATTACAAAATGACTAAAATTTGTTTACCTGTTCCCACAGTGAGAGATACCCAGATCACCATCAGCCAGATACTCATCTTTTATGTCTGACTACCACTCAACTGAATCTAGCCTTTATTTGTCTTGATCAGCAAAAACCTTGTCTTCCTTTCAGCCTGTGTGATAGGTCTCCTTATAGTAGACTACAGAAAACACAAGATACTCAAAACTATGGGGCGTCTATGTTAGTATTAAAATCATCAAAAACATAGAGGGGGTTTAGTGCATATGCATAATGATTTCTAATACCGTTTGATTTTATTAAAGTCAAAGAACAATTCTTTGTAGAATTCATTGTAGGAAACAAAACTGTATCTTCTATAGTGATGGAGCAGCTCTCTATTGCATGTGCAGCTTAAAGGGATAGTTCACCCAAAAATGAAAATTGTCCTAGATGTATATGACTATTTTCTTTCAGATGAACATAATCAGAAATATATTTTAAAATATCCTTAGTCCTCCAAGATTGTGAATGGGGGACCACGTTGTAAAACAAACAAACAAACAAACAAACAAACAAACAAACATACAAACAAACAAACAAAAAATGCATACATCCATAATCATTAATAATTAATATGCTCCAGAGGTACGGTGGCTCAACGCACTGCAAATGAAGAAAACACATGCAAATAGAAAAAACACCAGCAAATAAAGAAAACATATTCATCAGTTTGACAACACATGTGCTGCAAAAGTCCACAACACTTAAAAAATATACAAACGCGCTTCAAAAGTCCACAACACTTACAAATAGAGAAACGTGCTGCATAACTATGGAAGGCCAAAAGGGCCAAAAACGTGAATTTTAACACGTCAACAACACATTAAATACGTGTATTTCACACGTATTTAACACGTATTTCACACGTTAAATACGCGTGAAAAATCAACGCGCTAAATACGTGTATTTGACGTGTTGTTGACATGTTAAAATTCACATAGTGGACTTTTGCAGCACGTTTCTCTATTTGTAAGTGTTGTGGACTTTGGCAGCGCGTTTCACTATTTGTAAGTGTTGTCGACTTTTGCAGACCGTTTCTCTATTTGTAAGTGTTGTGGACTTTGGCAGCGCGTTTAACTATTTGTAAGTGTTGTCGACTTTTGCAGCACGTTTCTCTATTTGTAAGTGTTGTGGACTTTGGCAGCGCGTTTCACTATTTGTAAGTGTTGTCGACTTTTGCAGACCGTTTCTCTATTTGTAAATGTTGTCGACTTTTGCAGCACGTTTCTCTATTTGTAAGTGTTGTGGACTTTTGCAGCACGTTTCTCTATTTGTAAGTGTTGTGGACTTTTGCAGCACGTTTCTCTATTTGTAAGTGTTGTCGACTTTTGCAGACCGTTTCTCTATTTGTAAATGTTGTCGACTTTTGCAGCACGTTTCTCTATTTGTAAGTGTTGTCGACTTTTGCAGCACGTTTCTCTATTTGTAAGTGTTGTCGACTTTTGCAGCACGTTTCTCTATTTGTAAGTGTTGTCGACTTTTGCAGCACGTTTCTCTATTTGTAAGTGTTGTCGACTTTTGCAGCACGTTTCTCTATTTGTAAGTGTTGTCGACTTTTGCAGCACGTTTCTCTATTTGTAAGTGTTGTGGACTTTGGCAGCACGTTTCTCTATTTGTAAATGTTGTCGACTTTTGCAGCACGTTTCTCTATTTGTAAATGTTGTCGACTTTTGCAGCACGTTTCTCTATTTGTAAGTGTTGTCGACTTTTGCAGCACGTTTCTCTATTTGTAAGTGTTGTCGACTTTTGCAGCACGTTTCTCTATTTGTAAGTGTTGTCGACTTTTGCAGCACGTTTCTCTATTTGTAAGTGTTGTGGACTTTGGCAGCGCGTTTCACTATTTGTAAGTGTTGTCGACTTTTGCAGACCGTTTCTCTATTTGTAAATGTTGTCGACTTTTGCAGCACGTTTCTCTATTTGTAAGTGTTGTGACTTTTGCAGCACGTTTCACTATTTGTAAGTGTTGTGACTTTTGCAGACCGTTTCACTATTTGTAAATGTTGTCGACTTTTGCAGCGCGTTTCACTATTTGTAAATGTTGTGACTTTTGCAGACCGTTTCACTATTTGTAAATGTTGTGGACTTTTGCAGCGCGTTTCACTATTTGTAAGTGTTGTGACTTTTGCAGCACGTTTCACTATTTGTAAGTGTTGTGGACTTTTGCAGCGCGTTTCACTATTTGTAAGTGTTGTGACTTTTGCAGCGCGTTTCACTATTTGTAAGTGTTGTGGACTTTTGCAGCGCGTTTCACTATTTGTAAGTGTTGTGGACTTTGGCAGCGCGTTTCACTATTTGTAAGTGTTGTGACTTTTGCAGACCTTTTCACTATTTGTAAATGTTGTGGACTTTTGCAGCGCGTTTCACTATTTGTAAGCGTTGTGGACTTTGGCAGCGCGTTTCACTATTTGTAAGTGTTGTGACTTTTGCAGCACATGTTGTCAAATGATGAAGATGTTTTCTTTATTTGCTGGTGTTTTTTCTATTTGCATGTGTTTTCTTCATTTGCAGCGTGTTGTGCTCTCTCGGCCACCGTAAAACGAGAATTTCTAAAGACAAATGTCTTTAGAGAAGAGGAGCTTGAGTTTATTGCACAGCCCTATTTGTTTGAACCATGAGAGGCATCTAAGCAGAAGCTAGTTATTTGAATTTATAAAGTATTAAATATGGATATTTTTCTAACAAAAACGCATCCCTTCGCTTCAAAAGGCCTTTATTAAAGGGTTAGTTCACCCAAAAATGAAAATAATGTCATTAATTACTCACCCTCATGTTGTTTTACACCCGTAAGACCTTTGTTCATCTTCGGAACACAAATTAAGATATTGTTAATTCACAACCATTATACACCTTGAAGGACTAAGGATATTTTAAAATATATCTCTGATTGTGTTCATCTGAAAGAAGATAGTCATATATGATGGCTTGAGGGTATGTAAATCAGGGGACAATTTTTGGTTGAACTATCCCTTTAAACAACTCTGTACTGCAGGAAAAGACAATATTTGTCCATAGAAAATAGTATCAAAATTATGATAGAACAGTATCAAATTAAAATATATTTTGTATTGTGTTTTTTTTTTTTTTTTTTTTCTCATTTTAAATCATTTCAATCATCTTGAGGTCTCAGAAGATTGCTATGGTCCATTGGTTAAAAACAGAAATATGCATGGGGACACATTGTTGAAAGGATAGAAACGCCCCTGGTTGAAGCGGATTCAGGGAGAGTCATTGCTCAGTGATGTCAGTAGTTATGAGATATTAAGGCAGGGCAGATGTAGAATCAGCACAGGTTTGAACAGGATAGGGTATTGTGACATTGGCATCAGATTAGGCAAAGTAAATTCGTAATCAGTCATGTTTCAACCCTTTTTGAGATGACAGGGAACTAATCCTATGTGCTCATGGTTTCCTGCTTATACTTTTAAATATACAAACTGAACAGGTTGGAAGGCACCCTGATATCATTTCTTAAAAGACAAGCAGTTTGAAAAATGGATGGATTGATGTTGCTAGTAGGTTTAGCAAAAAAACAAAACAACAACAACAACAACCATAAGCTCTAGAAATAAATTATAGTCCACATCAAAGAGCTACAAAATTTAAATTGATATAAAATTGGCCCTACATTTTTTATGACATATTGGTTCAGCAGTCTTCCCCATTAGTGTGGTTTCAAAGATCAAGAGATACCCGGAATTTATACTGTAGGGATGGTCATTTAATGAAACTCAAATGTAAATATTCTAATATTTTGAGATACTGGATTTTGGACTTTCATTAGCTGTACGCTCTAATCAACAAAAAAAAAAAACTTTTGAAATGTTTTACTTTACATGTAGGTAATCTAGTATAAATGAAAGTTTCATTTTTTTTTTTAATAATTTACAATAAAAAAATGAACTTTTTCATGATATTCTAATTATATGACCAGCACCTGTATAAGAGTAAAAAAAAACATGCACAGACAAATCCAAATTAAACCCTGCAGCTCGTGACGACACATTGATGTCCTAAGACATGAAACGATCGGTTTGTGCGAGAAACCGAACAGTATTTATGTCATTTTTTTACCTCTAAAACACCACAATGTCCAACTGCCTTGAACATCCGGTTGGTGAGGTCTGAAAATGCATTCTAATGATGGAAGTGATCTCTTGCGTGTATATATGTCAATGAGTGCGAGACATCACTTTCGTTGTCAGAGTGCGTTCAGACCTCACACACCGGATGTGCAAGGCAGTTGAACATAGTGGACATAGTGTTTTAGAGGTAAAAAATTATATAAATACTGTTCAGTTTCTCACACAAACTGATTGTTTCGTGTCTTAGGACTTCAATGTGTCGTCACGAGCCACAGGGTTTAATTTGGATTTATCTGCGCATGTTTTTTACTCTTATAGATGGAATTCCCATTAAAGATTAAAAATTTTTAATTAAAGTTAAAAATAATCATTTGTGTTCTACTGAAGAAACAAAGTCACCTACATCTTGGATGCCCTGGGGGTAAGCAGATAAACATCAAATTTTCATTTTTGAGTGAACTATCCCTTTAATATCACTATATTCAAATGAGGAACATGACAAAGAGTTCAACGTATTGCCTTGTCCTCCAAATACCCCTGATCTCAATCCAGTTGAGTGTCTATGGGATGTGCTGGACCAACAAATCCAATCTATGAAGGCCCCACCTCCTAACTGGCATGACTTAAAGGATCTGCTGCTAATGTGTTGGTGCCAATTACCACAGGACACATTCAGAGGTCTTGTGGAGTCCATGCCTCAATGCATCAGAACTGTTTTGGCAGCATGAAAGGGGCCTACAACACAATATTAGGCAGGTGGTTTTAATGTTGTGTATATATACGCATGTTGAATATATACACTGATCAGCCACAACATTAAAAACCAACAGATCCTTAAAGGGTTAGTTCACCCAAAAAAAATATTTTTGTAATTACTCCCCTTCATTTTATTCCAAACCCATAAGACCTTCGTTCATATTTAGAACACAAATTAAGATATTTTTGATGAAATCCTTGAGCTTTCTGGCCTCCGATAGACGGCAACGTTATTACCACTTTCAAGGCCCAGAAAGGTAGTAAAGACATTGTTAAAATAGTCCATGTGACTACAGTGGTTCAACCTTAATGTTATGAAGCAACAAGAATACTTCTTGCTCACAAAAAACAAACAAAAATAACAACTTTATTCATCATATACTGCTGTTCACAGATTTCAAACTTCTTTTTAACCCAAAGAGAAGAATGAAAAAGAACTTTCTTTTCTTTCTTCAGTCAATCGGTCATATTAAATAAATAAATATGAAAATGCTGTGTGGAGTCAACCAATCAAAATACTGCATGAACTCAACCAATGAGCATGTTCAGTGACCAAGTCCCACCCCTGAAAGTTCTGGAACTTTGAAAAAGTACTACCTAGCGAGCAGGTACTCTCTGAATGCGAATTTTTTTCCCCGGCACTTTCATTTAGACCCTGGTTCCTGCAGTCGAAACATGCTGAGTTGCCCATTTTCCTGCTTCCAACATTTGAAATTTAAGAACTGACTGTTTACTTTGTGCCTATATCCCACTCCTTGACATATATAATCAATGTTATTCACTTCACCTCTCAGTGGATTTAATGTTGTGGCTGATCAGTGTATATTCTATTGTCTGTTTAGACACCATGAGAGGGCAGCATCCATTGAAGTACCTCTAAGGCAGATGATGATGACACACTCATGAGCAAATACTTGACACAGAACTCTGAAGCATGCATAATCTATGCATCACAACCATACAAGCATGAACAGGGGTCTGTATACGTAAATTTGTTCTCTTTGTGAGTATGTAACATTTCAGGTAGGTTGCAGGTGAAACAGGCAGTTTACAAATGGCAGTTTGCCATCAAAATGTGGTATGTGAAGAATGTAGACTTGCACTGAGTTGAAACTAATATATGCAGTGAGAAACACTGCTGTTTGTGCTCACAGCCAAAACATATACAAATGCTACAATATATAGCAAGGAAAAAGATAAATTGTGACCATTTACAATTTACTTGAACATGGGGCCATGATGTTTTCAAACCAGTAACAAACCAGAATCAACATTCACTAAAGACAACTGACAAATACACTTAATAAGACAGAAATCTGCAGATAGAATACTTAAAGATAGTCATGACTGCTTCTTAACACTCAATACACTTTTAAAATGTTCACTTTGTAATAATATTAAGATATGTTTTTCATTATAGTACATTTTAAATCATGTTTTAATAATAATATAACATACTAAAGCACATGTAAAGTATATTTTAACTGTAAATTTTAACCGTAACTATAGTTAATTTTCATTTAACTGTGAATAACATGAAATGAAGTGTCTAAAAACAATACATACAGTTCAGTCTGAGTATGTGTATCTATGTGTTTTGGTCAAATAAGTCTCTGAACACCTGAAATATTCATATGATGATTATAGTGTGACTGTGCAATGCTGCCTGCGTGAGTCAGTTATACAAAGCACACTAAGTATCAATTACCATTTTTAAACTTGCACAATATGGTGGCGCAACTGTTTGAAGATAAGGACAGGCTGACTAATTCATTGTTCAGTTTGTTTATGTGTAAATCAACATCCTTATACACCTGTACAATTCTGTCCTATATTCTGTACGCTGCTGTAATGCTGTCAAAGGAGTGTCATGTCTCATAATCTCAGAGCACCCACCCAAAATGCTGAGCATGCCCTTGCCTGTGCATTACCAGAACTCTTCAGAAAACAAGGAGAGGACAGCCAAAGTCTGTGAATTTTGAAATCTGCACCAGGACACGCCTTATTCAGTGGGGATCCCACTATACAGTATCTTTGATAGCTTATTGGAAAGAATCTCATAAAAAAACATACAGTTAATGCTGACCATAACTGTACATTGTATCTCTGACAGCTTCTAACTTCTCAGTTCTTTAAAACAAAAAGGATTAGGACATGCCACAAGACTAGGCAAACCTAATAACACACTTAAAACCGTTCTGAAGTAGGGCCCTGTTGTTGCGCAAAAGAATTTTTATTCTGAGAGCTTCCAGATGTGTTCCCAAAGGAGCAGCAAGTCTGTTTTCCAATAGTTTAATCCATCAACAAGAATGTGTCATACGGAAACCTGGTTTTCCAGAGTTTTTCCAGAGTGTGGAGCGTATGAAACCCGATCGTCTCCGCCCCGTGAGGTTTACTGTCCTAAAGCATCAAATTACAGGAGACATTTTTCCCATAGCGGTCACTGACAACGAAGGTGGGTTTAGTTTTTTTTTTTTTTTTTTTTTTTTTTCCTAAGTGGGAGGATTCAGGATGTCAGCCAAGATGTGACAGAAGCGATGGGACGCTGAGAGTGTAAAGTAAGGAGTACAGCACAACGGGAACAGTAAAGTTTATCTAGAGGCAAGAAAATTAAAAAATTCACGTCAAATGGCACAGACAGAGGTATGTGGTGTACGTTATATTATAATAGGCCTATTTGTGATTGCTTATTAACATTTACGCAGTTTACGAGTGTTTTACGTAAGCTGCGCTTCGTCGGTTTGTTCTCTTGAAACTTCGTGTTTGTCAGTCTCGGTAATCTTCCGCACTTGACCGAAACGTTGTCAAGATGCTGTAGAATGTTGTTGTCAAATGAACTAAAACAAGAATACTTGTTTCTATAAAGGTTATTTAAGTTTTTTTTTAATAGTTATTTGCTTCTGTTTTCATTTTGTATGAGCCAGTCAATAACTCCAAGTGCCACTGACGCGGTACCTCGTCTGTGCTGTTTTCTGTTTGTTTGTTTGTTTGCTTGCTTGATTGTTTTTATGCGGACATGTCGTTGTTTCACTGTTATTCATGTCTCGTGTCAAAGCCATTGCGTTTTATAGGACATTTGAGAACTTTGAAAAACCCTTTTTCGAGGCCGTGCGTTCTTTGACATCCCGCTGCGCTAAATCAAAATGTTTTTGAATACAAGAACGCGTCCTGTGTGAATAGTGCTTAACAAAGAAAAAATCTTAGAAATATTGGCAATGACAAGATAATTCAAGCCATATGAGTCGAGACCTTCGCTACAATGAAATGCAATTTTATTTACGCAAACGACACAATGGTTGTGTGTCAAACCTAGTGAGATGCCTGCGTTCCTACCCTAACCACCCCCACCGCGCCTATGATGGCCAAAAAATGCTGTCTAAGCAGGCAGCTCACTAGGTTTTGACATACAGACATTGTGTAGAAATGGAAAGCACGGGGAATTAATCAGACTCTTTGCGTTGTTGCGCTTTGCCAGAGAGGCCTTAACATGAAGATTGCCTCAAGACTAGAGACTAGGACTAGGGTGGATAGTCAAGGCTGCAATTAGGGTTAGATATTAACCCTTTTTTATTATTGTAGCCACAAGATTTGTATGTATTATTTCAACATAGTACAGTAAATGCATTTCAAACCATAACAATGAAACCCTAACCTTTTGTCTTAACAAAACAGGGAAATGGTTTCTGCCATAAAGGCTCAGCTTAGATAAATAATGCACAGAGGGCGGGCTATCCTGGCCTGACATGCAGGTATTTCAGGTACTGTAGATAACCGTGTGAGAGTGAGAAAGGTTTGAATACACTCAGTTTACAGACTCCATTGTTAGTGCTCTAATAGTTTTGAAGAGAGTAAAGAAAAGCAGAAGCTTATGGATCTTTAGAGGTGAATGATCAATATAAAATCAAGCGCATATGATCGTTTCAGTCTTAAGGTTTATTGTGCTTCATTAAAAAAGACCAGACGTAACAGATTTTAACAGACCAAAATTAATTATTTCCAAACAGGCCTACGGAAAAAAGTCATCATAGCATTTTTCTGATGTTGTGAATGAAAAGATGTTTTTGTCTGCATTACATTTGAATAATGATAGACACCAGAAGATCTTTGTTTCTAGGTTTTTTTAATGTGCTAACACATGGGTGGCTTTCTAAAGAACTAGAGAAAAAAACGTCTTTGTGAAACTTAAACAGGATCTCCTAAAACATCAGACTATATTAATTGAAACATTTTTAAGCAGTAGAACCTCCACCTATATTATTCTTCTTACAATTATCTGTCTCTATCTGTACACAACATCTTGTACTCTCTTAATTCTGCAGTATTCTGACCTTGAGAAGGCCATTAACACCTTGGTCACAAACTTCCACTCTGCTTCTTCTGATAATCGGCCTACGCTGAAGGTAGATGAGTTCAAGAACCTTCTCTCCTCCCAGATGCCAAACTTAGTCAAGGTAAAAACCCACGTTGCTATTCATTCCAGCAGATAAGAATGTGTAAAAACTGTTATTACTCATGTCCGGTGAATGTGTTAAACTATGCTGTTGTTGCAGCTTAAATTGATAATCATTTTCATTTCCAAATACGATTTTTATTAAGCTGTTAGCTTATGGTATCAATAATGTTAGGCCTATTTTATAAAAATAAGATTTTGCTGTTTTTAGTCTGGTTGTGTTTGCGTGTGTGTGTAGTGCTCTGTCTTTGTTATTACTGGCCCCTGAGCTGGAAAGGCCAGTTTTGCAGCTAACATGAAGGCTTTAATTATGATTATCTGTCCATTTAACTTATTTCAGTTAGGTACAGTGTATGAGTTGGTGTAAAAAGCACACCTTTCCATAATGCCTGTAACCATATTAATTATAGAAAAGTTCTAACTTTTTTTTTTTTTACCATAATTTAACATTTTTCCATTGTAAGTTTTTTTTTTTTTTTTTTTGTTAAGGATTGGTTGGTTTCACTGATAATGTTTCCCATAGTTTGTTGCCTAAGATAGAGGCGTGGCCTGATTACACAGATCAGTTTGAACTCAGGTTGAGCCAGCGAAGGACACTGGGTGTGGCTCCATTCAGGGAGCAAAATGGTGGCTGCCGTTGATCTGAAAGATAAATAGTTTCTCCTGCTCTTCAGTTACAGTCGGTACCAGATCATGTTATGGCAGGCCTTCTACAGCTTGAGGGAGAAATTGTGACATGGAAGATTTTATATTTCTTTTAGTTGAATGAATAGTTAAGATAAATGATACTGTAACATTTTAACAGTACTTCAGTATTGATGTAATTGTGCTCACATGTTTGTAAAAGAAGAAAAACGATATAGACTGTCACTGCAGAGATTTAGAAAACATACTTTGCACAAAATTAATATCAATCGTGTATGATTATGCAAGCATTGCAATGTTTTTTAATTTGATATTAATATAATATATGATAGTCTATTATATATTTAAAGATTATAACCAAAAGTTTGAATCTACTCACTGTATTTGAAATTGCAGAGTGATTAAAGAACATTAAAAAGGGGGGAAAATGGACTCCAACGAATATTACTGAGCAATACAGACAAACCAGCGCCCACACGAGGGCGACAAAATGCTATTTTTCAAATGTAAAAGAGATAAAAAAAAATTTTTTTTTTTTTTTTTTTTAAATGGGTTACATTTTGACAGAATACATGAACATCAGTGAGGTTTTCCACTTTTTCTTTTTTTTATTTTTTGCTCTAGTCGGATCATTTTGGAGAAGTGCTGAAGCAAATGGGTGTGAAAGATGGGGAAGGCATCAGCTTCAAACACTTCTGGAGCCTGATCCAGAACTTGGCCACAACCCAGCATGGTCTGCTGAGCCACGAGAAGTTGTCCAAATGCACCTGCCTGTTACTATGAGCCGCAGTCTTCAGCTGCATCTGCCACCAAGATCTGGTCTCTCTGCATCTCTGCATTTATCCAGAACCACTCATCTCCAAACAAAACACTAACTTTCCTTTCTAAACATTACAATAAATTGCTGCCAAAATAAACATCAAGATGTTATTACATAAACTGTTAGTTTGTTTGAGTTTTCACTTGCAACTAAAGTTACAGCTTCCCACACAATTATACATTTAACATGAATTGAGAGGGTTTTTTTGTTTTGTTTTGTTTTGTTTTTTTTGTGATTACACTACATGTAAACTTACTGCCATAATAGTCTAAAGTATGTTCATTTTTGCACGCAGACATGTACTGAGTGGTTTTGGCAAACAAAAATAACATCAACATCCAAAAACTTTTATTTATATTTTCTAATAATGTTTTGTATGGCCAAAATTCAATAACACCCTGAATTATTGTTTAATAAAATTCACATCAAACACCGTGTTTTGTTTTTGTTTTTGTTTTGTTTTTTGACTGAAATTTATAAATCTCAATGTTTTTAACCTTTTCATTTAGAATCAGCTGTCACTGTGCAACACAAATATTACTAGATCTGTCATGCAACTAATCAGGTCTTTTAATATTGTTATTTTTGTATTAAAGAGTTTGTTCACCCAAAAATGAAAATTCTGTCATTAATTACTCACCTTCATATCATTCCACACCCATAAGATCTTCGTTCATCTTTGGAACACAAATTAAGATATTTTTGATGAAATACGATGGCTCAGTGAGGCCTGCATTGCCAGCACGACAATTAACACTTTAAACACACAGAAAGCTACTAAAGACATATTTAAAACAGTTCATGTGACTGCAATGGTTAAAACTTACTGTTATGAAGCAACGAGAATACTTTTTGTGCGTCAAAAAATAAATAAATAATGAATGAATCTTTTGTTTCGAATCAGTGGTTCAGTGCGCATATCAAACTGCCAGAGTCACGTGATTTCAGTAAATGACGCTTCATTACATGATAATTGTTTTGAAATTTCAATGGGTTACCATACAGGCCTCACTAACCCATCAGATTTTATCAAAATATTTTAATTTGTGTTCCAAAGATAAACGAAGGTCTTGCGGGTGTAGAACGACATGAGGGTGAGTAATAAATGACAGAATTTTCATTTTTGGGTGAACTAACCCTTTAAGAACTGTGCTGAATAAGGTTACATGTAAATATATATATATTGTTTTTTATCACAGTGTAGGTTTTCATGAGAACCTTGTCTTCACCACATAACACTTTTTTCTTCACCACATATACTGTCAAAACAACCCCACATAATTAGCATTTGATCTGTGAACGTTTATCTTATCATAGCCTATTTGAATAAACACTTTTGCATGCTTTTTTCATCCTGCACTCGCCAAAATCTATGTACAGTGAAAATGGGCCACATACTGTACAGTCTTTAAAGTAATGTATTTTTTAAGGTAAACACCCTACATTAGATATACAGTAGTGTGTTGCCCAAAACCACTATTCTGATTTAACAATAATCATTGATTTTGGTCAAATATAAGTGGCCCAAGTAATTATTGCCAGTTTCCAGTGCAATACATGCGTTTATTCATAACTTTAATTTGTCAAAAATGGGGGAAGCTGTGCACTCTGATCATACAGATCATCGTCTGCTGTTGAATAAGGTACATGGACGTCCTTTTGAGAGTACTGCCTCAGTAACAAGCTGCTCTTCCCATAAAAGTAAAATTTTTACACTTTTCTTGAGTGTCTTATGTACAATAAATAAACACTAAGACATTATACAAAATATCTACAGGAAAAACATGAGGGTGAGTTCCTGTAGCTCAAACATTAACATGTTGACCAACAGAGATAGAGCTAGACCAGTTGCTCTAGTCGGATCATTTTGGAGAAGTGCTGAAGCAAATGGGTGTGAAAGATGGAGAAAGCATCAGCTTCAAACACTTTTGGAGCCTGATCCAGAACTTGGCCCCAACCCAGCATGGTCTGCTGAGCCATGAGGAGTTGTCCAAATGCACCTGCCTGTTACTATGAACCACCAAGATCTGGTCTCTCTGCATCTCTGCATTTATCCAGAACCACTCATCTCCAAACAAAACACTAACTTTCCATTATAAACATTACAATAAATTGCTGCCAAAATAAACAACAAGATGTTATTACATAAACTGTTAATTAGTTTTTTTCACATTGTCAAGCATTACATTGATTGTCTCTCTTCCAATCAAGTACACTATATTGCCAAAAGTATTGGGACACCCCTCCAAATCATTGAATTCAGGTGTTCCAATCACTTCCATGTCCACAGGCGTATAAATCAAGCACTTAGGCATGCAGACTGCTTCTACAAACATTTGTGAAAGAATGGGTCGCTCTCAAGAGCTCAGTGAATTCAAGTGTGGTACCGTGATAGGTTGCCACCTGTGCAATTAGTCCATTCTTGAAATTTCCTCACTACTAAATATTCCACGGTCAACTGTTAGTGGTATCATAACAAAGTGGAAGCAGTTGGGAACAACAGCAACTCAGCTATGAAGTGGTAGACCACATCAAATCACAGAGCAGAGTCAGCACATGCTGAAGCGCACAGTGTGCAGAAGTCACCAACTTTCTGCAGAGTCAATAGCTACAGACCTCCAAACTTCATGTGGCCTTCAGATTAGCTCAAGAACAGTGCGTAGAGAGCTTCATGGAATGGGTTATCTTAATTTGTGTTCCAAAGATAAACAAAGGTCTTAAGGGTGTGGAACGACATGAGGGTGAGTAATTAATGACAGAATTTTTATTTTTGGGTGAACTAACCCTTTAAGAACTGTGCTTACAGGTTACATGTAAATACTTTTTTTTTAGTCACAGTGTAGGTTTCCATGAGAACTTTGTCTTCACCACATAACACTTTTTTTCTTCACCATATACTGTCAAAACAATCCCACATAATTAGCATTTGGTCTGTGAACGTTTATCTGATCATAGCGTATTTGAAACACTTACCCTAAAAAAAAAAAAAAAAACATTGAGTAAGTTCCTATTGAGTTCCTCTAGCTCAAACATTGACATGGTGGCAGTTACACCAAAGTCATGGGTTTAATTCCCAGAATGCATGAAGTGATGAATGTAGGTGTCAGTATCATAGCAGTGGTAGGCAGACGCATGACACAGATAATCCAAATATAAAGGTCTAATATACACAGGAGAATACTAGGAGATAAATAAATGCTAACCACACTTCAAACAAAGATGAGAACTGACATTGTACTGAAAAGGGTATAAATACACAAACGAGACACAGGTGACAATAATCAGTATCTGGAATTCCCGTGTGGAGCCTGGCCGCCGACTGATGGAGATGGAGCTAGACAAGGTGGAAACCCCAGACGATGGCCTGAGACTACATCGCAGGCCCAGAAGTCCAAGGCAATGCCTCCTGCTTCAGGGACCAAAGCAGTAATGGGGGCCTGGCAGAACAGGGTGAGACCAGCGGGAATGAGGACACCAAGGCACACTGGAAGACCAAGTTCACAGTGAAACTACAGTAAGATGACGAGTGACTAAGGTGTAGCTTGAGGGATGAGGGAACCTGGTGAAGCACGAGTGATGGCGGACCACGGCAGAGCTGAGGGAGTGCAGAGCCAAGGCGGAGCGGAAGGGCTGACAGGCACAACATTAATATCAATCTTGTATATATGATTGATTATGCAAACATTGCAATGTTTAATTTAATTTTTGATTATATTTATAGATTATAAGTTTGAATCTACTCACTGTATTTGAACTTATTTTTGATTGAAATGTATAAATCTAAATGTTTTAAAAACCTTATTTATAACCATTTGTAATTTTTATTTAGAATCAGCTGTTACTGTGCAACACAAATATTACTAAATCCATCTTACAGTAAAGAGTAAGGTTCTTTCTGACAATAAAAAGTAACTACAGAAAGTTGATGAGGTCTTTTAATATTGCTATATCTGTCTTGAATAAGGTTAAATACTTTTTTTTTAATCGCAGTGTTCTCATGGGAACTTCAAACCCAAAGTTAAACCACACAAAACTAGATCAGATCAAGACTACACAGTCTGAATGCATTTCCTTTTCTCCTGTTTTGTAAAATGCCTATATGCTGTAAAGGCAGTTCAACACTTCTTCTTTGAGTATAGACCTTCAGATGATGAACTGAACTGGAGGATTCCTTTTTGCAACTGTTGCTAAGCCTGATCTGTCTTAATTTGCATTTAGACATTCAGCTACAAAAGGTGGTCACAAGCGAACAGACCAATGATTTCTTGTGCTGAACAAATTTGCCACAGTAAATTTTCACAGTAGGAGTAGACACTCACAACACTTTTTTTTTGTTCACCACATATACTGTCAAAACAACCCCACATAATTAGCATTTGATCTGTGAACGTTTATCTTATCATAGCCTATTTGAATAAATACTTTTGCATGCTTTTTTCATCCTGCACTCGCCTAAATCTATGTACAGTGAAAATGGGCCACATACTGTACAGTCTTTAAAGTATTGTATTTTTTAAGGTAAACACCCTACATTAGATATACAGTAGTGTGTTGCCCAAAACCACTATTCTGATTTAACAATAATCATTGATTTTGGTCAAATATAGGTGGCCCAAGTAATTATTGCCAGTTTCCAGTGCAATACATGCATTTATTCATAACCTTTAATTTGCCAAAACGGGGGAAGCTGTGCACTCTGATCATACAGATCATCGTCTGCTGTTGAATAAGGTACATGGACGTCCTTTTGAGAGTAGCTCAAGAACAGTGCGTAGAGAGCTTCATGGAATGGGTTTCCATGGCCGAGCAGCTGCATCCAAGCCTTACATCACCAGGTGCAATACAAAGCGTTGGATGCAGTGGCGTAAAGCACTCTGCCACTGGACTCTAGAGCAGTGGAGACGTGTTCTCTGGAGTGACGAATCACACTTCTCTGTCTCTCAATCCTATGAACGAGTCACAAACAAGACACAGGTGACAATAATCAGTAACTGGAATTCCTGGGGGCCGACCAATGGAGATGGAGCTGGAAATGGTGAAGACCCCAGAGAAACCGAAAAGATGTCACCCCCAGATGACACCCCCAGATGACATTGCAGGCCCGAAAGTCCAAGGCAATGCTTTCGGCTTGAGGGACCGAAGTAGTAATGGGGGCCTGGCAGAACAGGGTGACACCACAGGGCTGACAGGCACAAAATTAATATCAATCTTGTATATATAATTATTCAAGCATTGCAATGTTTAATTTAATTTGATTATAGTTAAAGATTATAAGTTTGAATCTGCTCACTGTATTTGAATTTATTTTTGAAAGAAATGTATAAATCAATGTTTTGAAAACCTTAATTATAACCAATTTAAATTTTCATTTACAATCAGTTCGTCACTGTACACATTTAGAAAACAATCTTTGCACAAAATTAGTATCAATCATGTACGATTGCAATGTTTAATTTAATATTAATATAATATATAATAGTCTATAATATATTTAAAAATTATAACCAAAAGTTTGTATCTACTCACTGTATTTGAAATTGCACATTAAGAACATTAAAAAGGGGGGGAAATGGACTCCAAAGAATATATATTAATGAGCAATACAGACAAACCAACGCCCACATGAGGGCGACAAAATGCAGTTTTTTCAAATGGAAAAGAGAACAATTTTTGTTTAAAAAGGCTACATTTTGACTAAATACATGAAGGTCAAAGAGGTTTTCCACTCTCTTTTTTTGCTGTAGTCGGATCATTTTGGAGAAGTGCTGAAGCAAATGGGTGTGAAAGATGGGGAAGGCATCAGGTTCAAACACTTCTGGAGCCTGATCCAGAATTTGGCTACAATCCAGCATGGTCTGCTGAGCCATGAGAAGTTGTCCAAATGCACCTGCCTGTTACTATGAGCCGCAGTCTTCAGCTTCATCTGCCACCAAGATCTGGTCTCTCTGCATCTCTGCATTTATCCAGAACCACTCATCTCCAAACAAAACACTAACATCTCTTGTTTTGTTTTTGGACTGAAATTTATAAATCCCAATGTTTTTAAAACCTTATTTATAACCAATTGTAATTTTCATTTAGAATCAGCTGTCACTGTGCAACTAAAATATTACTAAATCTGTCATGCAACTAATCAGGTCTTTTAATATTGTTATTTCTGTCTTAAGAACTGTGCTGAATAAGGTTACATGTAAATACTTATTTTTTATCACAATGTAGGTTCTCATGAGAACCTTGTCTTCACCACAAAGTTATAACCTCACAAAACTAGATCAGGTCTACACAGACCAAGTCTGAAATCTTTTCCTTTTCTCCTGTATTGTAAAATGCCTATATGCTGTAAAGGCAGTTCTACACTTGTGCATTTAGTATAGATCTTAAGATGATTAATTGAGGCCCAGAGAATTGTTTCTTGCAACTGTTGCCAAGCCTGATCTGTCTTAATTTGCATTTAGACATGCAGCTAGGATGGTAGTCATAGGTGAACAGACCAATGTTGTGCTTAACAAATACACCACAGCAAATGTTCACATTATGAGTAAACACAACACTTTTTTTTCTTCACCACATATTCTGTCAAAACAACCCCACATAATTAGTGCATGTGCATAGTGCAGAGCCAAGGTGGAGCGGAAGAGCTAACCAGCACAAAATTAATATCAATCTTGTATATATGATTATTCAAGCAATGCAATGTTTAATTTGACTTTTGATTATATTTAAGGATTATAAGTTTGAATCTACTTACTGTATTTGAACTTTTTTCAGGACCAGGAACAGGACCAATGATTTCTTTGGTCAAATTCGTACATTTTCACAGTAGGAGTAGACACTCACAACACTTTTTTTCTTCACCACATATTCTGTCAAAACAACCCCACATAATTAGCATTTGATCTGTGAACGTTTATCTTATCAAAGCCTATTTGAATAAACACTTTTGCATGTTTTATTTTTCATCCTGCACTCACCTAAATCTATGTACAATGAAAATGAGACATATATTGTTATATTGTTTTTAAAGGTAAACACCCTACATTAGAAAATACAGGAGTACATTGCAACAACCACTCTTCTGACTGAACAATAATCCTTGATTTTGGTCAAATATAGGGGGCCCAAGTACTTATTGCCAGTTCAGAAGCAAACAGACCAATGATTTCTTAATTCAGTACTGTGCTGAACAAATACACCAAAACAAATGTTCAAATTAGGAGTTAACACAACACTTTTTTCTTCATGTGAGAACTTCCTGTTGTGTTCCTGTAGCAGTAACAAAAAGAAAAAAAATCAATTGTAAAACAAAGAAAATCAATTGTTTTTTTTAAAGCATATAAGTGGACCAGAAGTCCACAGTGAAACCAGGACGACTAGTGACCAAGGTGTAGCTGGATGGATGAGGGAACCTGGTAAAGCCGAATTATGGTGTACCACGGCAGAGACGAGGGAGTGCAGAGCCAAGGCAGAGCCAAAGGGCTGACTGGTCGAGGTGGAGACAGGCCTGGAGGCCTGAGATATAGCCAGGGGATCCGCCTCACAAAGTCAAAGGCCTGAGGCAAATCTGGAGGGAGTCAGAGGTAAGGGGGGAATCTTAGGAGCTGCAAAATACTATTTCAGATCATCTAACGTGTTACTTTGAGTGAGTTCAGGGGTGGAGACAAGGGTGGGAGCTGGCTAATTAATAAGCCAGTGCTCTTCAACTGGCTCAGGAGTGAAATGACCCCAAGGCGCAGACTCTGAGATGGACATGGTTGTGGGCTCCAGCCTCGGGATGGAGATGGCTTCCGACTCTAACTCCGGGATGAAAGCATTGACTGGCTGTGGCTCCATGGTTGGAGGGGGCTCTAACATGTGATTTGTGGCAGGCATTGTCACTTGGGCTCTGGCTCCATGGCTGACTCGGGCATCAACATTAGGTCTGTGCTGGAGGATCACTCATGACTTCTGGGTCAATGAACCCTGTCCGGAGGGGGCAGTGAGATGGCTGCAGGAGATGAAGGTGCTGGGAGTCAGGGATGATCTTGTTGGTTATTTTGTCAACATAACTCAGACACAAGAATGAGATGAGAGTTTAGAAGACAACAATGGTAAATTTTATTCAAATGCTGCAAGAACAGTGAAAAGCAGGCAAGTAATAACTTTTAGTAGAGAGGCACAAACAGCATGGCCCTTCTTTCCCTCTGTGGAACTCATTTGCATAATCTAAAGAACACACATGTCTTTAAAGATTTGACAGTGCATTACTCCCTTTCCAAACCACCATCAGAATACCTTTGGCAAAATTTACATCAGTTTTAAGGTTTCCAAATATGATAATGAATGGATTTGGATGAATTCTTGTGGCATCTCTTTGTTTCAGCCACCAATCTATTGAGTTACCTTCATCTGATTGATTTTTGAAGGCAGCATAGATATATCCTTCACTGCCTTTTGCATCAATCCTGTGCGTTCCATTCATTGAAAGTTTAGCGTTGTGCTTCGTGGTCAGTTTGTGTGTAAATGTATGTTTTTGACCAAGGTTTTCCACTTTTAGTGTCACTTATAGTGAGAAATTATTATTGTAGTAATTAAATATTTGCTTTATTAAATATTAATTAAACATTAGTTTCCATTAGTTGGATCATGAAACCATTACGCTGCCATAAGTCTGTCCGAAATCAGTTTCACAAGTTTACACTTACATATATTTAAGTAGAGTAAAGGTTATGCATATTTGTTGTGCTGTCCAGAGAGAGGGCTCCGAACTCAGAATTTTGGCCAGAACCCAGAGTACTCCCCCGGGTTGTGATAAGAATAGTTTGGACTAGAAGTGAGGAGATGGGGTGGTGAAGGGATACTGATAAACTGTCAACGAATGTAGGTAAGTCTGCTGTTTATACTGCCCTACAAAGGCAAAAGGCAGTAACTTCATTTTTGGTCAAAAAATTAGTTATTGATATTTTTGGAACATTCAAGAAATATTTTATCATGTGGATAAGTATCTTGAGTCATTTATGTTGTTTTTTCGAGAAAACTTCCAAAAGTCGAGAAGAAAGCAAGGCAGAACACCGCAACACCAGTTACCAATCTTTGTATTTGTTTTAAAATGCTCAAATTGAGTTAGGGTACTCTGCTATTTTTGTTTAGTTACTGTCCAGCCTGGAGCTGGTATTCTGTTTGACTGCCTGTTAAAGACTGGTGCATTTAAATTACGGTGTAGCCTGTGTCATACATCTGTCACATCAGACATAGATAACTAAACAAAAGTGTAGATAAAATAAATAGCACCCCCGGAGACCTGAGAGCAGCAGGGGAGGAGCTTTTGGAACGCCGCCCCTTGCTTATGGGCTTCCTCAGACCTCTCAACGACTGTGTTAACAGCATCACCGAAGAGGCCAGGGGGCGATAAAGGGGCGTCCATGAGGAAGCTCTTATGTTTCTCTTTAATTGAACTTAGGTTTTCCTGTCTTTCCGTGGCCATCAGGGCTGCTATAGCACGGCCGATGGTTCTGGCTGTCTCCTTGATAGCCTGAAGAGAAAGATCTGTGGCCCAACCCACCTCAGCAACTGTGTCAGGGCCGTTTCCCCTGTCCTCATTAAGGTCTTCAAGCACATCTGCCTGGTAGGCCTGCAACACATCCATAGTATGAAGGAATGCTGCAGCCTGACCAGCAGCAGAATATGCTTTGCCCACCAAAGCCGAAGTTGTTCTGACTGGCTTGGTGCGCGGTGTCAGGGTCTTTAGGGATGATGCAGACTGATGGGACAGATATCTTGCAAGCATCTCTTCCACCTTAAGCACTGCCCAATAACCATGTTCTTTATTGCCAACTATACAGGAAAAGTGAGATGTCTGTCAACTATGCACTCTATAGCAGACTGGATTCTTCCATGATCTTGACACCTTGGTGTGGAGATCAGGAAAAAATAGAAGACCCCAACATGGAGGTTGCGCTTTTGGATGAATGTCCTGTTCTCAGCTGGCCAGTTGTTTAATCTGGCAACAGTGCTAGACACAACCTCCACCAGTTCCTGATACGCAGGACAGTGAGGTGCTGAATCCTTAACTTCTTCTGCATCAATGCTTTCCACATCCAACTCCTCAGAGCTGGATATGTGCCGCATTGGTGCCTCACTCAGTACGGAAGGAACTGCAGGGCTGAGATAAGGCAAGTGTCATCTCAAACCCCTCTGACAGATTCATTTGTGAACCTCACAATCTAGATTGTGCCTCGGCAGCAGCAGGACCCGAACCAAGAGGAACCTGAGCTTGAGCGCCCTTCTCAAAGAGCGCCAGGCGGAAACTGCTCACGATGCACACAGCTAGCACCCTCGAGCGCTGACTGTGCAAGCTCTGTACCCAAACAAACAACACAAAGATCATGTGTATCCCCACCTTTACTGAAACAAGGGTGGGGATTAACACACGGTCTAAACTGCAGCTGCTTAATCAACATTTTTATATCTATGTATATATAAAGAAGGTGGACAGACATCACCAAATATGACAAATGATATGGGAGCCCCATTGGCTCTATCCTACAGACTAGTTTAACTATTAGGGCAAGCTTGGTACTCCCCTCATCTGAGGTCATCTTACAAGTCTGAGCATGGGAAACCACAAAGTCATACAACACTAAGGGAAAGTTTCAACCACATCACGATATTTCCTGTCACCAAGGCAAACAAAAAAATGCACAGAGCACAATGGCACCTCCACATTTCAATTTCTTGCCCAAAATTATAATAATTTAATAAAGGAACTGCCAGAAAAACAAAATACTGCTGCACTTCCTGTTTGCTGCTGTTTGAGTTGGGAGCTCCATTGTCTGTATAGCCTGTTTTCTTCTTAAAATCAAATTTATAACCTATTATTTTCTCTTTTTACAATGGGTGAACATATCCCCATAATTATTCTACATCAAAAACAATTGGTTCTCAATATTGCTGCGCAGGTACTCACGATCCTGAATGGTGACGAGAGCATCGGAGTAAAGGTTTATGTGTAATAAGTTGCGAAAAAACAACAACAAAAAATCAATCTGACACTTTTTACGAGCAGTTTGAGAGGTGGCTGTGTCCTGTGTGCGCGTGCATTGGCTGAGAGCGTGCTGACAGAAGACCGTCTCTTGATAGCTTGCAAGGACTTTAAAATGGCTTGAATTTTGGATTAGCATGACTTAAAATGACCTGCAAGTGCCAATTCACCCAACTGTCTGAGACACATGCTAAAGTCTTGTATTGCTGTGTGCAGCTTGCTTGCAGAGCAAACTTAATGTGGATACTATGGATGTGAAGCTATTTGCGCATTTTGAGAGAGAGGGAGACTCGGTACTGCTGAATCACTCAAATTGTTTGTGAAACTATATCTAACAGAAAGTTTAAAAAAAATGATCTGCTCTAAAAATCTGTTTGGATTCAATCTACATGCTATATTGTCTAAAAGTTTGTTGTAATTTCCTGCTTAATAATCGCAAAACCTGCGCAAATGTGTAGAATTACACTTAATACATGCAATCCCACACCGAAATTCAGGTCCCGATTATACTGATGTGTTTTGAAGATTCAGTGTAGTGCAGGGGTCCCCAAACACATTTCTGGAGCCTCCCCAACACTGCATGTCTTCCATGTCTCCTTAATCAAACACACCTGATTCAGATCATCAGCTCATTAGTCAAGACTCAAAGACCTGAAATGGGTGTGTCAGACAAAGGAGACATGTAAAATGTGCAGTGTTGGGGAGGCTCCAGGAATGTGTTTGGGAACCCCTGGTGTAGTGGCTTGTGATTTATTGCAACTTCAGCAACATCTGCTGCTGCCTTTCATTTGCGAAGCAACAGATGCGTGATCACACTGAATCAGCTTCAGTCCTCCACGTTGATTGGCCAGACTCACAACTCCCAAAAGATCAGGTGGGCATTGGGCGGAACTTGCTCTAGGCCAAGTCAAGTGGCCAAGTGGTAAGTTCTGACAGAGGTGGCTGCATCAGAGCAGTTTTGAATTTTTTTAAGAGAATAACGTCTATGCTTGGTTATTGAAAAAGTAAGTTACTGAAATAAAGCCACAAAACAAATGCTAAATATGTGTCCACTTTGACTAATGGATCTTGTAGAGTTTTTGCTTCAAAATTATATGAAAATCATCCTGCCCACTCATTCACAAAAACAATATATTGATTTAAATTTTGGAAGACACTTTTTGTTTAGAAAGACAATATGCGTGGAGACATATGAATAATCCTGAATAATGCTGTGATTCACACCAGAGGAGACAGTGACCCGCATAATAAGCTGCATAACAAGCCTTTCAGCCAGGTATGTGAGAGGGAAGAAAGAACATAAGGACAAAGTAGTAGTTTATTTTGTAGTTTATTTAGAATATAGTTAACAATATAAATGAGCATCAAAGGCACATTTTGAGAACACAGTTATACCTGGAAATAAATCATGTTCAAAGATATAAGTGATCATCACATACCTGACATTTCCAAGGTGTCTGGTGTTTCTATGCAGTGGAGAAAAATAACACTTTCCTACTTCCAGTCAGTGATCTCACCATCATATTCATGCAGAATTTGTCCAATGTTTTCCAGTATCTGGTCACTATTATTCTCAAATCTGTGAGATAAAAGAAAAAAAAGAAAAAAAACATCTGTGAGCATGCTGATAATAGGATCATAGCAAATATTGTTGTTAATATAATGTCCACTCTTGACAGAAAACACGACTTATCTCATGCATGCACATATTATTGCATATCATGTGAATTTTGTATAGGCCTCTTATATTTTACATGATATACAGTACCATTCAAAAGATTGGACACAAAAACATCAATCAATGTTTTTGAAAGAAGTTTCATGCTCATCAAGACTGCATTTATTTGATCAAAAATACAGAAAAAAAAAACTATTCTGAAATGTTACTACAATTTAAGATGTTTTTCTACTTGAATATACTTTGAAATATAATTTATTTCTGTGATACAAAGCTGAATTTTCATCATTCATTGTGAACAAAAGCTTAATTATTACTTTTTGAGCCACCTGAGCTCAACCTGAGGCATTCTCCCATAACCCTACTTGCTCAGCCCCTCTAATTTGAATGATTCGAAGCTGAATAGGCCACATGAGTGGATTATGAATTATTCCACAAACCTGACACCTCAGTGTGCAGATCTGGACGAAATAGAAGGCTCACCGGAGCTGCAAACTTGTGACTTCACAGATATCTATTTTCTAGTGTTATGAAACACTGGCACGGAGGGACACAGCGTTTAAATGGTCTGCTTGCCATAATTCTACCTACTCTTCCTTGAATAACACTGCAGTCACATAGAAAGCAGCTTCCTAAAGACTATAAACTGATTAAATGTTTTTAAGTGCCCTTTTATACATTTATACATTTTATATGTTGTGGCGCACCTTGCAACGTCATCACTGCGTCAGCCATGAGTACACCAAGTTGGTACACATGCCTCAGACACCGAGTCACATGGGATGCATTCCCATAGCATCATCTGATGCATTGTTGAGTTACCTCAAAAGGGAACCACAGAAACGAACTGAAAACTAGAAAACAAAACTAAAACCTACCCAAAACAGACATAATATTTAATCACCCTTAATAATACGAAGAAAATTTATTTTTATTCAAATAGTTATGCACATGATCTACAACCTTGATGTACAAAACACAAAAGGAGCTAATTGATTTACTACCTGTGATACGTTACAGCATCCTACGATCCAGATGCCTACCGCAACCTGATCACCACATATGGCACTCACTATATCAAAGGTGTCAAGTTAGGGGGGCAAATGAAAGCCATAACAGCCATCAAAATCTGTCAGGCAACAATGAGTGGGCTTACAGACACTGCAGTAAAAGACTGTTTGCATGTAGAAGCCTCTAGTACAAACTACACAGCAGATGTGAAGGCAGAAAGCCAGTTTTTTGTAAAGAAAAAAAGATGGGGACAAATCAAAAGTTCAGCACCGTGTTCAATGAGCGTCAGACAGAGATTATCGGAGGAAACATAAATGCAGAAGATCTGCTTTTTTTCTGGTTCATCACACCCAAATTCCCTTAAGAACTGGCTTGGGTCTCTGAAGAGCCTCCCTGACATTGTGCACTACTCTCTGAAACCCCTCCATTTTTTACTGAATACTGAGCACCCTGCAGGAAAGGACTAAAGAGAGCTGTTGAAAAATACATAACTGAAAATGCTCTTATGAAGGTTTGCTCTGAGCCTTGCAAGAGTGGCAGGAAGAGCAGTGCAAGAAACAGATGTCCTGGTGTTAGTGAAAGTAGTCAAATTATAAAGTCTAACTGTTGTCCAGTTCAAAAAGGACTTGCCACCCTGAAAGTCTACAGTCTCAGAGCTAAAGATCTGTATGGAGATGTAAGTACTGAAACAGATGGTGCTGTATCAGTTACATATGGCACACAAATTAAGCACACTGAGACTATTGATGATAATAACAATCCACATTTGGTCCTATTAAGATCAGCATGGCTGATAAACTATCATTTGAAGTATATGATGCAGACAGCTACTGGAACGGCGATCTCCTCGGTACATGCTCTTTTGATCTTAGAAGTGGAGTTGTGCATGACACTTGTGTTTTTAAATATGGTACCTTCTTTTTTACCTATGAAGTGAAATGTGCTCCCAGTCTAGGAGGCCCACAGTGTAATGAACACAAAACTTCTCCAATTGCTGCCCCTCTGGCTGACATTTTCAGCTCAAGAAATGGTGTGCTGGTTAGAGACATGCCAAGGCTTGAATTAGCTAAGAGTGGTGATAGACAGCATATATAAATATGATTACAGTTGGAGCTAAGATCCTTTATGCTTTTTATAGCCATAATCTTAGAAAAGCTTAATAATGATCGAATGCTTTAAATCAGTGGTCTCAAACTGCCGGCCCGCCCTACCCCTCTACCCGGCCCGCAACTGATCTCAAAAATAAAACATAATCCGGCACGCAAAATTATTATTATTATTATTCTCTAGTTGCTATCTATCTGATATGCAAAGAAAAAGTCGCCGTTCTAAGGGGCATTCACATTTCGCGTCATATAAGCGGCCGCGCCGCATTCTCCTTCTTTCCAATGCGCTTTCGCTCCAGTGGCGTCTGTCATTGCTATGCAACCATGAGCCACGCTCTCAACCGCGTCGCTTCTATTACGAGCGCGCTTGTCTAAATTACAGTAAAAGCACTCTACTTTAAGTCACAAGCGTCGATTTAAACCACCGAAACGCGTCCGATGAAACAATTAAATGTTACCGATGCTCAAACAGCATCTTGGGCAAATGTGTGTCAGCTGTGTGAGCAGAAGCGCTGCAGGTGTCTGGCAAGAAACAGAAGAGTGTACAAATGTATTCAGGGATTGTATTTGTTCAGTACAGTGTTGTTCAGTGCAAGATTTTAATGTTATTTAAGCTAACATAAAGTAAGGGAAAATACTTCCACTAAATGTTAAAAACTAATAATGTATGTAACAATTAGAGATTTTTATTTTTGGCAAAATAAAGTTGATATATTTAGCTCTAGATTTTTGTTTATATCTGACCCCTCTACGCCACAAGTGTTGCTGGTTTTGTTCCTAAATTACTAATTTTTCTTTATTCCATGCACCTTGTTGGATGTGAGAAGTTACAGCAGACTATTGCAATTAATAGTATTATATTAGTAATAGTATTATATAATTATATTACACTCTGTAACAATGAGAAAGACACTGCTGTTTACATTTTAGTATGGTAAATCAAATATTTATAGTATAGAGTAAACAATATTTTAGTAGGCCTAATGAAATTTGAAGTAAATGAGAAATAATGCAAAGGAAAGTAAATTTTCTGAAATGTTGAGCTTTTTTTGCGTTTGAATGTTAATATGTCCCTCCTATGAGGTGTCAATCACAGAAACGGCCCCCCGCCAATTTGAGTTTGAGACCCCTGCTTTAAATGCTTAAGAATAAATTTTACTTTAACTTTTTCTTTTAATTCAGGTTTTATTAAAGCGTTCATAAACCCAGACCTGTGTGATTGTTTTCTATGAAGAGAAACATTATAGTGATAGATCACAGAACATTTTACATTTCAAAAGGCTACTTAATTTTATTGCAGGAAGTTGTCTATAGTCACAAATGCAGTGATCTCAGATGCCTGTGGAGTTAAAGGAACTTGCCAGTATCCCTTTTAGAGATCTAGTTCACGAACATACTTTAGTAGAGCCATCTTTGTCAACACATGTGAGGCTGAGAAAAAGTCCCACTTTTGGCATTAGACAACACTGCAAAAACAAGCTATTATTTTCTGTTATATATTTATTGTCCAACATTCCCATTTTTTCTGATGCATGTCCTTAATTTAATTTCATATGTTGTATTAATTCAGTGTTTATAATGCTAATACTTGAACTTCAAAGAATTTTAACCCATACTGACTGGGTTTCTAGAGAGAAAAGGTTTTGTAAAAAAAAGTGGAAGACTTAAAAACAAAGTCTGTAAAATAAACTGTTAAAAGGATTTGATGATCACTAGTGATAGTATTTTATTCATCATTCAAGTTGGATTTCAGATTTGATGTAATTTTTTTTTTTTTTTTTTTTAATGGAGCAGCTGATATTGCCATATAAACTAGTGGACTGACGAGTCGCTTTCACCACAAAATGGTGGAAACGCAGGGCCTCTGCTGGGCACCGGTGTTACAATGGAACGTTATATTGAGTGTCGCTTCTTGTTAGTGTATATTCTTTGACCACATTGATGGATGGCTGATGGACAGGTCCATATGTTCTGTAAAATCTTGGATGAGAACCTCCTTCCCTCAGCCAGAACACTGAAGATGGGTCATGGATGGGTCTTCCAACATGACAATGATCCATAACATTCCGACAAGGCAACAAAAGAGTGGCTCAAGAAGAAGCACATTAAGGAGTGGCCTAGCCAGTCTCCAGACCTTAATTGTATAGAAAATCTGTGGAGGGAGCTGAAATTTTGAGTTGCCAAGCGACAGCCAAGAAACCTTAAAGATTTAGAGAGAATCTGTAAAGAGGAGTGGACCAAAATGTGCAAACCTGGTGACCAACTACAGTAAACATCTTACCTTTGTGCTTGTCAACAAGGGTTTCTCCACTAAGTACTAAGTCATGTTTTGCTTGGGGATCAAATACTTATTTCACTCACTGAAATGCAAATCAGTTTATAACCTTTTCTATAATGTTTTTTTCTGGATGTTTTGTTTGATATTCTGTCTCTATCCATTAAAATAAACCTACCGTAAAAATTATAGATCCCTCATTTCTTTATAAGTGGGCAAACTAACAAAAGCAGCAGGGGATCAAATAATTATTTTCCCCACTGTAGGTCTCCACTCATGCTGATTGCTGGTTCGAATGATGTAATGATTAGTCAGATCATTTTAATGTGTTCCTCCCGAACTTTGTTAATGAAACATAATTTCATGAGTTCACACTTACAAATAATCAGAATAGTATGCATATTTGGCCTGATGTCCAAACAGAGGCTTCCAAGCTCAGTATTTGGCCCGAACCAAGAGTACTCCCCAAAAACTGCAAACAAATGCAGGAACATTACTGACGACACCACAATATTGCAGTGTGGTGCTGTTTGGAGGGTTAGTTAGTTTGAAGGACATGCATGTCTCTGTGTGTGTGTGTGTGTGTGTGTGTGTGTGTGTGCTTTTGTTTATATTACATTGTGGGGACCAAATGTCCCCATGATGTAATATAAACCTGAGTTCACCTACATCGTGGGGACCAGCCAGCGGTCCCCACAATGTAAATGGGTTTATAAATCATATAGAATGAGTTTTTGTGAAAAAGTAAAAGTTTGCACAGTTTCCTGTGAGGGTTAGGTTTAGGGGTAGGGGCAGGGTAGGGGGATAGAATGTACAGTTTGTTCAGTGTAAAATGCATTGAAGTCTATGGAAAGTCCCCACAATTCACAAAAACAAACATGTGTGTGTGTGTGTGTGTGTGCATATGTATTGATTCAGTCAATCAACATGTCTACCCAATCAGCATGAGTTATATTTATATAAATAGTACTCTGGGTAGTAGGAGATCCAGAAGGGTAAAATAAGGAGTGAAGGATGAGAGAGGACCAGGCCTGGACTTTTCTCGTCTTTCAATGCATGGGATGGTTTAGCCTATGGAGGATTGTTCTTGTCACCTAGCAACTGTGACAGCTGCCATTGATGAGTAGCAGTAATTTTTGATCTGGATTTTGTCTGAAAACAAAACAGGGTTCACAAACTGAAGAGAAACAAAGGCTGCATTTGAAGGAGCCTTGAAATTGGGACAGCCTTGACACAATTGGCCTTGCGGCCTTCAAAGGATGCAGCCTCTGAATTGAAATGCAGTTATTGTATCAACTTCACTTCCTGGTAAACAGGTGCAGCACCTAAATCTGTAACACCAGTAAAACCAATGATTTCAGGAATCGCTTGCCATGTTTATTTGGCCCCTGTTGACTACCTCATCACTACAGAGATCAATGTTTTTGATCTATCCCTTCACCATTACACTGACTCAGCTGATTAAATACTTCACCCAAATAAAATTTTTTCCATGATTTACTCACCCTCAAGCCATTCTAGGTGAATAAAAAAAATTGGGCAGCCATTCACAACCATTTTAAACCTTGGAGGATTAAGGATTTTTTAAATATATCTCAGATTGTGTTAGTCTAAAAGAAGATATTCATATACATCTAGGATGGCTTGAGGGTGAGTGAATCATGGAATAATATTAATTTTTGGGTGAACTATCCCTTTAAGTAAACAATGTTTGATAGCACCAGCTTTTCTCTGCCTGAGTCATGCAATAAATCCAACATATGCAACCAGTTAACAGATCAAAAATTCACAAATGCCTGTGATCTCACAGATAAAGGTTAGTTTTAAAGTAACCAACACTTTAGTGTTTAACAGTATGCGAATGACTCGTAATTGTATCCTAATTTAGCTACTTGGTGTTTGGTAAGGAAAGGACACTGACTCAGTGACAAACAAGTCATTTATAAGAAGACAACTGATGGCACTTTTATTTATAGCAACTTGTTTATAACTAATTAATCATTTGATTGTTAATCATAAATATAGCATATATATAACATTATGTAAATTGTTAAATTATTTAGACTAGGCTACTAAAACAAACACAAAAACTGTTAAAAATTATAGTAATTTATAATAAATAAATAAATAAATAAAAATAAAGATTTTGTACCTTGACCTCCTTCTTCCATATGAATCAATTTTCTGTTCTGATCTCAACAAGTCTGGGCAAACTTCTGAGTAGGAACCAATCAGAGGCTGCATTTTTATGATATCATCATGTAGACTTCATACAAAGTATTTTACAGTATTTTAAAACTACAAAAATACAAAACACTAAAGTATTTTGATAAAAAATGCTATTTTATATATTTGAAATGATTATTTGAAATACATGTATCTTTTAAATTCTGCCCATCCTGTATACATGCAACATTTCATCCGTAAATTAATTATAAATGTTAGCTAGATTATGTTTGTTGCCTGTCTAGCGATGTATGTTTATGCTGAAATATAATCAAATAATGGTTTGTATTTTATATATATATATATATATATATATATATATATATATATATATATATATATATATATACCTAGCAACTGTGACAGCTGCTGTTGATGAGTAGCAGTAATTTTTGTGCTGGATTTTGTCTGAAAACAAAACAGGGTCCACAAACTAAAAGGAAATACGATGACCGGGAGGGGACATGTTCGGTTCACTTAGTTTTGTCGTGGCCACGACATATAAACTCGTGGGAACATGATAATATGTCGTGGCGACAAGATATTAATTCGTGGGAATGTGATCATAAGTCGTAGCCACAAGATATTAATTCGTGGGAACGTGATAATAAGTTGTAGCCACAAGATATTAATTCATGGGAACGTGATAATATGTCGTAGCGACAAGATATTAATTTGTGGGAACGTGATAATATGTCGTGGCGACAAGATATTAATTCGTGGGAATGTGATAATAAGTCGTAGCCACAAGATATTAATTCGTGGGAACGTGATAATATGTCGTAGCGACAAGATATTAATTCATGGGAACGTGATAATATGTCGTAGCGACAAGATATTAATTCGTGGGAACGTGATAATATGTCGTGGCCACAAGATATTAATTCGTGGGATCGTGATAATATGTCGTGGCCACAAGATATTAATTTGTGGGAACGTGATAATATGTTGTGGCGACAAGATATTAATTCGTGGGAACGTGATAATAAGTCGTGGCCACGAGATTGTTTTGTCGAGGTAACGTCATCCTTATGTCGTGGCCACGCGATGTAAAGTCATGGCCTCGAGATCATATGGTGAGGCAACGAGATATTTTTCTTGTGGCCACATAATAATTATAATAATAATTATTATTATTATTATTATTAATATGTCTATTAAACCTAAATAAAATGATGAACAAAATTAAGTTTTTGTCTAGGCTATATCAGTGAATGGATTTTATTTTTTTTAGCTTAAATATTCTTTTAACAACCAATTAATAATAATAAATTATTCGAACTTCATTCAAATGCTGTCATGGGCACGAGGGTCTACAAATGATAACAGACGCTCATTTATCCTATATTCACGGCTACAATACAGTCATAAAGTCACATTTTATTGGCATGATCTGGCATTTAAAGTATTTACAAAATATAGCTAACAACATAATATAGGCCTACAGAAAGGATACACGAAAAGGGGAAAATAAAGCAAATAGGGCTACATAACAATGAATAAAAACCATATTAATCACCATATGATCTCGAGGCCACGACTTTACATCGCGTGGCCACGACATAAGGATGTCGTTACCTCGACAAAACGATCTCGTGGCCACGATATATTATCACGTTCCCACGAATTAATATCTTGTAGCCACGACATATTATCACGTTCCCATGAGTTTATATGTCATGGCCACGACAAAACTAAGTGAACTGAACATGTCCCCTCCCGGTCACCGTAAGGAAACAAAGGCCGCATTTCAAGACCATATTTGAAGGAGCCTTGAAATTGGGACAGCCTTGACACAACTGGCCTTCAAAGGATGCAGCCTCTGAATAGAAATGCAGTTAGTGTATCAACTTCACTTCCTGGTAAACTGGTGCAGCACCTAAATCTGTAACACCAGTCAATTGAAACCAATAATTTCAGGAAGCGCTTGCCATTTTTACATGGCCCCTGTTGACTACCTCATCACTACAGAGATCAATGTTAGGAATGGTGCTCCTTATATTGAGGTTACCAACTGGACAGTGTGAGAAGTTTCATCTCTGCTGCTGCAACAATCTAATCATGCTAGTATGGTTCCCAGTTGCTTTTGCTATCACATTGTCAAACCTTTGGGAGCCCTGATGTCACTGGTAGACTGGTGTTTACCAGACTATGGGTCAAGGCAATGAGCAAACCAGAGCATCTTTTAAAATGCAACTCTTAAGCATAAATGTTCATCTTTGTATCACTGCCATCCATTTTCAAAGGTTATTGACACATCTGCTAACTTGTACTTAAAATGTTCTTCTTTATTCACGGAACATATTTAATGTTGAGCTTACACCCAGGCAATGTATTAAACTAATATTAGAAGATTTGTCATAGCCACATCATGGCATATCATTTGCACTACAAACTACTTTGACACCCATACAACCATCATATGAAAAGACTATATGCTATATGCTATGACTCATTTTTGATTATCTCAGCTGTACATTTAATAGCAGTTAACTATAAAAACAATTCAATTAATCATATTATGATTTGCTTTATGATAGAAATTGCATGTTTGATCTGTATTTCTGACAGAAACAAAAAGATACTGTCACTGTTAACCTTTTTTCTTTTACCACAAACAGTGGTCAAATATCAAAGCTAGAGCCCTTAATTCTTCTTATTCTTCTTAGGGCTTGAGCCATCCTCTTGAGTAGGACTAGACGGTATGATATAGGCCTATATATTGTTTTGCAGGACTGCTTAATTTTTGGCACTGTGGAGTGATAAAGAAACATGAATGAAAAAAATAAAGTTTAGACATACTTGATGGTTATTTAAAGTATGTTATTTAAAGTACATTATGATAAATACTTCGCTTGTTACATACATGCCGGGTTGGGCAAAGATACATCAAAATGTAATAAAAAAAAAAAAACAAATACCTTAATTTTAAGTGTATCAAAATAAACTACAAAATATAGCTGCCACACCATATAACTAATGTATTTTTGTATTTTAAAAATACTAAAAATATTTTTACAAGGGAGCATGAAATTTCTTTGCAAACCTTCCATCAATTGGCCTTTTTGATCTATCCCTTCACCATTACACTGACTCAGCTGATTAAATAGTTCACCCAAAAATAAAATTTATTCTATGATTTACCCACCCTCAAGCCATCCTAGGTGTATAAAAAAATTTGGGCAGCCATTCACATCCATTTTAAACCTTGGAGGACTAAGGATATTTTTAAATACATCTCAGATTGTGTTTGTCTGAAAGAAGATAGTCATTTATACCTCTAGGATGGCTTGAGGGTGAATAAATTATGGGATAATGTTAATTTTTAGGAGAACTATCCCTTTAAGTAAACAACGTTTGATAGCACCAGCTTTTCCCTGCCTGAGTCATGCAATAAATCTGACATATGTGTAATAGGTAGATAATATTTAAAAAATATATATATATATTTTTGGGGGGACTTTTATTTTGACGGGTGGACTGGCTTTAGTTGACTAAAGGACGACAGCATCGTGTTTTTGAGAACTGTATCCTGCATTTCGTCATTGGAGTTTTTGTGTCGTTTTGCTCCGGGGATTGCATTGCTGTGCAACTGTGACACAGCAACGTTAATAGTTTGTGCTACGAGAACTGTAAGTGCTTCTTCTAAAGTACAGTTTTTCCTTGATTTACGACGATTGAAGAGATTTGTCACGTTTTTGCGGTGTTTTGCACTCTTTACAATTTAATTGAGAAGCAGCCTTACGAACTGGTTTCATTCGATTCAACCGAACTGGTCTAACGTTATTTGTTTGTTTTGCACTTGTCATCGCGCAAGAAAACTGCGAACGGCTGTACAATGCCGTTTGTGCGGGACGTAGTTTTTGTGAAATTTCAAGTTTTAGACTATTTTGTGTAACCCTGCCATCCAACGACATTGCAGATTGATTCATCTCAGTTTGATTCATTTGGGGTTCGACTCATACTTTTATGATACTTTTTCATTTTTGAGATGTTTCATTAAGGCTGAGTGATTCAATTAGGAGTTTATTTCAACGCACACTACGTCGAGACCACTCATCTCAAATCGTTTTCCTATAGACTGCTTTTTCCCTAAGTTTTTTTGATATTTTGATGAACAGTGAACTGTGAAAGTTAATTAGAACTACAGAACTAAATCTGAACTGTGAATGTGAACACCTAAAGAGACGTTTCACGTAAGTGTTTCTAATGTAAAATTTCATTGTATATGCCATTGTTTTTTTCTGTTGTTTTTTTTCAAGTGTGACTGTTTAATGGTGATCATTTGCACAGTGAAAACTCATCCTAAGGCCATGTGTCCACCAGAGCGTTTTTTCCAGCTGCTAGTGTACTTTTTCAATTGTTTTCAATGGGAGCGCCGCGTTTTTTAAACGTCAGGAGCGAATAACTTTTACATTGAAGGTGATTGTGGCATAGTGAGTTTAAAAGAAAACTCAAAGACTGTATTTTTTTTTTTTTTTTTTTTGCTTTTATTTAGTGATTATTTAAATTAAGGTAACACTTCATTACAAGGAAGGAAAATATACACAGAAAATAAATCCTGTTTAATTTTTGTACTTACCTTCAGTGTATTATTTATTTTATTTTACAAAAGTGGCATCACAAACAGGATCGAATTAGGCACGTTGAATTAGTCACACGTCTCCAGGCTCACAAGTTGTTGTTCAAGTAAGATGTCTGAGCTCAAGGAACTAAAACAAGAGATGGCAGAGATGCAAAGGCAGTTTGCAGAGTAGGCAGGGGCACTCGATCAAGCCAGAGCAGAGCAGAGAGAAGCCCAGCTGCCATTTCACGAGTTCACACTTACAAATAATCAGATAGTAAATAGTATGCATAGTATGCGTATTTGGTGTGCTGTCCGAGGAGAGGGCTCCGAGCTCGGTATTTTGGCCCGAACCCATGTAAGTCCAGAAAAGTCCAGGGCCCTCATTGATTAGATGACACAAAGCAGAATGGCTGGCTGATGAAACTGCTGAAAAACATAAGGGAGGTGCTTTTGGGGATTGCCTGTCAATTGAGGTGAAGATAGCTGGTGTCAAGACCAAGTGCCTCTTAGATACAGGGTCAGAGGTGTCCACCATATCTGAGTCACACTTCAGGCAGCACTTCGAGGAGCAAAACCTGAAGTTATCCTCTGCGTGCTGGGTTAAACTGACCGCTGCCAATGGACTGGACATTCCTGTCTTGGGATGCTTACAGGCTGATGTAGAATGTCTGGGAAAAGTACTTCATGGGAAGTGTATATTTGTTTTCACTGACACAAGACCTGATGTGAAGGAAATGAAAGGGATGTCTGGGATCATCAGGATGAATGTACTCAATGAAGTTCAGTCCTTGTTCATCTCAGCAGAGGGAATGGAGAGGATTGATAAGTATAATCGACTAGATGAAGCTCAGGTCCGGAGGGTGCTTGCTAGAGTTGAGAAAGAAGCAGGACATCTGAGGCCTGACGGAAGGATTGGTTATGTCAAGATTGCCGGAAGACAGGCTGTCACTATTCCTGCCCGCTGTGAAAAGGTGCTGGAAGGTTGTTGTGGAGTGTCACCTAGGGTGACAAGTCATGTGCTAGTAGAGCCTATAGCTGGAACAAGTTTGCCAAAAGGACTCCTTGTGGCTCACGTTCTTGCTAAAACAGAGGGTGGAAAGGTCCCTGTGCATATGGTGAACTTGAGTGGAAAGGCTGTTAGACTTGCTCCCCGAGCCAGAGTTGCTTCTGTGTATAGGCCCAAAGAGGTGATCACAAAGGATGTGCTCGAATTTGTGGAAGATGAAGGTGTACTTCATGTCAAGGAGTTGGTGGAAGACGAGGTTCAAGCTGATAAAAACTCACTTGTGCCACTACCAGTTCCTGTTGAAGTGAAATTTGAAGGGCTCACACCAGAACAATGTGAGAGGCTCATTGAGTTGTTATCGAAGCACAGAGATGTTTTCTCCAAGGATGACCAAGATTATGGTTACACCATGGCTGTGGTGCACACTAAAGCAGCGACATCGTAGAGTACCACCACAGATATTCCAAGAGGTCAAAAGGCATGTCCAAGATCTGGTATCCCAGGGAGTTCTCAAAGAGAGCAGTAGACCCTGGGCATCACCTGCAGTTATCGTCATGAAGAAAAATGGCAGTGTGCTTTTCTGCTGTGATTACCGAAAGCTGAACCAAGTGACGTGTAAGGATGCATATCCGCTTCCATGGGTGGACGAGTCCTTGGACGCTTTGGGTAATGCTAAACTGTTCTCTACACTAGACCTGACTGCTGGGTACTTTCAGGTAGCAGTGAGTGAGATGGATCGAGAGAAGACGGCTGTCACCACTCCATTTGGCCTGTTTGAGTGGGTGCCAATGGGAGTGGTCCTTGGTGACTTGACCTTTGACATTCTTCTGGTTTATCTGGATGATGTCATTATCTTCTCCAAAGACTTTGAGAGCCACTGTGAGAGGTTAGAACTTGTCTTCAACCGTCTGAAACATCATGGACTAAAGCTAAAGCCGAGCAAATGCTTTCTCCTAAGGCAGGAAGTTAAGTTTTTGGGGCACAAGATCTCTGCAGAAGGCATAAAAGTGGATAACGAAAAAGTTAAATTCCTGGACACGTGGCCAGTTCCGAAAAGTGTAAGAGAGGTCAGGCAAGTACTTGAGTTTATGAGCTACTATAGACAATTCGTCCCAAGGTTCGCACAGATTGCCAAACCGCTTCATGCATTGGTAGGTGGAGGAAAGAATAGAACCTCTGCAAATTTCGCCTGGAGACAAGAATGCCAGGTTGCATTTGACGAGTTGAAGGAGTCACCCCCGTCCTTGCATACCTCGACTTCAGTTTGTCCTTCACACTTGCCACGGATGGAAGCCATCATGAACTGGGGGCTGTACTCAGTCAGAAGCAAGGAGGGACTGAGCATGTCATGGCATGTGCAAGCAGAGGTCTGAGGAGATCAGAGAACAATGATAAAACTATAGTGCGTTCAAAACTGGAACTGCTTGCATTGAAGTGGGCAGTCACGGAAAAGTTCAGAGAATACCTTATGTATTCAAAATTCACCATGATTACTGGCCATAACCCGCTTTGTTACCTTAATTCAGCTAACCTAGGTGTGGTTGAGCAACACTGGGTAGCACAACTGGCAGAGCATAACTTTGAAGTATGCTACAAACCAGGCCGACTAACCACGAGTGCAGATGCATTATCGAGAATCCCTTCCAAGGAGGAACCAGAGAAGGATGATGACGGCAAGGATTTCATTCAGCTAGGAGCTGATGAAGTGCGGGCATGTTTGTGGCCAGCCAAAAAGATTGTCCAGGAGGAATCTGAAGGTAAAGCTGCGATACAAGCATCTGTAAGAGGAGAAATAAGTGGTTATACCTGGAGCGAGATTGGAAAGCATCAAAGAAATTACCCTGTGATCTGTCCCATTTATAAAGCAGTGTCCGAGGGCAAGAAACCAAGCAGAGTGGATCAAAGTTGTATGGAACCTAAACTGAAGAAGCTTGCCAAGGAGTTTGACCGTCTTAAGCTGCGGCAGAGAGTGCTGTTCAGATGCATCCTTGACCCTAGGGGTGGAGAGGAGGTCTGGCAGGTGGTTGTTCCTGAACCTTTACAGCGTGAAGTGTATGAGGGCCATCATGAACACGGAGGTCATTTCGGGGAGAGAAGTACATTGGCTCGAATGAGATGAAGTTACTACTGGCCTACTGGATGTGGATGCTCCATGCTGGATAAGGCAGTGCAAAAGATGTATATTGGCCAAGGATGTTTTCCCAGACTCCGAGCTCCTATGACATGTAGTAATGTCTCAGCCCCATTATAGGTCCTTGCCATGGATTATACACAGCTTGAGCAGTCTTCTGGAGGGTACGAAAACGTACTTGTTCTTACCGATATGTTCACCAGAGTCATGGTTGCTGTTCCTACTAAGAATCAGACAGCAAACACCACAGCAAAAGCTCTGATTAAGCACTGTTTTGTGTATTACGGTTGCCTGGCTCGATTGCATTCAGATCAAGGCAGGTGTTTTCAGGCCAACGTGATCAAGGAGCTTTGCAAAATCTATGGTATAGGAAAGAGCCGTACAAGCCCATACCATCCACAGGGGAATGCTCAATGTGAAAGATTCAACTGTACCATGCATGATTTGCTTAGAACCTTGCCACCAGAGAAAAAGAGGGATTGGAAGACTCACCTCCCAGAGCTGGTGATGTCTTACAACAGTCATGTCCAATCATCCACTGGTTATTCCCCATTCTATATAATGTTTGGAAGGGATGCATGTTTAGCAATGGATGTGCTTGGGGAAAAGGATTTAGAAGAGGATGAGGTTGATAACCTGGACGATTGGGTGAAGGGGTCATCATGCAAGATTGAAGACTGCTGTGGAGGTTGCAAACGCAATGTCTCAAGAGGCTTCCAGAAGAAGAAAGCGGATATATGACCGCAAGTCATTTGGAGCTCTTGTGAGACCTGGAGATCGGGTGCTACTGCGTAATCACAAACACAGGGGTAGAAACAAAATTCAGAATAAATGTGAAGACACAACGTACACAGTAATAAAGCAAAACCACTCAGACATACCTGTGTTTACTATTAAACCAGAAAAGGGGGGTTCAGTGAAGGTAGTACACAGGGATCAGCTTCAGCACTGTTCATTCCTGACACCTACAACACCGCGTGCACACCGGTGCAGATTGAGGGACAAGCCAGAGTCAGACACAGACATGTCAGACATTATCTGTTTTCCAGAAATTGCACAACATTCCACTTACTGTGCACACACAAGGGTGGATCAAAGGGAGTCAGGGGAAGTAGGACAGCATGACAGCAATGGGGGTCAGGATGTAATATCAGAATCAGAGTTGAGGGTACAAGATGACTCAGATGATGCTGATGTTACAGAAGTTGAAAGAGAAAGTGTACTTTACCTGTGAAATACAGGGAAGACTACATTCTAAAATAAGTTTTGTAACCCTTAAGGTATTTGGAGATTGAGTTGTACATTTGTAATGTGATGTCTTCCTAATATGTTGTTTGTGTTTCAGAGATGAATCTGCTGGAAATGTCGATGGAGTGGCAGAGTTTAGCAGGGGGGAAATGTAACAGGTAGATATTATTTAAAAAAAAAACATTATTATTTTTGGGGGGTGGACTGATTTTCCGTGTTCGGAGCGCACTGCGAGAGAGAGAGGAGATGCACGCTGTGTTTGAGAGTGACACACAAAGAAAGCGAGTGTTGTGTCATGATCGAAAAGCTCGTTCAATAGTGTTAAACGGGGCTTTAGTCGACTAAAGGACAACAGCATCGTGTTTTTTGTGAACTGTATCCCGCATTTCGTCATTGGAGTTTTTGTGTTGTTTTGCTCTGTGGATTGCATTGCTATGCAACTGTAACGCAGTGACGCAGCAACGTTAAAAGTTTGTGAAAGCTATGACAACTGTAAGTGCTTCTTCTAAAGTAGTTTTTCCTTGATTGACGACGATTGAAGAGATTTGTCACGTTTTTGTGGTGTTTTGCACTCTTTACATTTTAATTGAGAAGCAGCCTTACAAACTGGTCTCACGTTATTTTTTTGTTTTGCACTTGTCATCGCGCAAGAGAACTGCGAACGTCTGTACATTGCCCTTTGTGCGGACGTAGTTTTTGTGAAATTTCAAGTTTCAGACTATTTTGTGTAACCCTGCCATTCAACGACAAAGCAGATTGATTCATCTCAGTTTGATTCATTTGGGGTTCGACTCATCTTGATACATTTTCATTTTTGGGATGTTTCATTGAGGCTGAGTGATTCAATTAGGAGTTTATTTCAACGCACGCTACGTCGAGACCACTCATCTCAAATCATTTTCCTATAATAGGGCTGGCCGAAAAGCATTCGATATATCGCCCAGCCCTATCCTATAGACTGTTTTTTCCCTTAGTTTTTTTTTTTTGATATTTTGATGAACAGTGAACTGTGAGAGTTAATTACAACTACAGAACCAAATGTAAACTGTGAACACCTAAAGAGACGTTTCACGTAAGTGTTTCTAATGTGAAATTTCATTGTATATGCCATTGTTTTTTTCTGTTGTTGTTTTTTTCTTTCAAGTGTGACTGTTTAACAGTGATCATTTGCACAGTGAAAACTCATCCTAAGTGTGGTATAGAAAAATTACAGGTGTTTTCTATTTTGAATAACCATTGGGTTTGACTATTGTATAGGTTAAAAGTCAATAACTTTTACATTGAAAGTGACTGTGCCATAGTGAATTTAAAAGAAAACTCAAAGACTGTATTTTTTTTATTTTTTGCTTTTATTTAGTGATTATTTAAATTAAAGTAACACTTCATTACAAGGAAGGAAAATATACACAGAAAATAAATCCTGTTTAATTTTTGTAGTTACCTTCAGTGTATTATTTATTTTTCTTTTGCTTGAAAGCTGTCAGGGAGTAGGGGCGTCTTACCCACTTTATTAGATCAGGGAAGGGAGGACTATTTTAGACTATGTTTCACATACATTTACTTCAGGAAGCCATCTTTTGACGTTACTCTAGCTGAGGCCTACCCTTGCCGGTCTGTAGAGTGCATCTCAATAAAGTAGGACACAACATATATACATTAGTATATAATAAGACTAAAAGCACTGTAAACAGGGACCTTCCAGGACATCTTTAACAAATTCCCCCTACAAGACGGGCTACATACCCCATTACATATGCAACCAGTTAACAGACCAAATATTCACAAATGCCTATGATCTCCCAGATGAAGGTTAGTTTTAAAGTAACCAACACTTTAGAGTTTAACAGTTTGTGAATGACTCATAATTGTATCCTAATTTAGCTACTTGGTGATTGGTAAGGAAGGGCCTACTTTGCATCAGCAACACTGACTCAATGACAAACAAGTCATTTATAAGAAGACAACTGATGGCACCTTTATTTATAGCGACTTGTTTCTAACTAATTAATCATTTGATTGTTAAATATAAATATAGGGGGCTGCTGCTCGGTATAATAGTTTTCAAGAACATTATGTAAATTGGTAAACTATTTAGACTAGGCTACTAAAACAAACACCAAAACTGTTAAAAATGATAGCATTATGCCAAAAAAAAAGAAAAAAAAAAAGATTTTGGATAAATTTTCTGTTCTGATCTAAGTTTATGCTGAAATATAATCAGATATTGGTTTAATCTATTGTGTGTCATTATTTGTTGTGAGCTGGCTTGTGGTTGTGATCCATGTCCCTAATGAAAAATAAATATACTTAAATCTATTAGAGGTACAAAGACATTTACATATTATGTAAAATACATTGTAATTGTACTTTTGGTAAACTAAACTGGTATACTTAAAGTCTTAAAGTTGCCCTAGATTATGTTTTTAAAAGATGTAATATAAGTCTAAGGTGTCCCCTGAATGTGTCTGTGAAGTTTCAGCTCAAAATACCTCATAGATTTTTTTTATAAAATTTTTTAACTGCCTATTTTGGGGCATCATTATAAACGCGCCGATTTATGCTGTGGCCCCTTTAAATTCCGTGCTCTCTGCCCACAGAGCTCGCACTTGCCTTAAACAGTACCTTAAAGTTTACACAGCTAATATAACCCTCAAAATGGATCTTTACAAAGTGTTCGTCATGCATGCGGCATGTATGCGTCAGATTATGTGAGTATTGTTTACTGTTATATTGTTTATATTTGATTTTGAATGAATTTGAGGCTGTGATCCGTGGCTAACAGCTAATGCTACACTGTTGGAGAGATTTATAAAGAATGAAGTTGTGTTTATGCATTATACAGACTGCAAGTGTTTAAAAATGAAAATAGCGATGGCTCTTGTCTCCATGAATACAGTAAGAAACGATGGTAACTTTAACCACATTTAACAGTATATTAGCAACATGCTAACAAAAATTTAGATATACAATTTACAAATGTCACTAAAAATATCATGCTATCATGGATCATGTCAGTTATTATTGCTCCATCTGCCCTTTTTCGCTGTTGTTCTTACTTGCTTACCTAGTTTGTTGATTCAGCTATGCACGTCCTGACGTTCTGCCCTTGTCTAATGCCTTTCATAATGATAATGTTGGGAACATGGGCTGGCATATGCAAATATTGGGGGGTACACCCCGACGTAACAGTCAGTGTTATGTTGAGATTAGCCTGTTTTCCGGAGGTCTTTTAAACAAATGAGATTTATATAAGAAGGAGGAAACAATGGAGTTTGAGACTCACTCATATATTAATTTTTACTAGGGGTTTCATGCTTCAGAACTTCTGTTAAGTGAACATGTTCAGTGTCTGTTCAGTGCCTGACTACTGAACTTGGGAGCTGATTGAGACGCAAAAGTCCAAAGTGTGCATGTGACAACTGTATCATCATAATTATTTGAATAGAATGATTAATTTAAGAGTAAAACCATTTAAATTATTTAGTTAAATATCACTTATGGGGCTCTTTTTGCAAAATAGTGGTTGAGGCAAGATCTTTGGGTCAAGCTAAACCACAGCGCCTTGTTGAAAATCCAGCATAAACCAGCACATATTCCTTATTGTTGATCCAAAGTCAGTGCTGGTATAGTGCCTGTCTAGCTAATGGTCCAGCATAGTCATGCTGCTCTCAAGCAGAGATGGTAAACCAGCATGGTCTTTCTGGTGAAGGTGGTTAAAGCTGCAATATGTAAAATTTTTGCAGTAAAATATCCAAAGACCACTAGGCCAGTGTTATATATTTTGTTCAGTTGAGTACTTACAATATCCCAAATGTTTCCAACTATTTGTAAATCATGCTTTTCATATACTGTAGGCCTATCACAAATATGCAGTGTTTTCAACCACATAATGTTTATTTTAAGTTTCCGACGTTTAAATACACATAAGTACAAACAAAACAATACATCTAGAGTAAAATAAAAAATAAAAATTGTAAAATACACACAGATCAATCAACAATCGCTCCAGCGGCCTCAGTCAGCTCTCGCAACACTCGTTCCTGGTCTGCTTCATACTATAGTAACGTTAATAATCGCATCCATGAATACGATTTCTGAGTCGTATCTCAATTCTTTTTCAACGGCTGTGAGGTGAAGACCACATGTTCCACACTCAAACTTGACATCATCAAGCTACGCCTTTGTTTTTAATAGGCGACCTCTAGCAGACAGAAAAACTACATATTGCAATTATTTATGCTTGCTTTTCTACAATTAACGCATTAATGATGTAAATGGAAAAACAATATTAGATTAAAACATAATGTATTGTATTAAACATAATTTGTTTTGCTCACACTTTTTAAAGTAGAACTAAAAAGTTGAATTGTTTTGGTTCATTATATTTTAAATCCATTTTAATTAAAAACAGCAATGTATACTGTCTATAACTTTGTCAAGTCAATAACATAAACTATTTGTCTTATTTTGTGTTGCATAGTTTTCTTTAAAAAAAACAATTAACTGTACGTGATCCATTTTTCATGCACAAAGGTTAACACATAGATATATGTCAAAATACTTCAAAGGACACTGTGGCAAGCAGGGCGGGGCCAAGAGCCATTGGAATGGAGCAAGTCCAGTGACACGAGTGCTAATGAGCATCACTTCTGTGCCACACCAGCCTCGAGTGTCACGGATGAGATCTGGAAGGATAAAAGGTGGAATGACGACAGTGAAGGATGAGAGAGGACCAGGCCTGGACTTTTCTCTTCCTTCACTGTCATCACTCCTCCTCCTCTTATCCTCCTGGAGCTCCTCCAGAAGACTCCATTCTCACGGCTCTCAGCCCCACTCTGCTTGCCACAGACACAATTGCTGAAAGAGATATAATTTAAATGTTGACTTCAGACTTTTTGACTTAGAGACTTTAGAAACTTTTTTTCTTCTATTTTTGTTTCTGTTCTTGTTGTTCCTCTTTCTTGTGGTGCTTGTTAACAGTTGGTGTCATTACTAAAGGTCAATAATCACTTGTAGAGTGAATCAACTATATTTTATTGAACTGCAACACGGGTTCAGTGTTACTTTTACTCTCTGTAGATTGAGACTATATGTACACTTAGCTGTGTTCATGTAACATGCGTTTAAATCATTTATTGAAAATAATTGGAGAAAAATGTTTTGGTCTTTAACTATGAACACACATTAAGAAATGTGAAATGCAACACATATGTGAGTTTTGTTGTCGTCTTACTGGGATCATACCAACAAACAAAATACAACATATGCTGGTCCACCAGCTCAGTAACTAGAATCCTGTGCTCAACATACTTTATGCTGGTGATCAATTTTTCAGCAGGGCTGTCAGGGAGGGAATAGCAAGCACACCCCCAGCTCATTCTATAGCCAGGTATCAGAGGAAAGGCACACTCCAACTAAAGCAAAAGAGGAAGAGAGTATCATTTGGGAAAATCCAGCAATTACATTTTTCCTGAAAGTACTCTTTAGCTTGGTCCGTGTAACGATTCACAATTCAGTTTTCAGACTATACAATGCAAATGCAAAAATGAAAAATTTAAACCAGGCGTTAATTTTTTTGTTTTTGTTTTTCATGTACTTCTTTAATAGATGCTTTGCTAAATTATGACTTTGGAAACAATCATTTGAATAAATGAAATCTAACCGATTTTCTATTTTTCCATTTTTTTGTCTTGTAATTTGCGTTGTGGGCTGTACATTATCACGGGGGTGTGGCCATGGACTACTGTCATTTCATTGATGTAACTGTTTTATTTACACTGCATGCATGTTGAGGAGTAGTTTAAAAGACTGAACACGAGGATGGCTTTTTCCACCTGAAGTGCTATCATTTTTATTATTAATATAAGTGTGCTAAATATAAGGCAGTCCCAGACTGGCCATTGCAAGTAGCTGGGAAAAGTGAAATCCCGGTGGCCTGGCTGATGTAGCACATTGTCCAGCTTGTATTTACCTACTTATTCGTTTTTACTTTATTTTATTAATATAGGCCTACATTATACCCTTGGTCAGGGGGTTCATTTTACATGGTAGGCTACAGTACAACCACGAGCAGACAGAGGGCAGCTCGAGCAGCAGTGCTTGCCAAGATCCTTTACGTCAATATATGAAAGATAAAAAGACTACCAAGCGAAAATATATTTTGTATATATACAAAAAAATTGCATAATTTATTTGTTTTTAATTTTGTTAGGTTTTTAGCTATTGTTTTTAATACAATATTTATACAGTAAAAATATTTTCTTTAGCAGGCATTATTCGTTACCATGACAACCAGCTTGAGCTTCCACACTTCACATGCTTCTCGTTCACTAAAATGCCCTTAAATCAAGTTATTAACTGTACAGTAGAGGCAGTTTGCAGGAGATGAGGGGAATCTGATATATCTATATGCTGCAATTTAAGAGCACTATGATTTATTTATTTTCAATAAAAGGGGGGGGGGGGGTGGGGGGGGGGGGAATGGCAAATATCCATTGATGATATAACCGAAAAACAAGAAAAATGTTTTCATTTTTGCATTTGCATTGTATAGTCTGAAAACTGTGATTGTGAAAACTGAAAATTGTGAAGCGTTACATGGACCTTTAGCTGCATCCCAACTCAGAGGCTGCATCCTTCAAAGGATTTAGCATTAAATTAAAACTTAAAATTATAATGTAAAGAAATAGCAGAAATGAACAGAAACCAGAGCATCTTTTAAAATGCAACTCTTAAGCATAGATGTTCATCTTCTTTGTAACACTGCCATCCATTTGCAAAGGTTATTGACATATCTGATAACTTGTGCTTAAAATGTTCTTCTTTGTTCATAGAGCATATTTATAGCATTGCTCATCTTAGGCCCAGACAATGTGTTAAACTAATATTAGATGATTTGTCATAGCCATGTCATGCCATATAATTTGCAAACCTTTCACACCCACAACCACACAACCTTTAAATACAGGTTAGGTAAACAACTTACTAATTTTTGAGTATCTCAGCTGTATGTTTAATAGCAGGTAACTATAAAAACCATTCAAATGATCATATTTTTTTGAAAGAGAATTACTGTTTAACATACTTTTTTTTGCTGTTTGTTTTAAAAAATAACCATATTGCAAATGTTATTGTTACAATTCTAGGCTATTGTGATGTTAATTTTCACACCAATAATGATTTGACAGAAATGTTCTTATCTCACTGCAGATCATGGGGCACTACCAGACTTACCTTGTTGTTTTCTGGGCATTGCTTCTCATGACCATTTCTGGAGAGGATGACACAGGTGCATCAGAAGAGTGTGAGAATGTTCCCTTTGTTCCAGGGTACAATCTTGCTGGAGAGGGATTTGATGTTGTGACCATGGAGCGAAAAGGATCTTACGTGATCAATATGGAGAAATGGGATTTAGGAAATGGCACTTGCAAATTGCACAAAAATAGTTACATGAATGGAATAAAACAGAAGCTACCAGCAGCGGTTGTAGACTGGAGGACTTTGCCAAAGTGTTCAATGAAAGTCTCCAGTCAGATCTTTGAATCAAGTGAAGCACTGGTCAATGATTCCTCATCAGCACTCTCGGTCGGCTGGAAAGTAGGTTTAGATGTGAAGGCTGCTGGAGCTGCGGTCGGAAGCACTCATTCCAGGGAAGCAAAATTTGCAATGACAAAATCTAAAGAAGACAAATACAGTTTCACCAAACATGACGTTACATGCAGCTTTTACAGGTGAGAAAGCTGGGTAGTTTTTCCTCATAGAATGACTATGAAAAGAAATGAAATCTTTGTAAATTGTAAATTGCTCCCTTTTTAATCCCAGGGATTCAAATGCATTAACTGTTTCTTTACAGATATCATGTAGCTGAAAAGCCTCCCCTTAATGCAGAGTTTCTTGAAGCAATCAAATCACTCCCTGCATCCTATGATCCAGACGCCTACCGCAACCTGATCACCACATATGGCACTCACTATATCAAAGATGTCAAGTTAGGGGGGCAAATGAAAGCCATAACAGCCATCAAAACCTGTCAGGCAACAGTGAGTGGGCTTACAGATACTGCAGTAAAAGACTGTTTGGACGTAGAAGCCTCTGGTTCATACAACATAGCAACTGTAAAGGTAGAGTCACATTTTTGTCAAGAACAGAAAAGGAAGATGGGCACAAATCAAAAGTTCAGCACCATGTTCAATGAGCGCCAGACAGAGATTATCGGAGGAAACATAAATGGAGAAGATCTTCTTTTTTCTGGTTCATCACACCCAAATTCTCTTAAGAACTGGCTTGAGTCTTTGAAGAGTCTCCCTGACATTGTGCACTACTCTCTGAAACCCCTCCATTTCTTACTGAGTACAAAACATCCTGCCAGGAAAGGACTAAAGAGAGCTGTTGAAAAATACATAATTGAAAATGCTCTCATGAAGGTTTGCTCTGAGCCTTGCAATATTGGCAGGAAGTGCAGTGCAAGAGACAGATGTGCTTGTGTTTGTGAAAGCAGTCAAATTATAAAGTCTAACTGTTGTCCAGTTGAAAAAGGACTTGCCACCCTGAAAGTTTACAGTCTCAGAGCTAAAGGTCTGTATGGAGATGTACATACTGAAACAGATGGTTATGTATTAGTTAAATATGGCACACAAATTAAGCGCACTGAGACTATTGATGATAATAACAATCCACGTTGGCCAGAAACATTTGAGTTTGGTCCTATTAAGATCAGCATGGCCAATAAACTAACCTTTGAAGTATATGATGCAGATAGTTACTGGAACAACGATCTCCTTGGTAAATGCTCTTTTGATCTTAGAAGTGGAGTTGTACATGACACTTGTGTTTTTAAATATGGTACCTTCTTTTTTACGTACGAAGTGAAATGTGCTCCCAGTCTACAAGGCCCACAGTGTAATGAACACAAACCTTCTCCAATGGCTGCCCCTCTGGCTGACATTTTCAGCTCAAGAAATGGGGTTCTGGTTAAAGACATGCCCAGACTTGAATCAGCTCACAATTTCACAATTAAATTCAAGAGCACTTATGGAAAATGGATAAAGCTGTAGGATTTTAGTAGGATCTTAAATCAGGCCTTATGTATTAAAGCCATATTCTTGCAAAGCTTTCTAATAATTTTAAATGCTTAAAATGCTTAAGTGTAAACTTTTCTCAATACATTTTATTTCAGTTACTTGTCTTTGTATTTCATTTTATTAAAGCATTCACAAAACCTGATCTGTGTGATTTATTTTTTGGAAGAAATATTCTTAAAACTAAGGCTGCTCGATTATGGCAAAATCATAAGATTATTTTGCTCAATACTGAAATCAAAATTATTTAACATGTTAAATAATGTTACATGAGTTATTTTAAATGTCACTGAAATTTCACAATTATCAATACTTCAGAAAAAAACTTAACAAAACAGTTACAGATGACAAGTAAACAGTCAGCAATACAATCAGAACAAAGAACCTAAATTACAAACAAAATAGACAAAAAAAATAAAACAGAACAAAAATACAAATGAAATTAATAATGCTTTAGGTTTTTCAGGAAGATGAACTTAGTGATATTCAGATAATATCAAATGTAATAAAGTAGTCAAATATAAAATAACACTGCGGATACATTAAAATAGACTAATCCTTATTAAAACTGCAGTTTATTCATTCAAGAGCAGTGAGTGATTTTATCTTTGTCATTTAAATATCAAGCACATCCCGAACCATTTCACCGAATGTGTGACATTTATATTCCCAGGACATTGTATGTATAAATATGCATGAAAATTAACTTTAAAATATTATAATATATAATATTTTATTATTAAGCAAAGAGTCCTGAACATTAATCTAATTAAAAATATATAATTTAAAACATTATTAAAAACTACTGAGAACACTAAAATAGCATTTGTTACATGTCCCCACTATCTAAACCTTAACGTTATCATGAAATATAATCATTAAAATCTTTCAGAAATCTTTTTTTTTTTTTTTTTGGCATTGTTGTGGGACTCCATATACGATCTATACTAAAAAGAAATTTCATAATAAAATCTTTAACATGTTATATATAAAATACACATTTTAGTCGTGTCCCCAGGTTTTCACTCAGTCCTGTTACCCTCACACATTGCCCCCTCTAAAAAACTTGGAACATGCCACAAGACACATTTTCAACAGGAAGTTGCATGATCTGGATCTTATGTAGACCATGAGAAGACCAAAAGTAAGTCCTCTTATTTAATTTTTTTTATATTTGATGAAATTATAACTATGACTGAGAAGGTCAATCTCAATGTAAATTCCTGTTACCTAAATTATTTCTTAGATGTTATCTATTTAAAAAATATGAACTTTAGGTAAGTCACTAGAATTTGTTTATCCTCATGCTATTAGCACGTGGCCATATGTCATGTATTTGATCATTTTTTGCTTAAAAACTCAATCAAGTTACTTGTAGTCCTGTTACTCATATGAAACATAACAGGAGTGAGTAAAAGTAACAGGAGTGAGTAGAATCATCTGTTTTGTTGATTTAATAGTGTGAATTTTAGTTGATAAAATACTATTCAACAGTACCATGAGTTTTACATTTGAATTTACAATGTGAAGTTTTACAATGTGAATACCATACCACCACAAAGTGACTTAAACTTTTTGTCTTTGTATTTCTTATCTTTTGTAGAAGATGGAGAGAAACCATATCATGCAGGGGCCAGAAAGACCCACCCAAGGCCTACCCATTTTTGTCCTCTAAAAATAAAGTTAAATAATAAATAAAGTTTTTGGTCCATCATTTATTTAATTGTTAAATAAACTAAATTATTTAAAAATGATAAATTTGGGGCTTCTGTCTTCTTTTAAAGGTCCAGTTCTTCTTGATCCCATGTTTCAAACTTTAGTTAGTGTGTAATGTTGTTGTTAGAGTATAAATAAAATCTGTAAAATTTTAAAGCTCAAAGTTCAATGCCAAGCAAGATTTTATTTTATTTAAACAGAAGTCGCCTACATCGAACGGCCAGTTTGGACTACATGCCTCTACTTCCTTCTTTAATGACGTCACTAAAACAGTTTTTTGACTAACCTCCGCCCACATGAATACACAAAAAAGGGGGCGTGGTCTTGTTGCGCTCCCATGGAGAAGAGCAAGACTTGCGTTTGCAGAGTGTGTTTGTCGCCATGTCGTCGAAACGCTGTTATTTTCATCCCGCAGTCCAATCACCTTTGTTTGGCCTTCCCAGGGACGCTGTACTTAGAGATCAATGGTTACAATTTATGTTTAACTCGGTTCCCAAAAATTATAATGCACATATAAAACATCTCCACGTTATGGTAAGAGGCGTGACCTTTCCGGGCAAGGTGCGCAGGAAGCTGCTATCGAATCACAACACAGGAACCGCTGGCACAATCATAACTCGTTACGTATTTCTGAAGGAGGGACTTCATAGAACAAGGAAGTCATCAGCCCGTTTTTATGACAGTGGAAACAGCGGTATACATTAAATTATACAGTAAATTATGTGAAAAATACTGTTTTTTTACACGCGAAACATGAACACATGTTATATTGCACACTATAAACACAATGCTTAAAAAAAAACACGAAAAACGGGACCTTTAAATGAAAAAAATTGGAAAATGTGCATCCATTTTCTGCTTTAAAACCTTGTACCTTGTGTATTAGATTGACTAATACACATTTTGAATAGTTTTGGTACATTTTGAATGTATTAGATTCAGACTTGAAAAAAGATTAAAAACAAAGTTTAATTTTGAAGAGTTACAACAAGGAAATGTCACCCATTCAGTGGAATGGCCCTCCCACAGTTTAGCAACAGTAGAATGCATTTTACAGTACAACACTCACTTATTTGGCTGATTTGGATGTCAAGTTTGGGCTTTTAGGGAGGAACGAAAGTGCACCGCTGTAAAGGAAAGGAAGGCGCACGGGATGGAATGTGGCAGTGGCACATAATCATTTCATGTTAATTATCCTGTTTTCATAATCATTGGAAGCCAAAAACGAAAATCAATTACGGTACAGCCCTGCCTAAAACTGCTAAAACTGACAGCTGTTCTGCAAATGATCTATTACTAAAACCTTCTTCTGGAGGCATTCTAAGTGTTTTCTTTCATTAAAGGTGCCCAAGAATGCTTTTTCACAAGATGTAATATAAATCTATGGTGTCTCCTGAATGTGTCTGTGAAGTTTCAGCTCAAAATACCCCATAGATTTTTTTAAATAAATTTTTTTAACTGCCTATTTTTGGGCATCATTAACAATGCACTGATTTACACTCGTCGCCGCCCCCTTAAATCGTGAGCTTTCTGCCACATGAGCTGTCGACTATATTACAGAGCATTTACAAAGTTCACACAGCTAATATAACCCTCAAATGGATCTTTACAAGATGTTCGTCATGCACGCTGTATGCATGCTTCGAATTATGTGAGTAAAGTATTTATTTGGATGTTAAAGTTTTATTCTGAGTGAATTTGAGGCTGTCCTCTGTGGCTAACGGCTAACACTACACTGTTGGGAGAGATTTATAAAGAATGAAGTTGTGTTTATGAATTATACAGACTGCAAGTGTTTAAAAAATAAAAATAGCAACGGCTCTCTTGTCTCCGTGAATACAGTAATTAACCGTTGGTAACTGTAACCACATTTAACAGTACATTAGCAACATGCTAACAAAACATTTAGAAAGACAATTTACAAATATCAGTAAAAATATCATGCTATCATGGATTATGTCAGTTATTATTGCTCCATCTGCCATTTTTCGCTGTTGTGCTTGCTTACCTAGTCTAATGATTCGGCTGTGTGCAGCTCCAGACGTTAATACTGGCTGCCCTTGTCTAATGCCTTTCATAATGTTGGTAACATCATGGGCTGGTATTATGCAAATTTTGGGGCGTACACCCCGACTGCTATGTAACAGTCGGTGTTATGTTGAGATTCGCCTGTTCTTCAGAGGTCTTTTAAACAAATGAGATTTATATAAGAAGGAGGAAACAATGGTGTTTGAGACTCACTGTATGTCATTTCCATGTACTGAACTCTTGTTCCCTTTCGAAAGGGAACTTCAACTCTGAGTTGATTGCGCTTTGGGGAACGTCACGTGACCCAGGTGTCCGAAAGCAACTATCCAAAAACTTCAATCCCTATTGGCCGGCGACAGCCTATGACATCATACGGCGCGACCCGGAAGGATAAAGGGAGTGCCTGGAGAGACAGAAGACATATTTTCGTCTTTCGGTCCTGTTCTGTCTGATTACGACTATACCAACTCCGGTAGGGATTTTATTTGCCTTACTAACGTTCAAAAGGATGTGTTTATTCGTGTCCCCGGGTTTGACACTTATATTCACATTTTCTGGGCGTTTTTCTGTCTGGAGAGGAGCGAGCATACACAGTGCTTGAGGGCGATGTCTGTGTTTGTCTATTGTTTACTGTGAGCGTCTCCCTTTTCGGGACGCTCCGTTCTCGTTTGACACTCTTCCCGAGGGAAGAAGTGTCTGCGTCTGTGCCTTATGGTACTGGCCCCGTTTGCTGAGGCAGTACGGTAGCTGCGATCATAGGACTCGCAGATGAGTTCGTTGGGAAGTTTGAGAAAGTTGTCTCTCTCTTTCTCGACTTCCCTGCGACTGACTGGATGACGTTTCTGTTTGACGTCATCGCGTTCGGCGCGAGCGCTCCTCTGGCTGTTGTGTGTGTGTGGAGCTGCTGTGTGTTTGGGACGCGCTTCTCGGCGGGCTGCAGCTGCCGTGAGAGCGCGTTAAGAAGGGGGCCGCGCGCGGATGGCTCGACGAGCGGTTCCTTTCTGTCCATTACTGCAGCGGCTTCCATGACTTTCCATTCCCTTCTGATCTACTCGTTTGAGATCGGGAGGGCATGGAAAAACCCCTAGCCGTCCAGATTTGTATCTGAACCCAGACAGACGGGAGGAGGAAGAAGCAGGAGTGAGGTGGGTGATCGATTGTAAACACCGTTGCATTTGTAATCGATTTCCCAGCTACTTAGGGCGATTTATATCTACCCTCTCCTCTTCTTCCGCCTCCTGTGTATATATGTATGTTTATTGCATGTGTATATGTATATAAACATATTCATGCTCAGATGCTTCTTATGGTCAAACTGATGGCTGGGCCCATAGTGATTATTCATGTCAGCCCGCTGTTTCTGTTTGATAGTAAGAGGATCTTTTAGGCTTAAAAGAGCCTTGGATTCCATCCTTTTTATGTAAAAAAGGAGCATTAGGAGTCTTTGATCTTTGAGCCGCAGGGGGTCTATATTTTATGTGTTTAAAATAAGACCTTATTTTCCTGTATAGTTTTCTGGGCATGCAGTCAGGAAAAAGTAGGGTTTTTTTGGGCAAACTGAAGTTGATAAGCTGGCTAGTGTGCAGGCCACAAAATGGCCGCCTCTTAGCCACCTGTTGTTTAGAAGTAGCTTCTCATCTGCTGTGTTCTAGGGTAGTTTGAGTTGGCACTCATCACTTCAGTTATTATGCATGTTTAGGTCAGCCTTAATCGTCCGCCTGACATTGTTTGCTTGTGAGCTTCGCTTTCTTTCTCTTTCCATTAGATTTGAAGGTGAAGCCCAAGCTTCACTAGGTTTGTGGCCCTGTAAGAAGTCCCGTAGCTTAGCGGCCAGGCTAGAGCTAGGCTAGGTGTGTTATTTACGTTTAACCCTATGTATACTATCCCTTGTCAGGTCGAATAGTTCCTAGTTCTGGCCTCCTCCCGAGGTAGTTGTTAGGCCGAATGCCCATTATCCCCTTGTTTTGTAGGTGCAATTGTTGAGTTTAACAGCTAGGTTGTAGACTGTTTTTTAGACTCTCTGATGCTGTTATCTCAGGTGGTAGGCCCTTATCTTTGCGTAGATAAGTCATGCTGTGTGTGCTAGAGCCCATACCACCATTGGCCACGCCCCACCTCTGTTGAGTAGGCCTTAAGCAGGCCTCTCGTGGAGTATGGTGGCGTAATGTGCATTCCCTCTCTAAGTAGTGCGTGAAGGTTTTCCACTGAATGCATGGCCTGATGGTTGATATGGTCTTGGACTGGCTGATGCCACGTGTTTACTATGGTAGGCCCTAATAAGGCCTCCTTTTTAGTTTACATGTTGGCTCAGTGTGTGTTAATATGGACAAACGGGCTGAATGCCACTTGTTGCTGAGATTGTAGGCCCTATAGGCCTCCTTTTTAGCTGACATACTGGCAGGATGCTTGTGAATCCAATACCACCATTGGCCACGCCCCACCTCTGTTGAGTAGGCCTTAAGCGGGTCTCTCTTGGAGTATGTGGCGTAATATGCACTCCTTTAGAAACTAATCTTTGAATGCATGGCCTAATGTTTGGTATTATGGTCGCCACCTGCTGATGCCATGTGTTTACTAAGGTAGGCCCCTATGGGCCTCCTGCGTAGCATGTTGGAGTTCAGTTATGTACTCCTCTCGCTTTGAGAGTAAAAAGGTGCTTTTTCGGAGTACTGTTCTGAGTGGCTGACCTCTCAGGGTGAGTTCTGGTGGTAAACCTTACTGAGGTTTGGTTATAACTACATCAGCCTCCTTGAGTCTGTCACAGTCTGTGTTCTTACTCTACAGTTGCTGAACACCACTTGTCGCTGAGATTGTAGGCCCCATTAGGCCTCCTTTTTAGTTGATTTGTTGGCAGGATGCTTTGGAAAAACCTGACCACCTTAAAAAGGCCACGCCCCACCTCGACGGATAGGCCCTAATCAGGCCTGTTCACGTTGGGTGGCAGCGTTCTATGTATTTCTTCTGAGGAAGTTTCAATACTAAATACATGGCTTTTGGGTGGACTGGTTATGACAGCTGCTTGCTGATGCCATATGTTTACTAAGGTAGGCCTCTTCTCGGCCTCTGGTGTATCATTTGCAGTTCAGCTACGTACTCTTCTCGCTGTGAGAATTTATGGTGCTTTTCCGAGTACTTTGAGTGGCTAGCCCCTCAGGGTGTATGCTGTGGTTAAACCTTACTGAGGTTTGGTTTGAACTGCATCCATCTCCCTGAGCCTGATCTTACGCTAGTTGAGCTAATAGCCATCTAGATGTCTAAGGTGGATCTATTCAAAGCTCCTAGAGATGGCCACTGGACTTATGCCATATGTCTAAAGGTTGCTAGGCCCTATGGGCCGCCCTTTTTCAACATAGTGATATATGTTGATGTGTATTTCTCTCTGAGAACCTTTATATACACTTCTGGTTGGCCAGGTGCCCAGATGATATTTAACCTCCTTGGTGTCGGTTATTTATCATTCTTTGGTGCCTAAGAACACTGCCACGAGCTGATGCCCACGTGTCTGTGGAGGTGATAGGCCCGCACGGGCCTTCCTCGACTATGCCTCTTGCTTGAAAGAGTAAAAAGGTGCTTTTACTGAGTACACTGCTCGTTGGATTGTGTTGGGTAGATTATCATACGGGCACTTTGCAGTCTCCCATGCTGCCGTTGAAGTTGCCTGTCTGCTGCAGCCAGACAGGTGTTCAGGGTGGCCCCTTCAGGCCACTTTTTGAATATACTTCTGTTTCACATATAGTTACTATCATGCTGTAGGCTCCTCTTTGGCCTCCATGAGCACGTGCCCATTGCATGGTCTACCTGTTAGGTGAGCTTTGTACTTCCCCTTTGGGGTTATGTTGTAATAGTGCTTAGCTCCCTAAGCTGATCATGGTGGTAGGCCTTATCAGGCCTCCTCCTAAGATTCAGCCCCAGGCTGGTTTGTGCTCCCCTGTATCAGGGTTCTCTAGCGCACAGCCTCCTCAGTGCATTAATTAAGCACTGAGTAGATCCTAGGATGAGTGGATTATCTCCCCTCAATAGGAGGGTTCATAGCACTCAGCTGAGTTCTGCTCTCCAGGATGCCCATCTCTACGCGTGGGTCTGAGTTGCTTCTGCCTTTCTGCAGTCACTCTTACCTGCTCTCTTCTATGAAGAATGCATTATGGAGATTCTGTACTCAGACAGGGTTGGCCAAGACTATGGGCCCTATTTTAACGATCTAAACGCAAAGTGTAAAGCACACGGCGCAGGTGCACTCAGGGCGTGTCCAAATCCACTTTTGCTATTTTAACGACGGAAAAACGGTCCGTGTGCCGGGGCGCATTTTTGAAATGGGTTGTCCCTATTCTCTTAATGAGTAATGGGTGTAACGTTCAATAAACCAATCAGAGTGTCATCTCCCATTCCCTTTAAGAGCGAGATGCGCTCGTGCCATGGCGGATTGCTATTTACATGGTGGAATTTGTTGGCGGAAAAGCTGAACGCTTTTCAAGCGAAGAAACCGATCTGCTTGTGCGCGAAGTTAAACGTTTAGTTAGAAGGTAAACGAAGTTACATTTTTATATTTATGTAGCCTACACAATAATATTCTTTTACACTGTAATCCTTTTGTTTTTAATATTTGGCATGTTTGTGTGATGCGCATCCCTGTGTGTAATAAGCAAATCGACGCGCCCAGAGGCGCAGTTTCTACCAACATGCTCTAACAAAAAAATATTGCGCCATTGACTTTAGACTTCAGACCAGGTTTGAGTTGGTCTATGGCGCAGTCTATTTTCAGCTCCTTAAAATAGCAATGCGCCGGCGATGCGGCTGAACACACCTCTTTTTTAGACCAGCACGCCCATGGGCGCACTAACTGGCGCAAATGCATTTACTAATTTAAGGACGTGGCGCTGAACTGGAAAACGCGAACGGCGCCGGACGCAAACTAGCAAACACACTTGCGCTGCGCCTTGCGTCGCATTGCGCCGGGTGTATTATAGGGCCCTAAGTTTGTCCTATGACAGACCAGGTCGGCCTCCCTGGTGGCATTAGGGGTAACTTCGTTCCCCTCTAGTGACTGGACAGGGTTCCCTTCGGTTCCCTGGCTTCATTCCCTTGAAGAAACCACTTTGTCTGTGGAAAAGTTGGTTTCAGATGCCTCTAGCGGCCTTAGTAGGCCTTCTATCTCTGGAAGGCCTCTGTTGGCTCAGCTTGGGCTGTTGGCCATAGGGAATGCTGTCACTGACAGCCTGGTGTGACCCGAGGGTGAGTTGCTAAGCGTTTCCTTCAAAACTGCTTGACGTTTGTCAGCCATATTATTTGGCATGCACTCTCCTTAAGCATGGTGACGTGGGTATATCGTTCCCCAAAGCGCAATCAGCGCAGAGTTGAAGTTCCCTTTCGAAAGGGAACGTCTCAGGTTACGTATGTAACCATGGTTCCCTGAGAACAGGGAACGAGACTCTGCTCTTTCCAGCCATGCTTCGGGCTGCCTGCCTGCAGAACAGTCCCTCAAGACGATAGATGTCTTCTGTCTCTCCAGGCGCTCCCTTTATACTTCCGGGTCGCGCCGTATGACGTCATAGGCTGTCGCCGGCCAATAGGGATTGGAGTTTTTGGATAGTTGCTTTCAGACACCTGGGTCACGTGTCGTTCCCCAAAGCGCAATCAGCGCAGAGTCTCGTTCCCTATTCTCAGGGAACCATGGTTACATACGTAACCTGAGACGTTATTTGACTATGTCAAGATAAATTCAATTTTTCATTTGAGGGCACCTTTAATGTTTTGTCAAAACATGATAAAACACTCAAAATGAATCCTGTAACAATGAATTTGTTTAACTACCATCATGTTACAGGGCCATGATAGCTCTGATTTAACTTGACACAAAGCATGTGAATGAACTTGCTTTAATGACTATTTTGCAAATGGTGTCTCACTAAGTTTATATGATTGTATATTCGAAATAATCATTCTATACAAATAATCACAAACAATGAATTTACTATGAGATGTAAGACAAACATAATGTTTTCGACATGAAAGCATAGATATTATCTTTTGTTTTGGTGTAAATTACTCACTTAATACTAAACTGCTGTAAGAGTTAAAAGTTTATCACATTGTTAAAAGAAGAAAGCTGATTGTAACACAGTTTGTAAATGTGGGAAGAAGGAGGCGGGAACCGACGAACATTCAAACAAAGTTTAATTCAAAATAAACCAAGAACAAGACGAAAGTAATGCCGGCAGACCCTCGCGGACGTCGGCCGGCCACACAAACATAATAAACAATAAAATAAAGTCCAGGCCTGGTCCTCTCTCGTCCTTCACTGTAGTCGCTCCTCCTTTTATGCTCCTGGAGCGCCTCCGTGAGGGACTCAAGGCCGGTACGCCTCCCAGGTGAAGCTCATTAACTGCCTCGCGCCGTTCCCTCACGGCTCTCGCCCACACTGGTCGCCACACTGATGTTATATTTAAAATATTTGAATGTTAATTCAGCAGTGTCTATTGTGTGTTTAAGTGGATGGTTTTTTTTTATTATTATTATTAGGACTTTTATTATGACGGGTGATATAGAAAGAGGAGAGCAAAAGGAAAGGAGAGAAAGTTAAAGCTGCTGTCCGTAACTTTTTTTGTGTCAAAACTTTAAAAAATTATATAATGAGAATGTAAAACATGAATCCCTTTTCCAAACCGTGTTTTTGTCTTACCCTGAATCATTATGATACACTTATAATAAGTGTTTATATTCAGACTATTTCAGACCGGACTGGTAGTACCCGCCGCATAGTATCACAGTAACTGCGTGACTCGCCATAGACATACAAGGAGAAAAGTAGCTCCGGCTATAATGTTCTTCCACAAGACGCGTGCAGTTCTGTATGTTAACCGCTAGAGGGCCAAAAATCGCGGACTGCAGCTTTAAGTTAAAGTTAAAGTTTGTCTTTACTATGTACTATCATTGAAATTAATAATTTGATACAATGCACTTATTGTGTACATACAAGTTTTTACTTGATTCAATGCACTTATTGAGAACATACAAGTTTTTACATTATACTTATACAAACCTGATTCCAAAAACGTTGGGACACTGTACAAATTGTGAATAAAAACAGAATGCAATGATGTGGAAGTTTCAAATTTCAATATTTTATTCAGAATACAACATAGATGACATATCAAATGTTTAAACTGAGAAAATGTATCATTTTAAGGGAAAAATAAGTTTAACACATCAACACATTTCAAAAAAGTTGGGACAAGGCCATGTTTACTAATGTGTGGCATCCCCTCTTCTTTTTATAACAGTCTGCAAACGTCTGGGGACTGGGGAGACAAGTTGCTCAAGTTTAGGAATAGGAATGTTGTTCCATTCTTGTCTAATACAGGCTTCTAGTTGCTCAACTGTCTTAGGTCTTCTTTGTTGCATCTTCCTCTTTATGATTCGCTAAATGTTTTCTATGGGTGAAAGATCTGGACTGCAGGCTGGCCATTTCAGTACCCGGATCCTTCTTCTACACAGCCATGATGTTGTAATTGATGCAGTATGTGGTCTGGCTTTGTCATGTTGGAAAATGCAAGGTCTTCCCTGAAAGAGACGACATCTGGATGGGAGCATATGTTGTTCTAGAACTTGGATATACCTTTCAGCATTGATGGTGCCTTTCCAGATGTGTAAGCTGCCCATACCACACACGCTCATGCAACCCCATACCATCAGAGATGCAGGCTTCTGAACTGAGTGCTGATAACAACTTGGGTTGTCCTTGTCCTCTTTAGTCCGGATGACATGGCATCCCAGTTTTCCAAAAAGAACAGTTTTCAACACATTTCAAAAAGTCTCACTTTCAACATTTGATATGTTATCTATATTATATTGTGAATAAAATATAAGTTTATGAGATTTGTAAATTATTGCATTCCTTTTTTATTCACAATTTGTACAGTGTCCCAACTTCTTTGGAATCAGGTTTGTATTAAAAAAAAAAAAAACTGCATAGAATTACAGCTGTAATTAATTTGTTAATTATGTTAATTAATTTAAGTGGTTTGCAATACAATATGAAGACATTTTTTGATGTTAGTAGTACATAGTAAAGACACCTAATATAAAGTGTGACTGTTGATAATAAATATAGGCATATTAAGACTTGCTCACAGCTCACATGTAGTCATTTTAAAGCTTTATTTGTGAATTCCAAGTCTTATTTATATTACATATTACATTTAAACTAAATGCTTAATATAACTGTTAAACTAAAATTGCTCAGGTGTGATCATTTAGAGGTATAATAATTATATATAAATCATATAAAATAGTTATAATAAATGACCATTGCTAAAAGCCAGACAATTTTGTCTTTTAAAAAATCTTTACAATGTAGTGACCTTTAATTTGGAGCAAGAGAAATTGGGGTAGTGACTATATTCACAATATTGTCACAATGTGTCATTTGTTCACAGCTGATTAGTCTAATTTCGGTTTAGATCTCTTACTTAAAACATACCCTGGCCTGGAGTAGGTTAGCCATTGAGCATAAGTTACTAAGGTGATAAACCAGGTAAGATCCAATACTCTTTCATGGTGCCTAAAATCCACATATGTGACCAATCAAGGAAAGTAGGGACACAAGTCGGTTCTGGGGCATTTAGAGTTATTCACAGATTCAGAAAGTGTAGTCTCAAAGCTTTCCAACGATGTGTAACACATTGAAATCTGATCATATTTGGAGGAGAAGTGGCCATTTGAAGGTAGGCACTCAAAAAGCTCTAAAGAGAGAAATTGGCCTCTAAAGTTGCAGTTCTCACCTATTCTCACCTGCTGGGAGTGACAATAGGGCTCATTTAGATAAGCCATACCCCCAGTAAAGCTGAGTTTTATCTTTTTATAAAACTTTTTTTGTCAAAACTCTATTTGAACTTGTGCATTGTAGATAACATGTTGCAAGACACTCCTTTAAAATCTGACCATCATTTTTAATGTTATTATTTTAATGTTTATGTAAACAAAAAGTACATACGAATGCTAATTTAATTTATTATTTGCTGGTTTTCTACATAAAACTTGGTGAATTGATTTCATTGTGTAGGATTAGGACTTTTTGAACAGGATTCTGTGACAACCATGATCATTTTGGTCACTATAGTCCTGGTTTAGACCTCAAATCGTGGTTAGACCTGGTTTGAGTCAAAGGATTAAAAAATCCTGTACATTAAACTCTTCATAAATACTTTTACTTTTGACTTATAACACACATTTTACGGCTACGGATACTTTATACTTTTACTTAAGTAGTAATTTAATCTGATACATTTACTATTACATTAGTAAATCCTTGTTAAGAATATTAAGTTGCACTTCCTCCACCACTGGCTAAAATTATTAGCATCACATTCAATTCAAGAATGCTAACAGGCAGGTTTAAGTGGGCTAAGTCATTCACACCAGTCAATTCAAGCAATTGAAGCGTTATTCAAATTAATAGCAGATGCTAACATTACCATCTAAAAGCATGTTATAGTAATTAAATTAAAACGACAGTCCTGAGCTAGCTAATAACAATATGCACATGAGAAAACGTGTACGCATTCCTAGAATGAACACAAAACGACAAACTTTGATGTTTATGGAAACTCACCCCATAAGAAACAGAAAAGTATTCTTGCAGATCTTGTTGCCTCCAATGAAATAAGTCGTTCGGGCACACTTTCTCTTTGTCGGGGTCTTCTTCATGGATGTAACCGTCTGTTTGCCTCTATATGTCCAATAATTTGCCTCTTTTTCCGCAGCTAAAGAATCCAGCCAGAGCCGGCGCTGCATACTAAGTAGCCATGCTTCCCTTGGAGGGCGGGGGCAATAACAAAAGAAACAAAAGCCAGCGTATCCGATTCCAGTATGGAAATACAAACAGACAATGACACGCCCCTACTGCGAGATAGAATCTCAGAAAAACAAGCCGATTTCAAACTTAAAATGTACGCTTTTAAATATACCAATACTGCTATCTCAAACATGGAGAGGCTTCTTTGTGATCTCAACTAACAGATTCTGCAAAAAAACAAAAATCACAAATCTTTCTCATTTTACGCGAATGTTGTGCTGCTGACTTGTGTCCCTGGTTTCCGTGACGGGTCACATATCTAAACATACCAGCTTCATGGTATTTGGCCCAGGAATGTAGAGTATTTGAGCAACTGTGCGCTTTGTTACTAAACTCCAATATGCTGGACAATTTTACTTGAATAGGCCTACTACTACTAATACTATTTACATTTCCAAAGCAAAAATCCTTATGACATTAAGACCTTTGTCTTAAAATATAAACAGTAATTTAATCGATTATTATTTGCTACTTAAATCAACATTTTAAAAAACATTAAACAGTAATGCTAGATAAAACTACCTCAGAATCAACTTTGCGCTGCTGTCCGTGATTGCATCAAGGATCATACAATTTGGTACGTGCATCTTAAAAAGCGGATGTTTAGGAAAGTGCTGCCGCAAGTTTTTGTGCCATCAAGTTGTTTAGAGGGAAATAAAATCAAAGGCACCTTTTGCCCTGCTGTACCCTATAGCAACCAAGACGTTCCGTATCCGTTGTTCATCTCAACGAGGTGTTGAGTGACGACACAAGGGGTCCACATGGAAAATGCCAAATCGCTGGACTGCTACAAAGTCTTAGTAATGCAGATGTTGGCAAAGTACTGTGTGCCGGGAAATAAGTGCACATGAGACAACGTAACCTACCTAGCATCCTGTGTAAGCTTAGAATAATTCATAGCAAACAGTGATCAAGATGAGCTTACAATGGAAATAGATCACTTCAGCTGGATTTCCTTTTGACTCTTTCTGTTCTTCCTCAGACCAGAGTGCTGAGGAAGTACTCTTCCTCCCACCTGGAAGAAAGAACACTACGGAGTCAGTGCAGTAGATCCAACCTGATTGGGGGAGCTATTACAAACGTGGCAACTGGTGGCAGAGACGGAGCTTTGCCTAGAGGAAGACACAGGTTTACCGTTAGGGAAACCGTATTGTGGAAAATACTTCATATGGGAAGCACCTACCTCAGTATATGGGCTGACCCGAGGAGCATGCATCACGAGTACTGAGCCTGGCATCAAATTCCTCCACTGAATATGACTGCTGCAGGGTGTTGAACAAATATATTCAGGGTTCACCATTCTAGGGAACTTTACTTTCATTTTGTATTTGTTTCTTTTGTATTAAAGTTTGTTAAACATTCGCCGGTTCCCACCTCCTTCTTCCTGTATCTATGAACTGTGTTACATTGGTGCTGAAACTTAGGAGGAAAGAGGGACATGCTGTCATCTGCCGTGAAGGGGTGGAGCAGGGAACGGGGGAGGAGCTGCCAGCTGATCTCAGACGGAGGAGCCATCGCCTGCCACCAGGGGGACGGAGGAGGATCGAGCCGGCCACCGAGCATCCAGTACCATCACATGGCACCACGAGAAAGAGCCTCTCGGCTGGCTGAGGACCGAGCGGCAGTGTGTCCGGGAACTAGACCAAGAATTTTTTTCCTTCCCTCTCTCGTCTCTGTTGCTCCTTGTGCTTCCGTCTCCTTTATTCTCGTTTCATCTGTTCTTACCCCTAGGTTCTGCGGCTGCCGAGACTGGCCCCCGGGGGAGAAGAGCGCAGTCTCGTGGGTACCCCCTGGCCTGCAAGGGGCAATGGGGTTATGTGACGAGCAGGGCAGGGCGAAAGCCATGAGGGAACGGTGCGAGGCCAGTGAGCTGTGCTTTGCACCTGTCTCATATCTCTCATGGAGGAGCTCTGGAAGCATAAAAGGAGGAGTAATGACAGTGAAGGACGAAAGAGGACCAAGCCTGGACTTTATGTTATGTTTGTGTGGCCAGCAGTCGGCCACGAGGGACTTCCGGCATTTCATTTTGTATTTGTGTATTTTGTATTAAAGTTTGTTAAACGTTCACCGGTTCCAGCCTCCTTCTTCCCGTACCTACGAACTGTGTTACACATGTTATCACCTCAGGGAGGGGAAAGGCACTGTGTGCAAGCAGTACAGCCATATCACCCTGTAGCCCAAGACTGGTTGCCCACTAAAGCTAAACAGGGTTGAGCTTGGTTAGTACCTGGATGGGAGACCTCCTGGGAAAACTAGGTTGCTGCTGGAAGAGGTTTTAGTGAGGCCAGCAGAGACAGTGCTCACCCTGTGGTCTGTGTGGGTCCTAACACCCCTGTATAGTGATAGGGACAATTTACTGTCAAAGAGCACCGTCCTTCGGATGAGACGATAAACCAAAGTCCTGACTCTCTGTGGTCATTAAAAATTCCAGGATGTCCTTCGAAAAAGTGTAGGGGTTTACCCTGGCATCCTGGCCCAATTTGCCCATTGTCCATCATGGCCTCCTAATCATCCCCATACACTGATTGGCTTTATCACTCTGTCTCCTCTCCACCAATAAGCCGGTGTGTGGTGAGCATTCTGGCACAATATGCTGCTGTCGCATCATCCAGGAGGATGCTTCACATTGGTGGTGGTTGAGGAGATGCCCCCCTCCCCCTTCCATGTAAAGTGCTTTGAGTATCCAGAAAAATTATTATTATTATTATTATTATTATTATTATTATTATACACCCAGCCAGTTGCCAGCAGTTTTACCTGGGATAGACGTGGTGTCTGAGGTATCTGAAGTCCCTGTGTGTGCACAACAGATCTCGAGAGTGAGCTAGAATGAGCCAACCATTGAGATACTTGAGAAAGCAAATTCCCACTTCCCTTAATGGGGCAAGAGCAGCTTTCACGACTTTCGTAATGATGTGTGGTGATAGGGACTGCCTGAAGGGAGGACCTGGAACTGATATGCCTGACCCTCAAAAGCAAACCGAAGGAAAGGTCTGTGTCGAGATAGAATCAAGACATGGAAGTACGTGTTCTTCAGGTCTATTGCCGCCAGTGGCGTCACTAGGCCCTTTTTAGGAGGGCTCCGAACAAATTTGTGACCACCTCAATCCCCTTTAAAAAAAGATATGAAAACGGCAGCAGGCTTCGGCTCCTCCCCATCTTGTCTGCTTTATTCAGCAGTCCGTAGCAGCACAGCGTCAGAAGCAGAGTGTGCATAATGTGATGCGGGAGCAATACAACATGGTTTCCCATCCACCGTAAAGTGCTGCATTCTGCCCCCTTCACACTACTATGGAAAACGTCCACCCTTGGAATAAAAAATAATACAAATAATTGAGATAAATTTTTATCTCACAATTCTGATTTTTTTAAATTGAAATTGTGTGTTTACATATTGAAATTCATTTGAAAATGTATTTTTAATTAAAACGTATTATTGTGGGTATGGCATTAGATTGACATGAATATGACATTGACAAAGATTGAAAAGAAATGATCAAAAACACAATCACACTGTAAACATAATTTGTTGACTGAACTTAAAAAGTAGCCTTACCAGTTCATTTTAACTGAAAACTTGAGTTGATACAAAGAAAGAGATTTATTAGTTTAGTTCAGTTTATTCAACAGAATGTCAAAATAGTATGTTATGTGAACAACATAAGCTGATTTGACAAAAGTTTTTTGAAAAGTTGTGATAACAAATCATAAAAGTAATTTTTACAGTGCAGTGCCAGTGACCCACAGCACTCTGAATGACAGAGACAAAGAAACATCATGTGGAGTTACTTCGTTTTACTTAATTATGACCAAGAAGCTGAGTGTGGCATTTATAGCCCTATAGAGTAAAGGCATTTGTGGTTTTTGATGTCACTTTGACTTCTGCCTTTGGATTATCCCTTTTGCCTAATTTATAAATTAATCAGTGTATCGAATCTGCTGTTCGGAGCGCCGAAGTCACGTGATTTCAGCCGTTGGCAGTTTGACACGCGATCTGAATCATGATTCGATACACTGATTCATTTTTGCAGTGTTTTGAAATGGGCCATCACAAAATGACAATTTTTTTTGTTGGCGCACCAAAAATATTGTTGTCGCTCTATAGTATTAATATTGAACCACTGTACTCACATGAACTGATTTAAATATGTTTTTAGTACGTTTATGGATCTTGAGAGAGGAAGTGTCATTGCTCCCTATGCAGGCCTCACAGAGCCATTAGATTTCAACTAAAATATCTTAATTTGTGTTCCGAAGATTAACGAAGGTCTTGAGGGTAAGTAATAAATTACAGAATTTTCATTTTTGGGTGAACAAACCCTTTAAGATGCATTGTAATGACAAACAGTGATCTAGCCATTTTTTACTTTATTAATAGTTATGGCAAAAAAGTCTGTGTACACATCTGGCCTAAATGTTTATCTTTTGTTTTGAGGTTTTCAGCTTTGCTTGGCATTCTGTGCACATACATAAAGTATAACAGTGACGCTGCGATTACGTCCTATAAATAACGCAAACTAAGGTGACATTTACCATAAAGAAATGTCCTGCTCCAATCAGTTTCTGAGGCTCAGGCTCGAATTGATACGGTGAAATTGGCGTTTCGTTTCTGGCACACAGTTGGCGTGGTAGACCAATCACAAAGGATTGGGCCATCTGACCAATCAGAGCAGGCTCATGGAAAGGAGGGGTTTAGATAGACTGATTCTTCAAACTGCTTCTAACGAATCGTTTATGAATCATACATAAAAAAAAACAAACAAAAAAAAAAACAATTCAGGGTCAGTGATGGTAAAGTTGCAATTTTCTAATTGGAAAAAAGAAATGACTACAGTCTGACTCTGTTGGGAGAGTTCTCTTTCCCGGGCAGAGAGTGAAGACATAGCAGCACTCATGGGCCCCAATCTCCATTTTTAGTGTATCTCTGTGGCAGAATCACAGCGCCACATACTGGTCTGGCATGTATAATACATTGTTTTGAGTCTGTTTCAGTGGTTTCACGCCGTTTTTATGGAATTTTTTTCAAAAAGCATGTGGATAAACCCTGTGCGCTGTATATAAACTTTAGTAAAGCTTAGTAATGAAGCTTTACTTTAGTAAAGCTAATAGGCTTAGTAGCTTCTGCGGAACAAACACAAGTATGTAGTCCACCAATGTTGTTGTTGCTGTTTTGTGACATAGCGGTGTCTGACCAGGTTCAAGAAGTGGGGTGGAGACTTCATCGTTTCACAAAATATACGGATTGGCTGTTCCGTTTGGACAAAACACCAATATGAAAAAACATTTTTATGTATAAAGCTAAACGTGTCCACGTGTGTACGGGCTTCTTATCTGATGGTAGTCCTGGTGACATAGGCCATCTGCTCTAGTGACTCTTTTCGGGGGATGGTTCATTACTAAAGCCGGGTTCACACTGTGCGATTTATAATAGTCCTTTTCGATGGTTACTTGTCAGACTGTACGAACATGATCCTCATGTCACACTGTGGGATCTCAGATGTCATTAATGTCAGACTGCACGACAGTCAAAACGCGTTAAAAACGGACGCGCACATGAAAACTTGTCCAGAGTTTTACATCATCAAAACATACACATTCGTTGACAGTGAGCTGCGTTACACACAGGACTGAAATGGTGGCTAACAACGACATCTCTATCATTAATTTCGATCACGGCTTGTCTTGAAAAACGAAGACAATTTGACGTTCGTCGTAGGAGAAGTCACACTGGAGGATTGTGCGCCAAATCTTCTGACACTGCCAGAATTTCGTCTGAGGTAAAATTTGATCGCAACGGTCATTAATCGGCTGTCGGTGAACATGTCAAACTAGCGATCAAAGACAACAGATTTTAGGCTAGGATTATAGGAATCTTTTAGGATTTGAAAAATTTGTCTCAGACGACCAAATCTTGGCCAAAATCGCACAGTGTGAACCCGGCTTAAGAAGTTACATATACGTGCAAATTTCAGCTATTTATAAATGTTAACTAGATTATCTTCATTACCTGTCTATGTATATTTATGCTGAAATATAATTTAATAATGGTTTCCATAAAAAAAAAAAAAAAAAAACATCTATCACGTGTCATTATGTGTAGTGAGTTGGCTTACATGATTTATGTTTTGCGCTTCAGATGTTAAGGGAACACAGTGAGCATCGATGCGGCCTGGTTTACATTGTGCATTGAAGGACTTTTTAGGGAGTGAACATTTCAGTGCACTGATAGGATTTTGTGATAGAGACAGCCTTTAAAATGGCTCACTGATCAGTGCCCTGTAAGTGGAGCAGAGTCGAAAGTGTGCATGTGACAACTATATCATCATGATTATTTGAATAGAATGACTAATTTGAAAATAAAATCATTTAAATTATTTTGTTAAATATCACTTAGTGAAGCTCTTTTTTTGTGAAATAGTGTCTGTGGCAAGGTCTCTGGGTCAAGTTAAACCACAGCGCCCTGCTGAAAATCCAGCATAAACCAGCACAAATGCCTTGTTGGTCAAAGTTAGTGCTAGTATAGTGTTGTTCTAGCTAATGGTCCAGCATAGTAATGCTGTTCTCAAGTAGAGATGGTTTACCAGCATGGTCTTTTTTGTGAAGGTGGTTAACCAAGATGGGTGGAGTGTTTTCCTTGGTGTGAATAGGCCAGTTTTGTGTATGCAAGCATTATTGTGAGAACAGGGTTAAATAAAAAAATAAGTAAAATGTACAGTGGGTTCTTGCTGCTACTGAGGTGGGATATGGGTAAGGTTAGGAATTTGGTTGTTAAGTCAGACGTCACGCGGCAGTGCTTCTGGGTCCAAGCGCTCATCTCATACCACAAGAAAACAACAAATGGTGCTAATATACACACATGATGTGGTGTAATACTACCCACAAATTATAATCATAACCTTTATCTCCATACCAAAATTCCAGATGGCCAGACAGGTATTCATCTTATAAATTGTTAATATATTGTCTGTGATGCTGTGAGCATGTGTCAAAATGTTTCAAAGGACACAATTGCTGAAACAGAAATAATTTAAGTGCCCAAAAGGAAAACACTAAATCATCACAAAGTTGACTGGTATATAATATGTTGATATGCTAATGCTGATTTTGGAGTTGTCTGAGCATATTCTGGTGAGTTATCATTGATTTTGTTTGCAGTTGATTTCATCTAAGGCGGTGAGTTGTTGTGCTGTCTGCTTGTCTCCTCTGTTTCTGTTTTTCTTTTCTTGTTGTTCCTCTTTCTTTTGGTGCTTGTTAACTGCAGGTGTCATCACTAATGGTACAATGACAATGTATTTTATTTCCTTAAATAAAAATTCATAAAAATACTTGGAAAAAATATCTTGGTCTTTAATTAACTATGAACACACAGTAAGAAAGTTTTATTGTGGTCTTACTGGGATCTTACCAGCAACCAAAATAAAACATTTGCTGATCCACCAGCTCACCTGCTTCCTATGACCAGTAACCAGCATCATGTGCTTAACATACCTTATGCTGGTGATCAGCAATGCTGATTTTTTTCAGTAAGGCTGTCAGGGATCTAAGGAGGAAATAGCAACCACACCCCCACTTCATTCTATAGACAGGTATCAGACGAAAGGCACACTCCACCTAAAGCAAAACACCTGAAAATCTTTGAAAGATGCAGACTTCAAAGGCAATGCCTTCGACAGTCATGAAGTTCGGTTGTTAAATGAGAAGTTGTAGCCTAAGGAGGATCGTTCTTGTCACCTAACAACTGTGACAGCTGCTGTTGATGAGTGGCAGTAATTTTTGTACTGGACTTTATTTAAAGTTTTATTAAACTGTCTGAAAACAAAACAGGGTTCACAAACTGAAGGGAAACAAAGGACACATTTGGAAGCAGCCTTCGTCGTGCCGCTGTGACGCAATTGGTCTTCGCAGCTATTGTATCAGCTTCACTTCCTGGTACATTGGTGCAGCACCCAAATCTGTAGTGCCAGTCAATTGAAACCAATCATATCAGGAAGCGCTTGCCATTTTTATTTGGCCTCTGGTGACTTCCTCATCACTAGAGAAATCAAACTTAACAAAAATGTTAGGAGTGGTGTTCCTTACATTGAGCTGACAAACTAGAGTGTGGGAAGTTTTATCATTGCCGGCTGCAACCATCTCAGAATCATGCTAGTATGGTATCCAGTTGCTTGTGACATCACATCGTCAAACCTTTGGGACCACTGATGTCACTGGTAGACTGGTGTTTACCAGATTATGGGTCAAGGAAAGAATATCATTGACTAGGGACTTTAATTTTATTAGCCTCTCTGTCACTGCCAGCAGTTTCTTTTATTGTTTTCAATCAATCTTAACCAGTATACCTGTTTGTTCATGAATTAGCATTAAATTAATAATTAAAAATATAATGTAAAGGAATAGCAGATAAACAGATAATTTGTATCTTCCCTTATTTATTGGGACCTCTCAGAAAGAAACCAGGGGCCGTATTCACAAAACATTTTATCTTACCATTAAGAGTTCTCCTAAATGGCAGTAAAAGTTCTTAGCTAAGAGTTTTCTCTTAAAACCTATTCTCAAAGCTGCTGAGACAAACCTTTACTAAGGAATAGACTGAAGTCTTAAGCTAAGAGTAAGGGTGGGGTTGACCTCGTTGCTATGGAGTAAACACACAGTGATTGGCTGATGGGGGAGGAGTCAGCGATTTAGTCATAGAAATATTGTAGAATGAGGTGTCATGTTTCCATATTAAAATAAAGGCTTTAAAATACAAATGTTGCCATATTCTAATAAAGGTTTTAAAATACAAATGTTGTCATATTTAAATAAAGGTTTTAAAATGTAGTCTAAGTGTCACTAATTAAACTAGTATATACAGTTAATTGTCTGCCTCTTAGATGTCTGCATCTCAAGAGAATGCAGAATTCAAGCAACAAATTATGTTTTATAAACCAAGTTTGGGAGGAGCACATTCAAACAGTCTTTCTAATCAGCTCGAGAGGAGGAATACACAGATAAGAGCTGACTCACCTATAGTTACTTTGACAGTTTTCTGCATCTCGGCTGGGGATACGGGGAGAAATTTGGGTTTGGGATAAATTCCAAGCTTGGAGCCCTCGATCTCTTTGGACAGCACACCAAATACGCTTATTATATATTTTATTACTCTATTCAATCATTTGTAAGTGTGAACTCAAGAAAACCACTGCCACAGGTTATCGGACAATATTTATTTATTTGTTAAAGATTTATTTTTGGCGCCTCATCGTAGATTCAAATCTATAAATCAAAATGTATTGTATTAATGAAGAAAAGGTTCAGCACCCAAGGCTCTATCCCTATTGTCTCAATCGTGTACAGTATCTTTGGGTGGATTAGGACTGTTTGTGATTTGGTCTTAGTGACTTAAGTCCCGGGTATACTTTGGCCATCCGCGTTCGGGCACCGTCCGCATGACGTAATTTTCATCATGCGGAGGGCTTGGGGTCAGCCGCACACCCTGGCCGCGTGCAGGCCAAATTTCGAGACCACGCGGACAGTCCGCGTGCAACAGCGCATGCGCAAGTAGTATAGAAGAGTCCACTAGGTGGCAATGCGCACAGTATTGAGCACAGTGTTCAGCCGTCAAAGAAGATTGTAAAAAGACCTTTTAAAAACAACACGCTTGAAAAGAGAAAAACACGACAATGGTCAGCGAACTTGACGAGCGTTTGTGCGAAGAGATTAGAAAGTAACCACATTTGTACAATTCATGTTTGAAAGAGTACAAAGACGTGTTTAGGGGGGCAAATTCATGGAGGGGGATAAGTAAAATATGGGAAAGGATGCACTTCTTTTCTTTTCCGATCATGCCCAGTGAATGTCACATTGATGACACGATGCTCTCCGATGTCTGGTAGAGCATGGAAAAAAACTGTACTGCGCATGTGACGAACGCGGTCATTCGCGCGCATCCGTGGTGTAGTATACTTTGAAAGACGTGACTGCGTGCGTGACGCGTCCAGGCGCGGAAAGTTAAGTATACCCGGGGCTTTAGGAGTCCTCTTGACTACTCCTAACGTTTCACAGATTTAGGAGCTAGTTTTAGCGCTAAAATGCTTTGTGAAATACTCTTAGAGCAAAAATTTAGGAGTCCTAAAATTAGGACTGACACGCCCATTATTTTTAAGAGTTTCTCCTAAATCAGCAATTTAGGAGCTACTTTTAGCCTTAAGATGTTTTGTGAATACGGCCCCAGAGCATCTTTTAAAATTCAACTCATAAACATAGATGTTTGTCTTCTTTGTAACACTGCCATCCATTTTCAAATGTTATTGGCATATCTGCTAACTTGTACTTAAAATGTTCTTCTTTGTTCACAGAACATATTTATAGCATTGCTCATCTTAGGCCCATGCAATGTGTTAAACTAATATTAGAAGATTTGTCATAGCCACTTTTTTGCATATCATTTGCACTGCAAACCTTTCACACCCACATCGACATAGCCGGCGTATAAAATACAGGTTAGAGAGACAACTTATTCCATGACTCATTTTTGATGAGCTCAGCTGTACATTTAATAGTAGGTAACTGAAAAAAAAAATCATTCACTTAATCATATTATGATTTTAAAGAGAAAATGACATTTCAATATGTTTTTAAACAAAATGTTATTTGTTTTAGAAATAACAATATTGCAAATTTTATGAAGGTGTTATTATTACAATTCTAGGCTATTGTGATGTTAATTTTCACACCAATAATGATTTGACAGAAATGTTGAAATGTTCTTATCTCATTACAGATGATGGGACAGTTCCAGATTTATCTTATTATTTTCTGGGCATTGCTTCTCATGATCTGCAGAGGATGACACAGGTGCATCAAAAGAGTGTGAGAATGCTCCATTTTTTTTTCCGGGGTCCAATCTTGCTGGAGAGGGATTTGATGTTGTGACCATGGAGCGAAAAGGATCTTACGTGATTAACATGGAGAAATGGGATTTAGGAAACAGCACTTGCAAATTGTGCAAGAATGATTACATGAATGGAATAAAACAGAAGCTACCAGCAGCAGTTGTAGACTGGAGGACTTTGCCAAAGTGTTCAATGAAAGTCTCCAGTCAGATCTTTGAATCAAGTGAAGCACTGGTCAATGATTCCTCATCAGCACTCTCCGTCGACTGGAAAGTTGGTTTAGATGTGAAGGTTGCTGGACGTGCGGCCGGAAGCACTCATTCCAGGGAAGCAAAATTTGCAATGACAAAATCCAAAGAAGACAAATACAGTTTCACCAAACATGAAGTTAGATGCAGCTTTTACAGGTGAGAGCTGGCTTGTTTTTCCTCATAGAGTGACTATGAAAAGCAATGAAAACTTTAATTGGAAATTGCTCCCTTTTGATCTCAGTGAATTCAAAGGTATTTACTGTTTCTTTACAGATATCATGTAGCTGAAAAGCCTCCCCTTCATGCAGAGTTTCTTGAAGCAATCAAATCACTCCCTGCATCCTACGATCCAGACGCCTACCGCAACCTGATCACCACATATGGCACTCACTATATCAAAGATGTCAAGTTAGGGGGGCAAATGAAAGCCATAACAGCCATCAAAACCTGTCAGGCAACAATGAGTGGGCTTACAGACACTGCAGTAAAAGACTGTTTGGATGTAGAAGCCTCTGGTACACTCAAAGAAGTAATTGTGAAGGCAGAGTCACATTTTTGTAAAGAAAAAAAGAAGAAGATGGGGACAAATCAAAAGTTCAGCACCATGTTCAATGAGCGTCAGACAGATATTATCGGAGGAAACATAAATGGTGAAGATATTCTTTTTTCTGGTTCATCACACCCAAATTCCCTTAAAAACTGGCTTGAATCTTTGAAGAGCCTCCCTGACATTGTGCACTACTCTCTGAAACCCCTCCATTTCTTACTGAGTACTAAACATCCTGCCAGGAAAGGACTAAAGAGAGCTGTTGAAAAATACATAATTGAAAATGCCCTCATGAAGGTTTGCTCTGAGTCTTGCAAGATTGGCAGGAAGAGCAGTGCAAGAGACAGATGTGCTTGTGTTTGTGAAAGCAGTCAAATTATAAAGTCTAACTGTTGTCCAGTTCAAAAAGGACTTGCCACCCTGAAAGTTCACAACCTTAGAGCCAATGGTCTGTATGGAGATGTACAGTTGTGGCCAGAATTATAAGCCCCATTCATAAATATGATCAAAGATGACTCTAAAAATAAATCTGCATTGTTCATCCTTTTGATCTTTAATTTATAAAATTAGCAAAAATCTAACCTTTCATTGAAGGAAAAGAATTGAAAGTGGGGGGGAAATAACATTATGAAATAAATTTTTTTCTCCAAAACACGTTGCCCACAATTATTAGCACCCTTTTATTCAATACTTTTTGCAACCTCCTTTTGCCAAGAGAACAGTCTTCTTCTGTAACGCCTGATGAGTTTGGAAAACACCTGACAAGAGATCAGAGACCATTTCTTCAAACAGAATCTCTCCAGATCCTTCAGATTCCCAGCTCCATGTTGGTGCTTCTTCTCTTCAGTTCACTCCACTCATTTTCTTTAGGGTTCAGGTCAGGGGACTGGGATGGCCATGTCAGAAGCTTCATTTTGTGCTCAGTGACACATTTTTGTGTTGGTTTTGATGTTTGTTTTTGATTATTGTCCTGATGAAAGATCCAACCACAGCCCATTATATGATGTATAGCATGGACAGTCAGGTTTTGATTTTTTATCTGTTGGTATTTGATAGAATACATGATGCCATGTATCTGATCAAGATGTCCAGAACCTCCAGCAAAAAATAGGCCCACAACATTAAAGATACAGCAGTATATTTCATTGTACACATGGGGTACTTTTTACCCCTGTGTGCACCAAACCCATCTTAAGTGTTTGCTGCTAAAAAGCTAATTTTTTGTTTCATCTGACCATAGAAACCATCTTGTTTGAAGTTCCAGTAGTGTCAGTTACCTTTCAAATGTTCTATGGTCAGATGAAGCAAACAAAAAGACATGCCCAGACTTCAATTATTTCACAATTTCTCAATTAAATTCAAGAACACTTATGGGAAACATATAAAGCTGTAGGATTTTAGTAGGATCTCAAAATCAGGCCTTATGCATTAAAGCCATAATCTTGCAAAGCTTGCTAATAATTTTAAATTATGCTTAAGTATAAACTTTTCTCAATACATTTTATTTCAGTTACTTGTCTTTGTAAGTTGTTTTATTAAAACATTTACAAAACCTGATCTGTGTGATTTATTTATTTTTTGGGAAGAAATAATCTTAAAACTAGGGCTGATCGATTATGGCAAAATCATAATAATATTATTTTGCTCAATATTGAAATCAATTATTTAACATGATTATAGGTGGGTGATATGATCAAAGTTTTATTTGATGATATGAGTTATTTTAAATGTCAGTAAAATTTCACAATTATCAATACTTAAGAAAAAATGTAATACTGGGTTAATTAATGTAAGTAAAAGTCCTCAAAACAGTTACAGAGGACTGTCACGATCACCATCTGTTCCTGTCATGTTCCTGTCACATCCCGGACTACATTTCCCATTATCCTCCATTGCTCATCACCTGCACTCACTTCACAATCATTCCACACTAATCACCACACCCAGCTGCAGCTCATTATCAGGACTATAAAGGACTTTCACTCACACCACCTCACCGCGAAGTCTTGATTTCCCAGTGTGTCATTTCTGAGCGTTTCTGTGTTTCCTGTCTGCCCGTGTTTGATCTTGCCTGTTCCTGTTTATTGACCCGTTGCTGCCTGTCCTGACTCTTGCCTTGTATACCGACCTGTGAATGATATCCGCCTGCCTCGATCTACTGCCTGTACTCTGACTACGACTCTGCCTGTTCCCTGCTGTTCTTGTTTGCCCCTGATCGACCCAGCCTGTACGACTATGCTCACTTTGAATAAAAGCTTGCAAATGGATCTCTGCCTCAGTCCCACTTCATTACAGAAGACTTCGCCGCCACCACGATCCAGCAGCTTTCCCGGAGAGCATATAAACGGTATGGACATTGCTCAATTATTGTTGTGGAGTACACAGGGTACACGATCGCTAGAGGAATATGTGCAGGAATATTTGAACATTGCTTACCTCTCTGATCTACCGGACTGTGCTCTGATTGACTTCTTTTGTGATGGCGTCAACCAACCTCTCCAGAGTAGATTAAGACGAGAGGGACCGCGTTCATCACTCCGCGGTTTTATGGACTATGCTCTGTTGTTAGTTGGTTCTCCATTTACTGTGGGTGTCGCGGAGGAATGCGATTCCTCGGCTGGCTGTGTAATGGCCGCTGCACCTAAGGACACTCACAAGATGGCGGCTTCCATAACAGCAACACCAGTCCACGTCTCCGTTGATCGCCCAGAGCCACGTCACGTCTCCGCTGATCGCCCAGAGCAACGTCACGTCTCCGCTGATCGCCCAGAGCAACGTCACGCCTTCGCTGATCGCCCAGAGCAACGTCACGCCTTCGCTGATCGCCCAGAGCAACGTCACGCCTTCGCTGATCGCCCAGAGCAACGTCACGCCTTCGCTGATCGCCCAGAGCAACGTCACGCCTTCGCTGATTGCCCAGAGCAACGTCACGCCTTCGCTGATTGCCCAGAGCAACGTCACGCCTTCGCTGATTGCCCAGAGCAACGTCACGCCTTCGCTGATCGCCCAGAGCAACGTCACGCCTTCGCTGATCGCCCAGAGCAACGTCACGTCGCCGCTGATCGCCCAGAGTCACGTCAGGTCTCTAGATCAGTCCGGGAGTGGAGAGGGTTGCGTTCCAGTGTGACCGATCCACCGTTGATTTCAGTCCGAGCAGCTGGCATCCCCAAGTCTCCGTCGGCCGCTTCGCTCTCAAGCCAGCCGGCCGCTTCGCTCTCAAGCCAGCCGGCCGCTTCGCTCTCAAGCCAGCCGGCCGCTTCGCTCTCAAGCCAGCCGGCCGCTTCGCTCTCAAGCCAGCCGGTCGCTTCGCTCTCAAGCCAGTCTGCCGCTTCGCTCTCAAACCTGCCGGTTGCTACGCTCTCAAGCTCGCCGGTTTCAACGCTCTCAAGCTCGCCGGTTTCAACGCTCTCAAGCTCGCCGGTTGCTATGGACTCTTGTTCGCCGATTGCAGTGGACTTAAGCACCCTGGACGCGATGGACGAAATGGCTGCTTTGCCAGTGCCCACGGGCAAGATGGCCGCCCCTTCGGTGCTCACGGAGGTAGGGGGCGTTCCAGCCATGGAGTCCACCCCAGAACCCGCTTCAGCCAGTGAGTCTGCTCCAGAAACCGCTCCAGTCGGTGAACCATCGCCTCATCCTCGGAAGAGGAGGAGGAGGAGGAAGAAGGCTCCTTCTGTTCTTCCCCCTCTTACGTCCAAGCGTCTTGTCCTGCCGGCGCCACCCGAGCTCCTCGCTCTGCCGGCGCCACCTGTGCTCCTCGCTCTGGCGGCGCCACCTGTGCTTCTTGCCCTGCCGGCGCCACCTGTGCTTCTTGCCCTGCCGGCGCCACCTGTGCTTCTTGCCCTGCCGGCGCCACCTGTGCTTCTTGCCCTGCCGGCGCCACCTGTGCTTCTTGCCCTGCCGGCGCCACCTGTGCTTCTTGCCCTGCCGGCGCCACCTGTGCTTCTTGCCCTGCCGGCGCCATCCACGCTTCTAGCCCTGCCGGCGCCATCCACGCTTCCAGCCCTGCCGGCGCCACTCAAACTCCTTGCGCTGCCAACGCCACTCAGGAGTCTTGCCCTGACGGCTTCATCCACACGCCTGGCCCTGCCGCCGCCACCCGAACCCCTTGCCCACGAACCTGCGACGGGCCCCGCTGAAATCCCCAAGAACTTTTTGGGGGGGGGGCAGTATACCTAGGGGTGGGAACCCTGCACGGCCGCGGTCATCAGCGGTCCCTGAACTGCCGTGGCCGCCCTTGCCACCTGACCTGCCGTGGCCGCCCTTGCCACCTGACCTGCCGTGGCCGCCCTTGCCACCTGACCTGCCGTGGCCGCCCTTGCCACCTGAACTGCCGTGGCTGCCCTTGCCACCTGACCTGCCGTGGCCGCCTGAGCCACCTGACCTGCCGTGGCCGCCTGAGCCACCTGACCTGCCGTGGCCGCCTGAGCCACCTGACCTGCCGTGGCCGCCTGAGCCACCTGACCTGCCGTGGCCGCCTGAGCCACCTGACCTGCCGTGGCTGCCCGTAGCACCTGACCCGCCATGGTGGTCGAGTTCCTGGAACCTGCATTGGGGACCCTGTTCATGTCCGCATACCAGTCCCCAATGCACCCACCCCCCCTCCCTAGCTGTTCCATTTACGTCGCGAGGACGCGCCTTCCGGGAGGGGGGCGTTATGTCACGATCACCATCTGTTCCTGTCATGTTCCTGTCACATCCCGGACTACATTTCCCATTATCCTCCATTGCTCATCACCTGCACTCACTTCACAATCATTCCACACTAATCACCACACTCAGCTGCAGCTAATTATCAGGACTATAAAGGACTTTCACTCACACCACCTCACCGCGAAATCTTGATTTCCCAGTGTGTCATTTCTGAGCGTTTCTGTGTTTCCTGTCTGCCCGTGTTTGATCTTGCCTGTTCCTGTTTATTGACCCGTTGCTGCCTGTCCTGACTCTTGCCTTGTATACCGACCTGTGAATGATATCCGCCTGCCTCGATCTACTGCCTGTACTCTGACTACGACTCTGCCTGTTCCTTGCTGTTCTTGTTTGCCCCTGATCGACCCAGCCTGTACGACTATGCTCACTTTGAATAAAAACTTGCAAATGGATCTCTGCCTCAGTCCCACTTCATTACAAGGACAAATAAACAGTCAGTAATAAGAACAAAGAAACTAAATTACTAACAAAAGACAAAAAAATACAACGGAACAAAAATAAATATTATAAATAATGCTTTAGGTTTTTCAGGAAGATGAACTTACAGTGGTATTCAGATAATAGCCTAAAACAGACATTAAATAAAATATAAAATAACAATGCTGCATACATTAAAATAGACTAATCCTTATTAAAACTGCAGTTTATTCATTCAAGAGCAGTGAGTGATTTTATCTTTGTCTTTTGTTGTTAGATTAACATTACTGACTGCAGCAACAACGTCACAAAATCTGACGTAATCGTGTACCAAGTATGGGCATGGTCGAACATGCTGACGTAGACCGTTTTGAGTGATTCTCAACATATATTCATGACATAAATCTCATTTAATCCAATCACTGCGCTGTAGTATGCATACGATTATAATTGCGGTATTATGCATGAGAAAGTATCACTTCTGTCACCTCCGTCTCTTGTCATTCATAGACATATCGTTGGTGTTCGTTTCCTCAGTGCTACAACACAATGTGTTTTCCTGCGATGCGACCAGAGCAGAGGTTTGTGTGCATGTGGATTGTTTTGCTGTAATCTACCAGCACAAATGGAAAATATGTTCGCGTGAGAACGTATTACAGCGGAGAATTCAAATGTCACAAAAGTGCTGTTCATTCACCTCTGCACCTGCTCTAGCTGCGTTCAAACACGCGAGCCATGTGTATGTTTCCCCCAGCACAACAACACGTGTTGTTTGTATTTTGTTCGCGATGTGGTCAGAACCGGAGTTTGAATACGAACACATGAAAAATACGACTGTTATGCTATACACGCGGAGCGCGCATATGATTGGTTTCAGCGCAGAGCTCCGCGATGAGTTTAATAACACTAGCCACATGGCACATAGCTCATACAGAGTAAAGTATCCGTGTTTAAAGTTTTTATTTCACACATTCTCCTGCACCAAACATTAACCAGCACGGTGCACACATATTTGATCAAGTCTTCTTCAAATGAATTATATGTGCAAACTGGATACTGATACAGTGGTGTAGCCTATCTGAATGTGACGACACGATTATTATAATAGACAAAAGATTGATTTTGAGACTGCAGTGCTCTTAAACGTAATCAAAGTAGCCTATTATTAGCCCTATTAAATATTCTTTCGCATTCCCCTTGTGCTTGTGAGTTTGTTGTCATTTTCTCCGTATTCATATATTAATATTCATTATTCTGTATAATGAGTGTGTTCTATGTCTGTGCTTCATTGGTTGTTCTCTCCCCTCTTCTCCCCCTCTATACTCCCACTTTTCCAGAGCCTTACACGCCCATTTTTACTGAGTTTTTGCAGCTCAGAGGTGTGTATGAACAGGCTAAAACAGGAGGGGTTCATGACCCTTTAAGAGGAAACTTACCAAAACACCATTTAAACATATTTGTGTGTAAGCTATTTGACCATTTAGGTGCATATCTGAAGCCCAGAGTATACTTCGCTTATGCGCGTCCTGCCCCGTCTCAGAGCGCATGCACAGGAGGCCACCTAACAATATCTCTTTCATGGCTTATGCTTTTAATAACACTGTTAAATATCAAGCATCCTGAGCAATTCCACCGAATGGGTGACATTTCTGTCCCTAGGACATTGTATGTATAAATACGCCTGAAAATTAACTCTAAAGTACATTTTATTATCAGGCAAAGAATCCTAAACATTCATCTCACTACAAATTTAAAATATATAATTTAAAACATTATTAAAAACTACTGAGAACACTAAAAAAATAGCATTTGTTACAAGTCCCCGCTATCTAAAACTTAACTTTATCATGAAATATAATCTTTAAAATCTTTCTGAAATCTTTTTTTTTTTTTTGACTCCATCTACCATTTATGCTAAATAAAAAGAAATTTCATAAGAAATCCATAATATGTTATATAAAATACACATTTTAGTCGTGTCCCCAGGTTTTCACTCAGTCCTGTTACTCTCACACATTGCCCCCTCTAAAAAACTTGGAACATGCCACAAGACACATTTTCAACAGGAAGTTGCATCATCTGGATCTTATGCAGGCCATGAGAAGACCAAAAGTAAGTCCTCTCATTTTAATGTATATATATTTGATGAAATTGTAACTATGACCGAGAAGGTCAATCTCAACATACTTTCCTGTTACCTAAATTATTTCTTAGATGTTATTTATCTATTTTAAAAATATGAACTTTAAGTAAGTCGCTAGAATTTGCTTATCCTCGTGCTATTAGCATGTATGTCATGTGGCCCTGTCATGTATTTGATAATTTTTTGCTTAAAAACTCAATCCAGTTCCTTGCAGTCCTGTAACTGAAAAATAACAGGAGTGAGTAAAAGTAACAGAATTGAGTAGAATCATCTGTTTTGTTGATTTAATAGGGTGAATTTTAGTTGATATAATACTATTCACCTGTACCATGAGTTTACAGTTGAAATTACTTAAATTGTACATTTTTAGGATTAGCTTTACAATGTGAATACCATATTTACAGGAAGCCAGTCCACCACAAAGTGGCTTAAACTTAAACTCTTTCCACTTCCTTCGCTGTGATGTACTACTAGCACATAGTACATCCCTTCAACCCAGAAATCTCACTCACACACATGCATACACGGCAATGTACACACTCTCTTTCTCACACACATGCACACACATATGGATTCTCATTCCTGTTACTCAGTGTTAATTCCTGTTACAAAGTGCTCATTCCTGTTACTGAATTGTATTTTTTTTTCTAAAAATCTAAAGTTAAACTACTGTTTTTATCAGTTTTGTTTGGTCCATCATTTATACAATTGTTAAATAAATTAAATTATTTAAAAAATGATAAACCTGAGGCTTGCGTCTTCTTTTAAATGAAAAAAAAAAAAAAAAAGGTTTCGCATTTATTAAAATATACCTTGCCTTAATATAAAGTGATTTTTTTAGTCACAAATATCAATTATTTGAACAAATAACCATTTCTTTAAAATAAACACTTTCTTGAGGTGAATACAAAGGAATTAACTGACATGCTTTTAAACATGCTTTTTAAAGGGCACATGAGTTTTGGTAACAGGACTGAGAAAACGTACATCCATCTTCTGCTTTGAAACCTTGTAAAAATTAAATAAAGTTGCCTGAGATTGACCAATACATATTTTGAATAATTTAATATGTGTAGTATTAGATTCAGTGTTGAAAAAAGATTTTAAAAATAAAGTTTAATTTCAAAGAGTTACAACAAGCAGATGCCACCCATTCAGTGGAATGGCCCTCCCACAGTTTAGCAACAGTAGACTGCATTTTACAGTACAACACCCACTTATTTGGCTGATTTGGATGTCAAGTTTGGGCTTTTAGGGAGGAATGAAAGTGTACTGCTGTAAAGGAAAGGAAGGTGCATTGGACGGAATGCGGCAGTGGCACAATAATCATTTCACGTCAATTATCCTGTTTTCATAATCACTGGAAGCCAAAATCGAAAATCAATTATGGTTAATCATACAGCCCTGCCTAAAACTGATGGCTGTTCTGCAAAAGATCTGTAACTAAAACCTTCTTCTGGAGGCATTCCAAGTGTTTTCTTTTATTCATGTTTTGTCAACTCAAAATAAATCCTGTAACACTGAGTTAGTTCAACTACCATTGTGTTACTGTAACAAATCGGGACTGAGGCAGGGGATCCAAATGCAGCGTTTTATTAAAGATAAGCGTAGTCGTACAAGCAGAGTGAAACAGGGGCAAACAGGTACAGCAGAGGGTTGACATAAACGTAATCCCGGTACAGGCAGTGGTCAGGGCTGGCAGATATCACTCGTAGATCGGTAAACAAAGCAAGGGTCAGAGGTAGGCAGCACAGGATCGTAAAACAGGAAACAGGCAGGAACGGCAACAGACAGGCAGACAGATATAACGCTTAGAAATGACACACAGGGAAATCAAGACTTCGCAAACTGGTGATGTGAGTGTGAGTCCTTTATAGTCCTGATAATGAGCTGCAGCTGGGTGTGGTGATCAGTGTGGTGTGCTAGGGTGGATGTGGCAACAGGTGATTGGTGGAGTGAGTGCATGTGATTGACAGGGGGGATGATGGGAAATGTAGTCCGGAGTGAACAGGAACAAGACGGGAACAGATGGTGATCGTGACAGAATGTCCCCCTCCCGGAAGGCGCGTCCTTGTGCCGTAGATGGCACAACTGGGGAGGGGGGGTGGGTGCCCTGGAGACCTACAGGCAGGAGATACTGGATGTGCAGGCGGGTATGGAGGTCTCCAGGGCAGGTCCAGGAACTCAAGCAGCCACGGCGGGTCAGGAGCCTCGGGCGGCCACGGCGGGTCAGGAAGCCAGGGCGGCTCAGGCGGCTCAGGCGGCTCGGGCAGCCACGGCAGGTCAGGCGGCTCTGGCAGCCACGGCAGGTCAGAGTCTATAGGCTTCCCCAGCAGGTCAGAGTCCATTAAGGGCCATAATAATTCGGAGGCCCTTAACGGCCATGGTTGAGCAGGTTCCCCACCCACAAGCTCCCCACCCTCAGGTATACTGCCCTCCCCCAAAAAGTTCTTGGGGATTTCAACGGGGTACGTTGCGAGCTTGTGGGCAAGGAGTTCGGGTGGCTCTGGCAGGGCAAGACGCTTGAGTTGCGCTGGCAGAGCGAGGAGCTTGGGTGGCGCTGGCAGAGCGAGGAGCTTGGGCAGCGCTGGCAGAGCGAGGAGCACAGGTGGCGCCGGCAGGGCAAGGAGCACAGGTGGCGCCGGTAGGGCACGGAGCACAGGTGGTGCCGGCAGGGCAAGGAACACAGGTGGCGCCGGCAGGGCAAGGAGCACAGGTGGCGCTGGCAGGGCAAGGAGTACAGGTGGCGCCGGTAGAGTGAGGAGCTCAGTAGGCGCTGGCAGGACAAGACGCTTAGGCGGTGCTGGTAGAGCATGTCGCTTGGGCGGAGCTGGAGAGACCTCTGGAATGATCCCCAGGCCCACAGCGGCCTCTTGAAGGGCGTCTGCATCTTGAGGAGAGGAGGACGCCTTCTTCCTCCTCCTCCTCTTCCTCCGAGAGTGAGGCGATGGTTCACCGACTGGAGCGGTCTCTGGAGCAGACTCAATGGCTGGAACTCCGAGGGGGCGGCCATCTTGCCCGTGGGCACTGGCAAAGCAGCCATCTTGTCCATCGTATCCAGGGCGCTTGAGTCCATGGCAACCGGCGAGCTTGAGTGCGTTGCAACCGGCGAACTTGAGAGCGTTGCAACCGGCGAACTTGAGAGCGTTGCAACCGGCGAACTTGAGGGCGTTGAAACAGACGCACTTGAGGGCGTTGAAACAGACGCACTTGAGGGCGTTGAAACAGATGCACTTGAGGGCGTTGAAACAGACGCACTTGAGGGCGTTGAAACAGACGCACTTGAGAGCGTTGAAACAGACGCACTTGAGAGCGTTGAAACAGACGCACTTGAGAGCGTTGAAACAGACGCACTTGAGAGCGTTGAAACAGACGCACTTGAGAGCGTTGAAACAGACGCACTTGAGAGCGTCGCGGCCGGCAGACCCGAGTGCGAAGCGACCACCGGCTTGAGCGCAAATCGGCCGGCTGGCTTGTGAGCGGGGCGGCCGGCTGGCTTGAGAGCGAAGCATCCGGCAGATGCTTCGGAATGCCTGCCGCTCGAGCTGAAGTCAGTGGAGGATCAGCCACACTGGAACGTAGTCCTCTCCGCTCCCTGACTGATCTGGAGGCAACGTGACATTGCGCTGGGTGATCAACGAAGGCGTGACGTTGCTCTGGGCAATCAGTGGTGACGTGACATTGCTCTGGGTGATCAACGAAGGCGTGACGTTACTCTGGGCGATCAGCGGCGACGTGACTCGTTGTAGTGACCGCCATTTTGTGTGTGTTCTCTTTACAAATGATCAAACAATGATATAGAATTTACTATGAAATGTAAGACAAAAATAATGTTTTTGGACATGAAAGCATAGATGTTATCTTTTGTTTTGGTGTAGCCTAAATTACTCAGTTCCCTTTCGATACTTCACTCGTACTGCGTATGGGAAAGGTCTCCTTTTTCCCTGTTACTGAAGTCTTTTTCAATAATGCAGTGTAACTGCATCGTCATTGGTTCACTCATAGACAAGTTGTTGAACCAATGACGGCGCGGCATAGCTGCGCGGCCTATGGCGACAAAGCCCGCGAATATTCCCGCTGAAATGGGCGGGGTAGCTATATAAGCAGGCGCTTCGCCATAGGATTTCAGTTCTCTCTCCTTCAGCGACGACTTCATATAACTCTTGGCTGATCTCCGGCTGAAGCCTTCACGCCTGGAAGAAGCTCCCCTGGGAGAAGTTCTCGCCGCCGTCGAAGAGGCACTCGCAGCGGACTGAGCTGAGACCGCCGAACGAAGACAGCGCCGGCGCCCTCGCAGACTGCCGCCTCGAGCGCCGCTCTCGAGCCGCCCGCTTCCGGCCATCTCTCAGCGCGTCTCCTGCCGCCATCCGGCGCCGTTTAAAGAGCTTTTCCCGCGGCTTAACGCCGCTTTCTAAAAGAGCTTTCCCAGCGGCTCTCGCCGCTCTAAAAGAGCTACAATCACCGTTTTCATGGCGGCGGCGTTGCCTCAATGCCGCGCCACAGCTGTGGCACATGCATCTTCGCTCTCTAGCAGCTGTTCACCGCGCCGCCCTCGTGCCGCCTTCAGCATCTGAGAGCTTTCAGCTCATCCCCTGCCGTCTTCCGTCAGGTGAGTACAGAGCTTATTTTTCTACTTTCTCGCTGGCGTTTGCTTCAAACGCCGTCTCTCTGAAGGCGTCATTTGCCGGGTCCTCCCCCGCAAACCGCGTTCGTTGGGGATGCGTGCTCTCACTCGGGAGCGCGAGAGCGAGCTCTCACTCTCAGCTGAATTTGACATGATGCTCTCCCCTGACTTAGGCGAGACTCATGATACATTTTCTATCTGGGTGAGTGTATTTCTTATCTCTTATCCCCGACTCGGGCGAGAAACATGTTTTTATACTCTATTAATGGAGCTGATTTTGCTGTTTGTGCTGAGTTTCTCTATGCGTTGCTTGCCGGTTCCGCCCCAAGCCGCATTCATTGAGAAATATAACATGTCGCTCTTCCCCGGTCTCGGGCGAGACATATGTTATATATTTCAGTTGATAGTGTATTTCTGCCGAGTTTGCTGAATTTCTCAGCGCGTTGCTTGCCGGTTCTGCCCTGCAAACCGCGTTCTTTGAGAAATATAACGACACTCTCACCCATCTCAGGTGAGACCTATGTTGTTTATATATTCAGTATATCAGTCTATGTAGCATATTTATTCCAGTCTCTCTGCGTGTCGTTTGCTGGCCCTGCCCCTGCAAGCCACGTTCATGAGGATGTATGCGCTCACTGAAAGCGAGCTCAATGCTCATTTATGCTTGGTGGAACTAACATGCTCATTATGCTGGACCTCTGTTCATGTGACTTGCTGGCTCTGCCCTGCAAGCCATGTTCATTGAGGAAGAGCGGTCTCACTTCCGACACCGCTCGGCTGAATATATCTTGATGCTCTCCCTTGACTGAGGTGGGACACATGATGTATATTTTTTTCCAAGAAGCATATATCTGTTTGGTGAGTTTCTCAGCGTGTTGTTTGCCGGGTTCACCCCGCAAACCACGTTCATGATGTATGCGCTCACTGAAAGCGAGATCAATGCTCATTTGTGCTTGGTGGACCTAACATGCTCATTATGCTGGACCTCTGTTCATGTGACTTGCTGGCTCTGCCCTGCAAGCCATTGTAAGAACTGTGGACGAACCAGACAAATGAATCATTTAGATGATTCTTTCAAAAAATAATTCTAATTCAGAATTGAGGTTCCGGCTCCGGACCGTCTGCAGATAAAGCCAGGCTGATTACTTTTACGACACATGCTTCCTGATAGCAGAAGCGACATACCAAAGGGTCACCCAAGAAGACAGAGAGACAATCCAGACCCTTTTGTTTCCTTACTTCACAGGAGAGCCAAAGAGACTGTTGAACAAATAAATCTGCTTCAAAATTGTTCCAACAATTTTAACGGACTTATCAAACATCTTTTAACTACATACATTTTGCATTATGTGTCCACAAGTACTACCTGTAAACAGTTAGGCTTTAGAAACACTCACAATTCATGTAAATGTGTTCACTCTTGACTGAATGACTGAAAGTATGCCTTATTTGGACTTAATTTGATTCTTTCCCCCTTTCCTATATCCTGACTTGAATGAAATCTGTTTAAAATGTATTGTATCCCATTTAACAGCAATTATGTTAAAATGGCAATCTGCTAAAGCAGAGACAGACCGGGATGTGACACTTATGTTTTATTGGGGGCAGAGGAAGGCCCTCTTGAAACAGGACAATGTCTGATTGGCCAAGACTCCTCAGAGGTGTGACAAACAACTAAGTTTAAATGATCATATTGCAAGATAGTGAATGGAGAGAAGTTGGTTAGTAAACGAACTGGAGTTGGTTAGTTCTGGTAAGAGAAACCATGACCAGAGTACCAAGAACAATGGAGTAACAAGAAGAACAGACCAGCCGCCCATTCAAGCCATCCAACCTTCACTCACTTTTCTTTTCTTTACTTAATTTTCCTTTACCGCTGAAAGTCTCGTGTCCTACGTTTCGCCGCAAAATTTCAACCAACGACTTTTGCCGCTTAAACTCCAGCGACAAAGAGACTTCCTTCATTGTTCCACACGGACCTGATCTGGACCAATCATCGACTTGGGAAACCCCTCTCTGCACGACGAGGGAAATTCACCTTTAAGTCAACGCAAGCAAGTACCTCCAGACCAAAACTGAACTGGTGCATAAATGAATGATTCATGGTTCGTTCTGGTCCTTATGCATTGATAGGAATTCGGTTAATCAGATCACTCTCTCTCTCTCTGTCTCTCTCTCTCTCTTTCAAAACTCTTTCTCTCTCATTTCCTTCTTACTGCAACGCGTATGAATGTGTGTGTGTGTGTATGTGCGTGCCTTTGTGTTAGATTAGTTTGTGTTAGAATAAATAAAATCTCTTGTAGATTTTAAAAGGAAAGTGTCTTGTATTATGTGCTTTATGATTTAATGTCTTAAACTGTGATCAAGTTACCGTGCTCTAATCAGTGTTTTCACGATTGTTGGATATTTATATCCGTTACAAGAGCTTATTACGGCTCGAGCAAATGAACGCTGGACGAATCAGTTGCTCGGTCGTAATCTAAACAACTCTTTATAATTCCCTAAATATTTCATTTGAGCTAATTTTACTTCCTAGGGTGTTTTCCCTACACCATGTTCATTGAGGAAGAGCATCTCACTTCCGACACCGCTTGGCTGAATATATCTTGATGCTCTCCCTTGACTCAGTTGGGACACATGATGCATATTTTTCCAAGGAGCATATATCTGTTTGCTGAGTTTCTCAGCGTGTCGTTTGCCGGTTTCACCCTGCAAACCACGTTCATGAGGATGTGTCAGCATTTCTAAAAACTAGCCGGTGTGCAGGCCCCATCCCAGCGGCCCGCCACCCGGCGCCATTCAACCCCTTGTCACGCGGAGTATCAAGTGGGTTCTGGGGATAATATCTCAGGCTACTCGCTCCAGTTTGCTCGCAGACCCCCGCGTTTTGGCGGGGTGCTTCCCACTTCAGTAAACACGGACGACGCTCATGTCCTCCAAGCCGAAGTGATGTCTCTGTTAGAGAAGGGGCCTATAGAAATGGTCTCTCCCTCAAAGAGCGATTACAGCAATAACTTCCTCATTCCCTAGAGTGATGGCGGTCTCAGACCCATCTTAGACCTCAGACTCCTGAACCTTTCCCTCATGCGACGGAAGTTCAAGATGTTAACGCTGAAGCAGATCCTCGTGCAGGTTTGCCCCGGGGACTGGTTCTGCTTGCTGGACCTGAAAGATGCATACTTTCACATCCAGATAGCCCTCCATCACAGGTGATTCTTGATATACGGTCCTTCCATTCGGGCTGTCCCTAGCTCCTCGCACTTTTATCAAGTGCATGAACGCGCCGCTTTCCCCACTGAGACAGTTGGGAATCCGGGTTCTCAATTATCTCGACGACTGGCTCATCCTAGCCCAGTCACGAGCCGAGCTGGAGCATCACAGATCCGTGCTACTCGGCCACATGGAGTGCCTGGGTCTCAGGGTCAACTTTGCCAAGAGCTCACTGCTCCCCAGCCAACATGTAATGTTCCTGGGTGCAGTCTTTGACTCAGCCCGTATGACGGCTGTAGTATCGTCAGAGCGCGCTCTGGCCATTCAGCAGCTCGTGGCATTGGTCAGGAACAGAGCCTATCTTCCTCTGAAGTACTTCCAGAGGATGCTAGGGCTGATGGCTTCCGCCTTCCCGGTTCTGCAGCTCGGCCTTCTTCGGATGCGGCCTCTGCAATACTGGTTGAAGTTCCGGGTCCCTCCTCATGCCTGGCGGCACGGCCGCCTGGGTCTCGGGGTCAATCAGACCTGTTTGACAGCTCTGAAACCCTGGATGAACCCTGTATGGTTCAGTCAAGGTGTACCCCTACAGGCGGTGTCCAGAAGGACAGTGCTCTCATCAGATGCATCCAACACAGGTTGGGGTGCTCTTTGAAAGGGCAGACCGGCCTTCGGCTCGTGGTCTCACGAAGAAAGCCATCTGCACATCAACTGCCTCGATGTTGGCAGTGATTCGAGCCCTTCACGCGTTTAGGCACACCTGACGGGATGCCACATCTTAAGTCCAGTCAGACAGCATGACAGTGGTGTCATACATAAATCACCGGGGCGGTCTTTCGTCCAGCCGCTTATGCGCTCTGGCGAAGCGTCTTCTGGAATGGGCATTACCGAGGTTTCAGTCACTCAGAGTGACTCGCATACCCGGGAGAACAAACTTGGGAGCGGATATGCTATCTCGGAGCAATGTCCCCTCAGACGAGTGGATGCTCCACCCCCAGACGGTTCTCACAATCTGGGAGTCCTTCGGGAAGGCAGAGGTAGACCTCTTCGCCTCAGAAGACAACTCTCACTGCCCAATTTATTTCTCAAAGGAGGACGATGCGCTGGCTCACGTCTGGCCCAGCACCCTCCTTTACGCTTTTCCCCCGATTGCTCTGATCTCGCAGATCATCAGACGAATCAGGGAAGACAAGCACAGAGTCCTCCTGGTGGTCTTGCTCTAGAGGAGCCAAGTTGGTCCTCAGAGCTGTTCAGGGTTTCCACGAAAGCTCCGTGGTCGATCCCCCTGAGACGGGACCTCCTCTCTCAGGCGAACAGGTCAATTTGACATCCCCAGCCAGAACTCTGGGCTCTGCACTTCTGGTCCCTCGATGGGAGCCTGCTAACCTCCCCGGGGACGTGCTAAATACCATCTCTCAGGCGAGAGCTCCGTCCATGAGACGCCTCTACGCCCAGAAATGGTTGGTCTTTGTTAGTTGGTGTTCTACATGCAACATAGACCCAGTGGAGTGTGATGTATCCGATACTGTTTTTCCTCCAGGAGCGTCTAGAACTGGGTCACACCCCTTCAATGCTCAAAGTGTACGTAGCAGCCATCGCAGCGTTTCACGCTCCTATCGCTGGCCAGTCAGTGGGACGAAACAACCTTGTGGTGCGTTTCTTGAGAGGTTCTAGGCGATTGAATCCACCTCATCCTCTCACCGTTCCCACCTGGGATCTCTCTTTGTTCCTCAGAGCTCTCAAAGGGCCTCCTTTTGAGCCACTGTGTTCAGCTGACCTCAGACCCCTGATGCTCAAAACCACTCTGCTACTTGCACTAGCATCGGTTAAGCATGTTGGTGACTTGCAGGCCCTCTCCGTGAGCCCTGCATGCCTTGAGTTCGGGCCCAATGACTCCAAGGTCGTTTTGAAACCTAGGCATGGCTACATCCCTAAGGTGGTCTCGACTCCATTCAGAGCACAGGTCATTTCCCTCTCAGTGCTTCCTCCCTCGTCGGACGAGCGAGAGCTGGAATTGCTCTGCCCGTCAGGACATTAAGGACCTACTGTTGAGCGATCACAGCCTTACCGGCAATCCGATCAGCTCTTTATCTGCTTTAGAGACCGCACCAAAGGGTCTTCGGTCTCAAAGCAACGTCTTGCGTGTCAGATAGTCAATGCTATTACTCTTGTTACTCCTTCGTGGGCCTCAACTGCCCCATAGGAGTTAGGTCTAGTGGAGTTTCGATTAAAGACATCTGTGAGGCGGCCGGCTGGTCCTCGCCGCCCACTTTTGTCAGATTTTATCATTTGGACATCCCGACCTTACAAGCTCGGGCCCTCTCGGTATGGTCTAGCGGCCTCTATCGAGCTCCGCTTCATGCCACTCTGGGAGTTACTCCCCTTTTGGTAGTGTAATGAGGGTTCGACGGCTCCAGCCTTCTCACTTGTCCTCTGGTTCCCTTGCGGTGTCCAAGACAAGTCCAGTCGTTCCCTGCCGTGGCACGGCGCAGTTGAATTCGTTCCCCATATGCAGTACGAGTGAAGTATCGAAAGGGAACGTACTCGGTTATTAACGTAACCTCGGTTCCCTGAGATACGGAACGAGTACTGCGTTACATGCCGTGCCACGAGGCTGCGGCTTCAGTGTCGTCGCTTCAGTCGAATGACCTGAAATCCTATGGCGAAGCGCCTGCTTACATAGCTACCCCGCCCATTTCGGCGGGAATATTCGCGGGCTTTGTCGCCATAGGTCGCGCAACTATGCCGCGCCGTCATTGGTTCAACAACTTGTCTATGAGTGAACCAATGATGATGCAGTTACACTGCGTTATTGAAAAAGGCTTCAGTAACAGGGAAAAAGGAGACCTTTCCCATACGCAGTACTCGTTCCGTATCTCAGGGAACCGAGGTTACGTTAGTAACCGAGTACGTTAACACTAAACTGCTGTAAGAGTTAAAAGTTTAGCACATTGTTAAAAGATGAAAGCTGATGTTATATTTAAAATATTTGAATGTTAATTCAGCAGTATCTATTGTGTGTTAAAGTGGATGTTTTTTTTTATTATGACTTTTATTATGACGGGTGATATAGAAAGAGGAGAGCAGAAGGAAAGGAGAGAAAAAAGTTGTTAGTACATAGAAAGACAAACTTGAATTCTAACACTGAAATTAATAATTTGATACAATGCACTTATTGTGCACATACAAGTTTTTACATTGTACTTATATTTTAAAAAAATCCTGCATGTAATTATAGGTGTAATTAATTTATGTTAATTATGTTAATTAAGTGGTTTGCAATACAATATGAAGACATTTTTGATGTTAGTACATAAAGACACCTAATATAAAGTGTGAATGTTGATAATAAATATAGGTAGCCTATAATAAGACTTGCTCACAGCTCACATTTAGTCATTTTAAAGCTTTATTTGTGAATTCCAAATTATATGTATATTACATATTACATTTAAACTAAATGCTTAATATAACTGTTAAAGTAAAATTGCTCAGGTGTAGTGGTTAAATGGATCGTTGTTGATCCGATCCGTGATCCATACGGACCAAGCCCTACGGTTCGGCACGCATGTGATTCGCGGATCAATTTCAAGTTTAACCGCAATAGAGTGAAAGGTTATCATTTGCACGTGTTTTGTCTTGCTAGTTTACACATTAAATAAATATAAATCCATTCCAGCGCTAGAAGAGGCAAAAGAGGATTTAATTCGGTATCGCACGCAGAGCTGTTATTGGTGCGCACAGACGCACATACATACAAGTCTTGCATGCACAGATAGAGGCGCGTTTCTACGGAGCCATTAAAGGGACATGGTGGTAGAAAAAAAATTGGGAAAGAAGGAAATTTGACGTACTGGTGGAAAAAAAAATTGGGATGGGAAGATTTTTTTTTTTTTTCCAAATCTTTTGCATTCCCTCGTAAAAAGACAAGTCTGAAGGGACCATCTGAAAAGTGCAAAACCCAAAACACTTGCTCATTTTATATTATGAAAAATACTCAACTTCACTGTAACACATTGTACTGACACCAAATTCAGTTCATACAATCAATGCTTGATTTTCCTGCTAGACAAAAACAGAGATCAAGCATCCTGCAATACAATAATAACTGGAAAAAAGATCTCAAAGAAGTAGCAAAGGACAACACCTTGCCCTAACCTCAAAATGACAACGCCTCCCTCACCACACACACACACACACACACACACACACACACACACACACACACACACACACACACACACACACACACAAACACACCTTCCCTTCCCCCTGACTCAAGTCACTGAAAACTCATTAAGACATATAATGTAACTTGTGTATCTATTGTTTTTCCCTTTTTATGTTTGGTATCATTTTAAATGTCTCAGTGCGATTGATAAAATGGTCTCAATTTCACAGCAGTCACTGGTATTATGAAGAAGATTGAAAACTAAGGAAAATTCTGTCCTCTTTTTGGGTGGTGCCTTTTGTGAAAACCCACTCCTCTCCCCCCAAAACAGTTGCTGTTGGTGTAGTAAATATTTATAACCCTTTCTGTTCTGGTCTGTATATAAGGTAAATTGCAAAGCAGTCATGGGTTATTTTCTGTAGCCAGAGACCCCCACACAGTGATGGACAAGTGTCTTCGAACACTAGTCCACCACTGTGTGTATGTGCATTTCAACTGATGTTATGCATTTATTATTTCTGAATTGGCTTCTAATTGTCTAACTGTAATGTAATTGGCATGATATTTTACTTGACAAATAAAATGTTATATTTGGTTCATTCTGCTTTTTTCTTAATTCATTATTTCTAGTAGATTAAAGCGAAGGTATTACCGCAAATCTGTGTTCAGGATTGATCATACAGAAGGTTTAATAGATTAAGTCCATTTCGATTTTTGACTATCGCTGCCTTAAATAAGTTGCAGTTTTCATAAATATATAAAATCTATGCTTTTTGTTACGAGTAAGCAGAGCACGACCGACTTAAAGTCCCTGTAAAGTCAATTCTGAGAATTCTTTATAAACGCTTTATAAATGTTACAAATGTATTGCTGAAACACATTACAAAGTCTGTGAACTGTGTAATGCTTAATTGTGAAGTTAGAGAGTTTTTCACCAAGTCTCAGCTCAGGATTTTTTGGGCGGAGCTAAAACGGGGGTCTAATGACGCACATCGTCCCCCGAGCTTAGCCCCTCCCCTAACACTATATATACATGTTGATGACGCACTGAGCGGAGTATCGCCTCTAACTCTACAGCGGTTCAGTCGCTCAATCTCGAGTGTAGTTACAGTCCACATTTAGCTAGTAATGCCTTCGTCACGCAAATGCATATTACATGGTTGTTATAATATATGCTTGGTCTCCTTATTTAAATTTCCTAAAACGATGATATGAAGGATTCTAATGTGATCGTTCTACACCGGATAATTTTACAAACTTTCATCAGACAGCTGGAATTCACAGATAATCCGCTGTTTTTGGTGAATGTGACTGAACAGACCTCGTCCCCCCCTCCCACCTCGGCCTTCTTACCGTCCCGACGATAACCGATGATATATGGGGCCGGACAGAGTCTCTCCCATCCCGGCCTTCATCCTCCCGTCTCGCGGCACCGTCATTTGTCGACTCGACAACAGTCCGGCAGTACGTGCCCAAGTTGTTGTGTGTGCTTATGTTATAATTAGTAGGTAGTCCGTAACTAAAATGTGCAACCCTCTAACGTGATTCTTTTGTTTATATGCATCATTATGTTTGACTCATTAGACTCAAGTCAGTTGAGACGGCAGCTCTCATGAGTTGGTGTGGTTTCAGCGCCGACAGCGGACATGCCTCCAGCGTTTGAGAGCAGAGAGCGCTGCCTATTTTTTCGAGATTTTAATAACTTATTTCATTTACTTTATTTTTTAATCATTCAAATTTGGCTTGGTGGTTAATAACACATTTTATGTGGTGTGACAAACTCCGAACACATACTTTAAAATGACTTTACAGGGACTTTAAAGGTAGATATTTACCCTGCATCCAATGTTTAAGGTCAGAATTGACGAGTTTGTGTCTGGGAAGAGCATTCAGTTGGCCAAAGGGACTCTTCTAAAGTGATACCAGGACTGCAGTGAACGAAATAATTGAAAATATAAGGTAATCAGAATAATCTAAATTAAGGCATAACTAATGATTAACTTCTAATTGGAAACACAACCTAAGAATAAGAATCATTTGAAATTGGAGTCAGATTAAACGAGTGAAATTAAGTGAACTTAACAGAGGCCCTAAAAAGACATACACGCGTTAACCTTCACCCAGGCCGTCGGATTCCGTTTTTGGGCCGATGGGGGGTTCCTTACAGTAATTATCATGCAAAAGCTGTTGTATGCAAGTTGTGTACCAACATCATTTGTGTAAAGAAGGCCTTTATGTGCTACTTGCCAAACTAAGTGTTGTAGTACCTATAACCAACAGTAGAGCAATGATGTATGAACTGAATTTGGTGACAGTGAAGTGGGTTACAGTGAAGTTACTGAGTATTTTACATAATATAAAAAGCAAAAGGGTTTTGGGTTTTGCACTTTTCAGACGGTCCCTTCCACCACCTGCTCATAGAGACCAATTTATATATTATAAAGCACATTTGAGGAAAATTGTGTCATTGTAGCTCGTTGTCTAGGTTACTATGATTGGAAGAAGCTGCATTTGTGTTTTAACAACTTTTAGCTTACGAGTTATTGATCCGGGAAGCTCGAATCTGTGAATATATATTGCCAACTTTACTGAACTTCTTGACATAAGCACTGACTGCATTTCTTTATATTTGTTTCCAACAAGTTCAAACTCTTAAGAGCTGCGCTTTATTTGTGTGCATTAACGTATGAAACTAACTGAAACACTACTGCCAGCCATAGGGACATTAAAGTGGAAGTGTTTGTCCGAACTCACAGTAAGGGAATGCAAATATCTTTGGAGGGAAGGCAAAGTTTCTCGGGGGAACGCAAAAGTTTTGCGAGGGAACACAAAAGAACCATCGCAAGGGCTGTGCCAAGTGTGCGAGCGCATAGGGGCTTGCGCCAAAGTAAAGTGACAGCTGACTTGAAGTAAAGCCAATAAAGTTCATGTTTTTGTCCTTCAAAATACTTTAATACTATAAAACGTAGCCAAAACAATATTGCTCTGAGCGTGTGTGTGTGTGACCGTGATTGTGCATATGTCAGTCAGTGTGGAATCGCACGCCAAGTTCATAAGTTCAATTATAAATTCTGATTTTGGCCACCTCTGGAATGGATCAAACCATAGATATTAGCCTACCTGATAAGTTCAAGTAAAACGCTGGAAATCCGTGCTCTTTCAAGGATGCGCATTCATTTCATGTAGCCACAACACAAACAACAAATTGCCTCGTCGTCATCACTGCAGCAACAGTAGACTCTCCGAGTTGGCGTGAGTGAGTGGAGGTGGGGCTAATTTGCATATAATTTGTATATTCATTGATCCATGTATTAAATAAGGTAAGGTTGTAGAGTTACATTCAAGCTATTTTAAGGCCTGAATATTTTTTTTCTCACTTTAATTTTTGTTAAAATATGTCATTTTGTCATCAAAGATGAGTTTTAAGGGAAAAAATTGACTACAGGGGGACTTTAACTGAACAAGGTGAGAATGTGTGCATGGGGTCTTACTCTTAAAGTGACAGCAACCTATAAATACCTGCTGTTGTCTGTCATGTAAATCAAACATTATAACACTACTTTAATAAAGATTCATCGGTAACACTTTATTTTTCAGTGTCATTGTTACGCATGATACATGTAGTTAATATAGTAATAACTACAAATTATGCATAATTACATGCAACTAACCCTAAACCAAATCTAACTCTAATCCTAAACCTATAGTAAGTACATGTAGTTACTTAATATTACTCAGTATTTAAATATATAATTAACAAAGACACCTAAAAAAGAAAGTGTAACCGATTAATCTATATTAAATTTATACAGTGAACAATCTCATTTTACATTTAATTATTACAGTTCTGTAAACAAAAATGAATACTACAGTTAGACCTTGTATAGACCAGTAGACCAGTTAGACCAGTATTCTTTTTACAGTCTGTTCACTTGTCTTTAATAATGTATTAGTTAGGCTAGTAGTTTCTGCTGGTATCGGAGTAGTTAAAGTGGGCTAAGTAATATTTTTTTTGTGTGCTGAGCTGAAAAATTATCCAATCCGTGACTTAATAACTGTCACAGACACGTCAGGTTCCAAAATCCACCAATCACAGCGCACGCCATCCTCAGAGTACTGATCACCGCCATCTGCACCTCATCACCACACTCATCAACAGCACTATAAAGAGCACACTCACACAGCACTCCATGTCCGGTCTCGTTCGCATATACTTCTGTTAATGCTTACCTCAAGGACTCCTTGTTCCATACCTACCTGTCTCCAGCGTGACTCCTTCCCTCTGTGTGCCTCGTCTTCTGTGTGGGTGTGCTCCAGTCAGCTCCAGTTACCTCCAGCGATCTCCAAGCTCCAGCGTGTTCATATCTGAAAGGAAAAGGACAGTAACTATCTCCATTATTATCATCTAATCATCCATTGACTCTACTCTGCTTACCTGTTTCATGCTCTATGCTCTACTGGTGTCAATAAACGCAAGTTACCAGTTACATCTGTGTCTGCCTCCTGTGTACCGTAACAGAAGACCGGACCAACACCGCAGACCCAGTATGAGCCAACCGGATCCATTTCAGGCCCTGGTGGATGCGCTTTGGCGAACCCTCATCGCCAATCCACCGCCACCATCTCCAGTCACTTCTCCCTCACCATCACCAGCACCACAGGATCTTCTTCACCGCCGCCGTACGCCAGTCCCATGGTCAAACCGGCGCCCTACTCAGGATCGGCAGAGGATTGCAGCGGATTCCTGCTGCAATGCAAACTGGTCCTGGAGATGCAGCCGCACCTGTACCCGAGCGAAACATCCAAGATCGCCTTTATCATCTCTCAGTTAAGCGGCAAAGCATTGAAGTGGGCCAATTCCATCTGGTCACAACGTGGTGCAGTGACACAGTCCTATCCGGCGTTTATTTCCCACTTTCAGGGAGGTGTTCGGAAAACCGATTACGGATTCATCTGCTGGTGAGAAACTCTATAATGTAAAACAAGGATCAATGTCTATTTACGACTATGCTTTGCAATTTAGAATGCTTGCGGCAGTTAGCGGATGGAACGAACAAGCTCTGAATACCACATATCGCCAAGGACTGGAACCTCGGGTACGGCTGCATCTCGCTGCATGCGAGGACTCCATCGCCTCGAGAAGTTCATCCAGCTCTCCATCCGCTGTGCCACTCGCATGCAGGCGTGCCTCCCAGGGCACCAGGACCAGTCACTTTCCAACACGCTCCTCTGCCGGTCCGAAGCAGTCAGCTCCCCAGAACCAGCCAACGAATCCATGGATGTTGAGAATTCCCGTCTATCACCTGCTGAGCGCCGCCGTCGGCTGACCCTGAACTTATGTTTATATGGTGGCGCTCCTGGGCATGCTATTGCAGCGTGCCCCACACGACCTCCTCGACCCATGGTGAGTGCCATCATTCCTTCTACTCAAAAGATGAAACCACTCACCACTGTCATCAATCTTACTGCCGCTGATATCTCCCTTACAGTGGTCGCACTCCTCGACTCAGGGTCAGCCGGCAACTTCGTCTCCGGCACCCTCTGCCGGCAGCTACGTCTCAAGACTTCTCCGTCTCCAACGGTCTACCAGATCAACTCCATAACTGGCAAGCCTCTCAGCCGTAAGCATGTACGCACAGTGGCAGGACCCCTCAAGCTTCAAGTCGGTCTTCTCCATCAAGAGGAATTACATCTGCTGGTTCTGGAGGATTCCACCGCTGACGTGGTTCTAGGGCGCCCCTGGTTGGAGCAGCAGAAACCCGACCATCTCCTGGAAGACGGGTGAAATCCTGAAGTGGGGCGACACCTGTTTCTCTCGCTGTCTAACTGAACTTCCTGTGCCACCTTCTCCATCCTCTGATCTCTCCCTCTGTGCTACATCCGTCGAGAGTCCAGTTGAACAATGTTCATTGAGCAGCAAATCAGCATATTAGAATGATTTCTGAAGGATCATGTGACACTGAAGACTGGAGTAACGATGCTGAAAATTCAGCTTTGCATCACAGGAATAAATTTCTTTGTCAAATATATTTAAATAGTACAGTTATTTTAAAATGTAATAATATTTCACAATATTACTGTTTTTTTACTGTATTTTTAATTAAATAAATGGTGCCTTGGTGAGAAAACAAAACTTCTTTTAAAAACATTAAAAATCTTAGTGGTTCCAAACTTTTGGTCTGTACTGTATGACTAAAACTAAATGGCATTTTACTCAAAAGACTATGACTAAAACTAATTTAAAATTTGCTGTCAAAATTAACACTGGTCACTAGGCCCTTTTTATGGGGGCTCCAGCACAAATTTGTGATCACCTCAGTCCCCCAGACAGCGGCAGGCTTTGGCTCCTCCCTGTCTTTTCTGCCTTATTTAGTAGTCCGTAGCAGTGCAGCATCAGAAGCAGAGATATGTACATTATGTGATGCAGGACCAATACAACATGGTTTCCTATCCACTGTAAAGTGCTGCATTCTCCCCTCCATACTACTATGGAAAACTTCTGCCCTTGGGAAAAAAAAAAAAATTATAATTGCAATTTTTACCTCACAATTCTGACCTTTTCTCAGAAATAAGTGATATAAACATGTAATTGCAAGAAAAACGTCAGAATTGCAACTTTATATCACTCAATTTTGAGAAAAAAGGCAGAATTGTGAGATGTAAAGTCATAATTATGAGGAAAAGTCAGAATTGTTAGATAAAAAGCTGCAATTACCTTTTCTATTTTTATTTTTATTTATTACGGAAACAAGCATACAGAACAGTGGTTTTTCTCCAGTCATTTGAAAATTTTAATTTTTAATTAACTTATTATTGTGAGTGTGGCTTTAGATTGACATGAATATGACAATGACATAGATTGAAAGATAGAAATTAACACAAATCACAAAAACACAATCACACTGTAAACATCATTTGTTGGCTGAACTTAAAAATTTTTAATTAAGTAAAGAAACACCATGTGGAGTATAAGTAATGACCAGGCAGCTGATTGTGACATTTATAGCCCTAGAGTAAAAAGTATTTTTTGTTTTTTGATGTCACTTTGATTTATAGACATGGCAAATTGATAGATTCATGTGTTGTTATTTTTTAATAAAAAACAAAAAAGGAATGGTTTAATATAGGACAGATTAAACATACTCCCAATCTAGACAATTACTATAAGGTTTGTCTATATTTGTAATGCCATGCCAGCAGAGGGAGTCCTCACCTGAATTCTGACAGTGTGCTGCTCCCTCTACATTTTAAGCATGGCATGACCATACAGGCCTTGCGAAGTATTGCCAGCTCCACTGCCTTACCAAATGTTCTGTATCTTTTGTCTGTTTACCTTGTATATGACCATTTGCCTGATTATTTTAATTAGTGTTTGACTTGATTGCCTGTTTGGATTGTTTATTGTGTTTGATCATCTTGCCTACTTGACTTCAGCCCTTGGATTATCCCTTTGCCTGTTTGCCTATTGGACTGTGGTTTTTATTGAGGTTTTGACCTTTTGCCTGGCTTCACAATCCTATTTTGGACTGTTCTAGTTAAACTTTGGCACATGGATTCTTCTAACACGGCTTCAGCATCCTTATTACAATATTCTAAATGAATATTAATGAATATGGTTAGCTAAATTATTTGAAATAAAACAAATATTCAGGGGGTTGACTTGATCCTACTGAATGTATTGTTCCTGCATATCCTAGTATACAAACAATATATTAAAGTGCCCCTATTATGAATTTTTGAAAACTACCTTTCATGTACTGTTGTGTGTAACATAGCTCTAAGTGAATTAAAACATACTGTAAAGTTTTAAATCTGAAAGTGCACCTTATATAAAGTTATTGTGTCTCAAAATTAAGAGTCGACTCTGAGTCAATAAAACAAGTTATTTGTAAAACGAATTCCAAGCCATTTCGTTGTGAAGTCAAGATGAAACATTAGCATATTGCCCGCCCACTTATTGTGCATGCAGACACCAGGGAAAATTAATTTTTTCAACAATACCACAGCAGTACAATCTTTTGTTTTACTCCAGTCATTTTATTGACAACTGTATATCAAACCTTGGGGAGTTTAAGGCAGGATTGACAAAACGCTTGGCTTAAAATATGGATCAATACCCAGTTTATTTGGACCAGCTTGCTCCTTTGAATCTCAACCTGTAAGTATGATTAATAACTGATGTTTATATTTTCTAGTAATCGTTCAAAATTCATAGTTTTGTATGTTTTGTTGTGTAACGTACACCCTAGTCCGTATGTCTCCTGCTAACCAGCTAACTCACGTTTCTGTAGTTCTACTATTCAAATATGGGTCCAATATTGTCTAAAAATGTGTCGATTAATGCAGCTTGTCTGTCTTATTACTTGGAGTAATGATCAAGGATGGAGCATGACTTTTATATACAAAGTCTAATGCATTATCAGCTATTCACGTTTGTGCTTGGTTAACGTGGGAGATTACAACATAGCTGTGTGTCCGGTTCGCTTACATTGGCGTGCGATATTTGCATAACGCACCCCTCCCCTAACCGGGGCATATAAAAGGAGGAGGAGATGCAATCGCACTCTGTCTTTCGCTTCGGAGGCAAGCTTTGGTGTCCTACAAGCTGGAGAAGATCTTCAAACAAGCAGAAATCTCTTTCTGCACTGCACGACACTGCAGCGAGTCCGAGAGCTTCCGGGTCCGGGCAGGAACAACGGCTGTGAGACAGCGTTCCGCTGTAATTCCAAGTGGTTTGGTCTGCGATTTGGCCCGGGTCCCTTGTGTGTGTCTTTCACACTCTCGTGACACTCCCTGTGTGTCTCATTCATGAAAGAGCTGTGATTTCCCCTTCTACCAGACTTTACAGACGAACCCTGCATCTGGGCAGATGTCATTTTGTCTGTGCGCTACTGGATGTGGTCGTTCCCTGGTCCCTGCTGATGGGCACAATCGCTGTATCACGTGTTTGTGCATTCAGCACGCTGAGGCAGCGTTTGTAGATGGTTCATGTTCTCATTGTGGGAACATGACTATCGTGGTGCTGAGGTCGAGACTCTTGTTCCTTGGTTCTCAGGGAGCGGGGTCCCCTCCCCTATGCCCTGTGCGGCCGCTTTCTCTGGCTCCGGTCAGAGTGACGGTTCGTCGGCGTGGAACTGGACTCGGTCGCTCAGACTGCGCAACTCACCGAGGAGCGCGTCCAGTCAGTGTTGAACTGCCTAAGTACGCTAGTGCAGGACAGTGGCCCCACTGAAAATGTTTCAGAGGCTCCTTGGGCATATGGCATCCACAGCCGCAGTCACACCGCTCGGATTGCTTCATACGAGGCCGCTCCAACACTGGCTCCAGGGTCGGGTCCCGAGATGGGCGTGGCAACGCGGCACGTTCCGTGTCCCTGTGACACAGAGCTGCTGCTGTGCCCTCATTCGATGGTCAGACCCCTCATTCCTGCGGGCAGGAGTTCCCCTCGAACAGGTGTCCAGGCATGCTGTGGTCCACACAGACACCTCGACCTCAGGGTGGGGTGCCACGTACAACAGGCATGCAGCTTCGGGTCTTTGGACGGGGCATCAGCTGCATTGGCATATCAATTGCCTCTAGTTGCTGGCAGTTCGTCTTGCGCTGGGCCACTTCAAGGAGATGCTGACAGGCAAGCACGTTCTAGTCCGTTCAGACAACATCGCGACCGTGGCGTACATCAACCATCAGGGTGGTCTACGCTCCCGCCACATGTCGCAACTCGCCCGCCATATCTTGTTATGGAGTCAGAAGCATCTGAGGTTGCTTCATGCCATTCATGTCCCAGGTGTGCTCAACCGTGCAGCCGACGAGCTCTCACGGCAGCCTCCACTTGCGGGCGAATGGAGACTCCATCACCAGGTGGTCCAACTGATTTGGCAGTACTTCGGCGAGGCTCAGATAGATCTGTTTGCCTCCCAGGAGAATGCTCAGTGCCAGTGGTTTTATTCTCTGACCGCAGGTACTCTCGGCACGGATGCTCTGGCACACAGTTGGCCCCGGGGTTTTCGCAAGTATGCGTTTCCCCCAGTGAGCCTTCTTGCACAACTCTTGTGCAAAGTCAGGGAGGACGGGGAGCAGGTCTTGTTGGTGGCCCCTTATTAGCCCACCCGGACATGGTTTTCGGACCTAATGCTCCTCACGACAGCCCCTCCTTGGCCAATTCCTCTGAGGAAGGACCTTCTGACTCAGAGAGGGGGCACCCTGTGGCACCCGCGTCCCGACCTGTGGAACCTCCACGTGTGGTCCCTGGACGGGATGCGGAGGTTCTAAGTGGTCTCCCGCAAGCGGTTGTAGACACTATCACTTCCGCTAGAGCTCATTCCACTAGGAGCCTCTATGCGTTGAAGTGGAACCTGTTCGTTGAATGGTGGGATCCGTGCTTTCCTTCCTGCAAGAGTTGTCTGTTGGTTGGGTTCCATATGTTGCAATCCCTCTAAGTGTGTGATTCCATATGTGTGTTGTCCACGGTTACTCCCTACGATGAGCCCGTGTCTTTCCATTAGTAGAGTTTTCTGCTATCACCTGTCAGATGAGTCTCCCCCTACTCAGGTGGAGCCATCCCAGGGACTCGTATGCATTTAGGCCATATGTTCCACGTAAATTCCTTCCCCACTGGGTAGGTAGTGGTTCCGCAGCGTCCCCTACGGGTTCGCTTCCTCAGTGTAGTCTAGTTTACTTAGTGGGTATATCGGAACAGCAGTAGACTTCCCGGCGTAAGCTCGCCCCCTTCTCCGTCCCTTTGTGTGCGACAGGCGGCTAGAGCCTGCGCTGGGCACTGGAAGGGTTTTTTTAACTGTGGCGTTTTATTTGTGATCCCAATTCGTCGGTCACTACCGACGTACGTCGAACGTGACCGACTGAAAGGGAACGTCTCGGTTACGTATGTAACCCTTGTTCCCTGAAGGAGGGAACGGAGACATATGTCCCGTCGCCACAGTTTCTGTACCCTTGCTGCAGTGCGGACACCTGTTGTCTCCTCAGCAAAAACCAGAGTGCGATTGCATCTCCTCCCCCTTTTAAATGCCCCGGTTAGGGGAAGGGTGCGTTATGCAAATATTGCACGCCAATGTCCATTGGCTTGTTTTAGTTTTCTCAAAGCTGATAGGGGCTCTCTAGCAATATCCCAATTCGGTGGTCACTACTGACGTACGTCTCTGTTCCCTCCTTCAGGGCACGAGGGTTACATACATAACTAAGACTTTTTTTTTTTGATACAAGCTTGACTGACGTGACCTGCCAGAACTGACGCTAACGCTAATATCCCCCAACACAAACTGAGTGTGAAAACCTGAATGCCATTTTTCCACAAAATGCAGTTACCTGAATGACCTGATTTTTTTTATTTTTTTATAAATAAATGGGGGAAGCTTACACCCGTAGCAGCAGCAAATCTGATACAACAAGCATGTTATAGCGCATTTAGTTAGTGATTAGCAGCAATCTAGTCGGGGAAGCATACACCCATTGCCTAATATAAAATTATTATTATTTTATTTTAATTTTTTATCTCTTCTCTCTTCTATTGGGGGAAGCTTACACCCCTAGTGGCATCAATATGTTACAACAAGCATGTTGTAAATCACAGACTAGTATTAAAGTAGTGGTAGTCAGGTTGGGGAAGCATACACCCGCAGCAATAACTCTGAGTTAGATGCAGCGTGCAGCTAAGAAATGAAATGCAGTGCTTCCTCATCATGAGCACGATTTCTGCTCCAGTCGAGCCGATTGCTTTGGCTACGAAAGAGAAGATGGTGACTCCCATGATATCACACTCCTTACAGGACCATCAAGTTCGACATTGTTAGGGTTGAATAAGAAACCTTAGGACTGGTTGTGAGTTTGCTACTTGCCTTCTCTCTTTCCTTCTCTACTTCCACTCTTGTACATACGTGTGTATATTCTTGTATATATATTTAGACGTTTAACCTCTGTATTCGTAGTTTGCATATATTAAAACGTTATTCACGCTCGATTGTTCTGTTTGTTCTTTCAACTGAAGACCAAGTCACTTTAACGTTTTTTCGATCGCTTTATGCTTTGATGCTATAATAGCAAGTTATTTTCATGGCCAGAGAATAACTCCGTTCATAATATTCTATGAGAAGCAACGGTTTGCTGGACAAACTGGTAGTTTCTCTAAATAATTATTGAACCTGAACTAATCATATATGTAATTAATTATAATTTGTTGTAATTGATTCACAATATACGTTTAATTCCCCCTTGGGTCAATATGTGCATAATAATTCATAAGTATTTATGAATTATTATATTCATATTTCATCCATAAATTGATTAATAACTGTAGTAAATCGTTACACTAAACTTTCCTGTATCCCACCTCAATATCAGCAAAAGTGTTCTGCAATTCAATATGAACCCAATAAGTACATTGTACTTATTTTTTGATGTAATTACATAGTAGTTAAGGCCACTTAATATAAAGTGGGACCGCCATTTTTTACTTTGTTAATAGTTATGGCGAAAAAGTCTGTACACATCTGGCCTAAATGTTTATCGTTTTAGAGGTTTTCAGCTTAGCTTGGCATGCTGTGCCCCTACATAAAGTATAACAATAACGCTTCTATCAAGTCTTATAAATAACGCAAACAAAGGTGACACTTACCATAGAGAAACGTCCTGCTCCAGTTTCTGGTTGATCGATTACTTCAGACATTTCATTGTCGAACTCGGGCTCAAATTGATGCAGTAAAATTGATGCCATCTTTTCTGTTCATACACCGTATACAATGTCTTGCAAATTGATAGCTGTCATTCAGTTATTGCAATGGGCATTTCTTTTCTGGCAAGCGGTTGGCGCGGTAGACTAATCACAAAGGATTGGGCCATCTGACCAATCAGAGAAGTGTAGACTCACAGAAAGGAGGGGTTTAGAGAGACTGATACTTCAAACTACTTCTAACGAATCATTTGAGAATCATACATAATATTGTAAAAAAAATTCAGGGTCGGTAATGGTCAGGGATGGCCAGTATTTAAGATACATGTATTTCAAATACAAAATAGTATTTTGTAATTTGTATTTGATAGGGTTGATGAAAATGACTTCGTATTTTGTATCAAAATACTTTAGTTTTTTGTATTTTTGTAGTTTTAAAACACTGTAAAATACTTTGTAAGAAGTCTACTGCCACAGTCACCATCTGTCTCACCTTCCCCGGTCTCCACTTCCCAGCATCCCTTCGGATCCACACCTGCACCCAGTCATCTCATCTCTTCTCATCACATGGGCCGTTTCTCAAAACCAAGTTCGCAAACTTCGGACTCACGTCCTTGGTAGTTAGGACTTGGCAAGTTTGACTCAGGAGAACGAACTCCCGTGGACCGGAGAACACAAGTCCGGTGATTCCGCAAATGGAACAGCAGCGTTCTTGATAACGTCACTCAGCTCGCTCTGGCTTCTCCAGTTAACTCTTTATGTATATTTTAGCCAACAATACAACTAAATTTCTTATAAAACACCACTCTGCCTCTTTTCGTTTTATTTAAAAAAAAAAAAAAAAAACATATTAATAGTCTCAGGCAAAAAGTGATTGATTATCTGCAATGTGCATATATTTACAACAAAACGAAATATTAAACAACCCTGCCTCTTTTCGTATATATATTTCAAAAATATTAAATGTACTATTTGTGCATACTCTGATTAAAGGGATAGTTCACCCAAAAATGAAAATTTGATGTTTATCAGCTTACCCCCAGTGCATCCAAGATGTAGGTGACATTTTTTCTTCAGGCGATCACAAATGATGATTTTTAACTGCAACCGCTGCCCTTTGTCATTCAAATAATTGCAGTAGATGGGAACTTCATCTATAAGAGTGCATAAACCTTGCTTAGACAAATCCAAATGAAACCCTGCGGCTCGTGACGACACATTAATGTCCTAAGACACGAAACGATCGGTTTGTGAGAGAAACCGAAAAGTATTTATATCATTTTTTACCTCTAATACACCACTATGTCCAACTCCATTCAGCTTCCTGCTAGTGAGGTCAAAAAACGCGTTGTGATGACGGAAGTGATGTCTCGCCCATATACTTCAATGAGCGCGAGACATCACTTCCATTGTCAGAGCACGATCAGACCTCACTCACCGGAAGCTGAACGGAGTTGGACATAGTGGTGTATTAGAGGTAAAAAATGATATAAATACTGTTCGGTTTCTCACACAAACCGATCGTTTCGTGTCTTAGGACATCAATGTGTCGTCACGAGCCGCAGGGTTTCATTTGGATTTGTCTAAGCAAGGTTTATGCACTCTTATAGATGAAGTTCCCATCTACTGCAATTATTTGAATGACAAAGGGCAACGGTTGCAGTTAAAAATCATCATTTGTGATCACCTGAAGAAAAAATGTCACCTACATCTTGGATGCACTGGGGGTAAGCAGATAAACATCAAATTTTCATTTTTGGGTGAACTATCCCTTTAACTTCACTGTAATAAAATGAAATAGGCTATAACATAAAACAAAACCATGTCTCTATTTGTTTTATGTCAGTTTTAATGATCAAAAATAGCCATTATAAAAAGGTAAGAATATACAATAAGAAATAAAGCAAACAATTCAGTCAAGCGTACAAAATCAGCGCTTTAGTAGGATACAAAAGTTAAATAGCCATATATAAAGTTATGAAACGTCACGTTGCCCTCAGCCAAAACGGAGCCAGGGGCAAACATCAGAAGGACTAGCCGAGGTAGGTAACACTTTACAATAACAGTACATGAATAACCATGAACTAATACCTGACTTAATAGTTACTTCAACATGAAATCAAGATTAGTTAAGATATGAACTAATGAAGAGTGATCCTTAACTACGACAGGAGTCATAGGGATTCATGCATGAAAACAGAAGCCTTAACTATGCGTTAATACATGTTTGATAATTAATGCATTAATTAACATTTAGGGTAAACTAAATCAAACAGTCTCTATAAGAAGGAATAATACATATTTGGACTTTGAAATAAATTTAAACAATTTATTATTGTCAGAATTTAAACTACTGACATCCGCAGCTTCATTATAAACATCACTGAAAGGCACAGGATTAGTTTGCAATTATTTTCACTTATCCTCCTTATCAAACATATAAAATACTAAATACACTATTTATCTTAAAAGGTCTTAATCTGTTTTGTGATATTCTTTCCTATCAAACTAAACTACTGTTACTTATATCAGTTCCTGAGGAATCGGTTCCCAAAAAAAATAACCAAACAGGAAACATGAACTAAGGTCAGGGAGCATTTGCTGGGATCAGATTCAGAAGTTCACTCTCCATCCATACGCAGGCCGTGATCATATACTGTACCTCCATTCTCTGACTTTTTGAAAAGTCACACAACATCACTTAACTGGGCTGAATACTTATATAGTTGTGTTAGTACAAGTGTATTTGATAGTAAGTTAATGATAATCATGAGCTGAATTTGGTAAGTAGTTAACAGTGAATTAATTATGATTGTAATTAAACCAGCACATTCTCACCTGAAAAACTCTTAAAACTACATATTATGACATATAAACAGTAATATGTTTAAATTATGTGGGGTTTCTCCTTTACTATTGACGCTTGCTGGTAAGTGCGAGATGCATTCTGGGATACCTGGCTGTCTCAAGTCTGCACAAGTCACCTCTTGATACATCCTCGATAAAAGGGGCGGATCAAGAACAGATCTGGGAATTTGAACTGAACTTGGCTAGATGCGAACTTTGAATTGGAACAGTACTTGGACAGCGACTGATGACGTTTCACAAGTCCACAAGAACACAAGTACAGACAAGTACACATATTGAGAAACGGCCATAGATTCCCTACACCTGCACATCCTCATCAGCACTTCCTTTAAAGACTCACTCCTCCTGCACTCCTTTATCTGTCCTCGTCTTTGGTTATGTTGGTTGTTTCTGTTCCAGTTTGAGTGTGTTGTATTATAGTTATTGGTGAATAAACCTTTGCTGCTACAACTTGATCCTGCTTCCTCTCTACGTTTACAACCAGCCCTGACAGAAGGACAGACCTCAAAGATATGGATCATACCGCAGCAAACGACTCTCTCATGGCTGAGGACCGCTTGTGCGGACTACAGCAGAAGGGCTGGTCGTTGGAGAGGTATGTGGAGGAGTTTCTGGAGGTCTCTTATCAGGTGGGTTGGCCTGATGTTTCTCTCAATGCTTGTTTTCTGATGGGTCTGGATGAAGATACTATTCGCTATCGTGAACCTGCTTGTGAATTCTCACTAGTCGAATCGATAAATCTTGTTCTTTATTTAAACAGTTCTAATGTTGAAGTTGAAGAAGTTAAAGTATAAACGTATCCTCCTCGTCCAGTCCCATCAGAAACAAACAAGCCCTCAGACAAGATGGCCGCCGCCACGCCTGAGCCCTCAGCCAAGATGACCGCCGCCACGCCTGAGCCCTCAGACAAGATGGCCGCTGCCAAAAAAGACAGAACCAGACTCCGATCCAGTTCCTGAGTCAGCTCCAGACTCCGCTCCAGTTCCCACTCCAGTTCCCGAGTCCGCTCCAGCCCACAAGCCCGCTCCACCCCACGAGCCCGCTCCACTCCACGAGCCCACTCCAGCCCATGAGCCTGCTCCAGGCTCCGTGCCAGCCCATAGGCCCTTTCAAGAGTCTATGCTAGCCAAAACACCCAGAGTATTTTTTTAGCGGGGGGGGGGGGCTATCTGTCCCCGAACTTGGTGGCCGAGCCTGGGGTTAGGGCCAAGGCCATGGCCATAGGAACCTACCCTGCCATGGCATCCCAGGTGGCTAGCACCGCCAGAGTGTCTCAAGGGGTCTGCACCTCCGTGGCCTCCTGAGTGGCCAACTTTCGTTTCCTATTTGGCAATTTGTTACATGTTACTAACTCTGTGCCACATTAGTATTATAAGAATGTAGAAGGTTCTTTTCTCATTCATCCAATCCAGTGTCTTATGCTAATATCTTGCTACAGAACAAAGACTCGTAAAACTTCCCTCTGAGGGGGCAACTCCTTATTGGCTCAGACACCTTAAGAGGGTGTGACATCTTCACCCCCTATATTCACTGATCACAAGATCAAGTTTTTTTTTTTTTTTTTCCTCTCTTCTTCTCTTTTACTGACAAACGGTGACGTCAAGATGACGCTTTAAGAAGCTAGAAGCTTCTAAGGAACCCCAAGCTTGTGCCAGGCCTCAGCCTAGGCCTTCCATTCACCAAAGATCCTCTGAATCCAACTGGTTCTCTTTCATCAAGACAATATCAGCAATGATTCAATGGAAGCCTCCACAAATTGCATCAGGACAATTTTAATTCAACTTAGAGAGACATGCAAGTATCAAACTTAGTCTCATTATCGGATACATTGAGTATCCCTTACAGAAAAAACACATGAACTTCACATGTGCAAAAACACATGTGGTCACATGTGACCACATGCACATGTGATTTTTGCACATGTGAAATTTAACATGTGAAAACATGTGAAGTTCATGTGTTTTTTCTGTAAGGGATCCTTACCCCTTTTAAAGAAGGGCCTGTTAAAACTAAACTGATGGTTTGCTCAAGGCTGTTGATTTGCTGAATGTCAAACAGTGCTGTAACTTCTTGCTTTCCTGTACTCTGCTTTAGCTCTCTCTCTCTCTCGGTAAACTGTATCAAAGACTATAGAATAACACAAGACGAGTCACTCGTATAGTTTTGAATGGGAGAAAGTGTAACGCGCAATATGGCGGAATAAGTCCCGCCTTCTAAATAAGAGCCAATCGCCGACTGGTAAAGTCATTGCATCACTTCAGCGACCGTTAGAATTGCTGGTTTCTATAGAAACAATCAGACGCATTTAGGTCTGCGCATGCGCATTAGCTTGATCCAGCCTGAAAAATACAGTTTTTTGTCATGATTCGAGCATTTAGAAACTAAATTTATGAGCCAGTTGTTGTTAAATTTCATTAGTGATTTAAAATATGAAATTTAATCGTAAGGTTGGCGAACAGTTTTGGAGAATTTGATGTTTCCCCATTCAAAGAGATAGGGCATGATTCTCAGGATGCCCGAGAGGCATTTCAAAGATGGCCGCCAAGTGAAATGACTTGTCTTAAAGGGACTTTGACTGTATGCATGTATGTGCGTGAATGTTAGAGTAGTTTAAGTGTTTAGTCTAGTTAATAAAGTGTCGTTCATGTCACATGTAAAGTTGTCTGTGTTTTGAGCTCATATACTGGATTCCCTATTCATGTCGAACCTAACTTACAGGCTCTTAGTAGTACTGTACAATAAGATTGTTATTTCACATAATTCTAAGAAATGGTCATTTCCAGGTTAATAAACAATTAACACTGTGTGTTCATTGGACAACGGGTTAATTGATTGTAATATTAATTTTATTACATTAAGTTAATTTTATCAATTGATCAAAATATTAATCATTAATTATAACTAGTTATGATTAATTATTCATATTTATTTTGAGCTAATTTGATACAGTTTATTTTGTCCAGAAACAGTATAAATGATGTCTAAATGAGACCTTATAAGATGTTGAAAATATGTCCACAAAGACCACATTTAAACTAGGTTTTAACGTAATACAGAGGTTCCATGAATGTCTATCGGACGTTCAGCAGACGTCATAAAAAGATGTCATAACTTTCATTCTGGCTTCTCAGTGGGCGTCTTTTGGATGTTCAATATGTATGTCAATGCTGAACGGTGAAAAGACGTCTAGAAAGGACGACGCGAAAACTTTCATTCTGGCTCCTCAGTGGATGTCTTTTGGATGTTCAATATGTATGTCACTTGGATGTCAAAACAGAACGGTGAAAAGATGTCTAGAAAGGATGACACAAAAACTTTCATTCTTGTTCCTCAGTGGACGTCCTTTGAATGTTCAATATGTATGTCACTTGGATGTCAATACTGAACGGTGAAAAGACGTCTAAGACCTGTTTGTTCATGAATTAGCATTAAATTAATAAATAAAATTACAATATACAAGAATAATAGATATACAGATAATTTGTATCTTCTCTTATTCACTGGGACTTCTCAGAATGAAACCAGAGCATCTTTTAAATTTCAACTCTTAAGCATGGATGTTTGTCTTCTTTGTAATACTGCCATCCATTTGCAGAGGTTATTGACATATCTGATAACTTAAAATGTTAAAATGTTCTTCTATGTTCACCAGAACATATTTATAGCATTTCTCATCTTAGGCCCATGCAATGTGTTAAACTAATATTAGAAGATTTGTCATAGCCACGTGATTGCATATCATTTGCACTAAAAACCTTTCACACCCACAGCGACACAGACAGCGTATAAAATACAGGTTAGAGAGACAACTTTTTCCATGACTCATTTGTGACGAGCTCAGCTGTACATTTAATAGTAGGTAACTGAAAAAAATCATTCAATTAATCATATAATGATTGTAAAGAGAAAATTTAATTTTAATATGCTTTTTAATTTTTTTTTTTTTTTTTTTTTTAATGTTATTTGTTTATATTTTGTTTGGCTATCATTCTTGTTCATTGATGTTAATTTTCACACCAATAATGATTTGACAGATCTATGGATAATTTCTTATCTCCTTACAGATGATGGGACAGTTCCAGATTTATCTTGTTTTCTGGGCATTGCTTCTTATGACTATTTCTGCAGAGGATGACACAGGGGCACCAAAAGAGTGTGAGGATGCTCCATTTGTTCCAGGGTACAATCTTGCTGGAGAGGGATTTGATGTTGTGACCATGGAGCGAAAAGGATCTTACGTGATTAACATGGAGAAATGGGATTTAGGAAACAGCACTTGTAAATTGCGCAAAAACAATTACATGAATGGAATAAAACAAAAGCTACCAGCTGCAGTTGTGTTCTGGAGGACTTTGCCAAAGTGTTCAATGAAAGTCTCCAGTCAGATCTTTGAATCAAGTGAAGCACTGGTCAATGATTCCTCATCAGCACTCTCGGTCAGCTGGAAAGTAGGTTTAGATGTGAAGGCTGCTGGAGCTGCAGTCGGAAGCACTCATTCCAGGGAATCAAAATTTGCAATGACAAAATCAAAACAAGACAAATACAGTTTCACCAAACATGAAGTTGCATGCAGCTTTTACAGGTGAGAAAGCTGGGTAGTTTTTCCTCATATAATGACAATGAAAAGAAATTTGACCTCTTTGACCTCACTGAATTCAAAGGTATTAACTGTTTCTTTACAGATATTGTGTAGCTGAAAAGCCTCCCCTTCATGCAGAGTTTCTTGAAGCAATTAAATCACTCCCTGCATCCTATGATCCAGACGCCTACCGCAACCTGATCACCACATATGGCACTCACTATATCAAAGATGTCAAGTTAGGGGGGCAAATGAAAGCCATAACAGCCATCAAAACCTGTCAGGCAACGGTGAGTGGACTTACAGACACTGCAGTAAAAGACTGTTTGGATGTAGAAGCCTCTGGTTCATACAACATAGCAACTGTGAAGGTAGAGTCACATTTTTGTAAAGAAAAAAAGAAGAAAATGGGCACAAATCAAAAGTTCAGCACCATGTTCAATGAGCGCCAGACAGATATTATCGGAGGAAAAATAAATGGTGAAGATCTTCTTTTTTCTGGTTCATCACACCCAAATTCCCTTAAGAACTGGCTTGAGTCTTTGAAGAGCCTCCCTGACATTGTGCACTACTCTCTGAAACCCCTCCATTTCTTACTGAGTACTAAACATCCTGCCAGGAAAGGACTGAAAAGAGCTGTTGAAAAATACATAATTGAAAATGCTCTCATGAAAGTTTGCTCTGAGTCTTGCAATATTGGCAGGAAGTGCAGTGCAAGAGACAGATGTGCTTGTGTTTGTGAAAGCAGTCAAATTATAAAGTCTAACTGTTGTCCAGTTGAAAAAGGACTTGCCACCCTGAAAGTTTACAGTCTCAGAGCTAAAGGTCTGTATGGAGATGTACGTACTGAAACAGATGGTTTTGTATTAGTTGAATATGGCACACAAAAGAAGCGCACTAAAACTATTAATGATAATGACAATCCACGTTGGCCAGAAACATTTGATTTTGGTCCTATTAAGATCAGCATGGCCAATAAACTAACTTTTAAAGTTTATGATGCAGACAGCTACTGGAACAACGATCTCCTTGGTTCATGCTCTTTTGATCTTAGAAGTGGAGTTGTGCATGACACTTGTGTTTTTAAATATGGTACCTTCTTTTTTACCTATGAAGTGAAATGTGCTCCTAGTCTAAATGGCCCACAGTGTAATGAACACAAAGCTTCTCCAATGGCTGCCCCTCTGGCTGACATTTTCAGCTCAAGAAATGGGGTTCTTGTTAAAGACATGCCCAGACTTGAATCAGCTCACAATTTCTCAAATAAATTCAAAAGCGCTTCTGGAAAACAGATAAAGCTGTAGGATTTTAGTAGGATCTCAAATCAGGCGTTATGCATTAAAGCCATAATCTTGCAAAGCTTGCTAATAATCACATGCTTAAAATGCTTAAGTATAAACATTGCTCAATAATTTTCATTCCAATTACTTGTCTTTGTATTTTGTTTTATTAAAGCATTCACAAAACCTGATCTGTGTGATTTATTTACTTTTTAGAAAGAAAAAATCCTAAAACTGCTAAAACTGACAGCTGCTCTGCAAAAGATATGTAACTAAAACCTTCTTCTGGGGAGGCACATTATATCATTGTTTATAAATTGTTGATACATTTGATTATAAATTCATATAAACTAAATGAGAAAACTTTTGCAAAATAGTAATTGAAGCAAATTCAGTCACATGCTTTGTGTCAAGTTAAATCAGAACTATCAGGGGGCTGTACAATGATGGTAGTTGAACAAACTCAGGGTTACGTGTTAAGAATTTTGAGTTGACAATTCAAATCAATCCAATCGAGTTTTGTTGGTACCATGACACTGATCATCAACTTAAGTGTGACATCAGTAGCTCTGAAGAAAAGCTCTCGGACTAAATCTAAAATATCTTAAACTGTGTTCCGAAGATGAACGGAGGTCTTACGGGTGTGGAACGACATGAGGGTGAGTCATTAATGACATAATTTTCATTTTTGGGTGAACTAACCCTTTAACACTGCAAAAACTTTAAGATCTGCCGCACGTGACGTGGATCTGCATCCTATTTTCTCACAATGCTTTATATTCATTTAAGAATTTATTTAACTCATTTAATACTGTGCTTATGAGGATACTTGACAAAATGGGTATTTTGGCATAATTTTGTGTGTTTTCGTCCATTCAAGCTTAAAAGAGAACTCAATACGGTTAGTATGTTAGTAGGTAGCACAGCGGTAAATGCAACCAGCATGTGGTTTGAGACTTATAAATGTCCTTACCTATACCCTACCCTAAACCTACCCTTAAAACAATTCAAATATAGGATTGGTAGAACAATGTAACTGTAACACAGTTCGTAAATACGGGAAGAAGGAGGCGGGAACCGGCGAACGTTCAACAAAACTTTAATTCCAAAATAAACAAAGAACAAAATGAAAGTAATGCCGGCAGACCCTCGCAGACATCTTCCAGCCACACAAACATAATAAAACATAAAATAATATCCAGGTCCTCTCTAGTCCTTCACTGTTGATGCTCCTCCTTTTATGCTTCCGGAGCTTCTCCGTGAGAGACTCAAGGCCAGTGCGCCTCGCAGGTGGAGCTCATTATCTCTTACGTCACCGGCTTCACGCCGTTCCCTCATGGCTCTCGCCCGCCCTGCTCGGCACAGTAAAGGCTGATTTATACTTCAGCGTCGGACCTACGCCGGAGCCTCTGTGCGGTAGGCTATGCGTCTGTTTTCATTTATACTTCTGCGTTGTTGTCCGCGTCGATGTGCATGCAGACCACTAGGAGGCAGTGCACTGTTTAATAAACAGTACCCATGAATTTCCAATCCGTACACTCAGATTTGTAAACTGTACCTTCAGTTTTAAAATCCGTGCTCACAAATCCATGCCCACGTTTTCACAATCCGTTCCCACAGTTTTGCAAACTGTACTCACAGATTTGTGGCCCATCCCTCCTTTTAGAAATATGTCCCGACCGATCAACTATGGCTCACCTGTCAGTTAAATTGACAGCTTTTGCAGTATATTTACATAGTAAAATAACAAAAATAGGCTAGGGCCTAATAATAATGATCATATAGGTGCCAAATTATGTTTCTGCTGGTGGGTGCCCACGTTCCATACAATTAATTATACTTGGTGCTCATTTTTCAAGAGTATTGTCTTTTTCTTCATGCGATGATGCGCTTATGAATTCATTACACATTTATTCATGTCTCGTAAAGAGAAATACACGGACAGCAAATACAACAAAAGCACATATTATTTGCTGTAGCAAGTCGCACTCTTGCTGATATACCATATGATTTTGCAGTTAATTTCTTAAAATGCAATTTGTCATCATGCAAAATACAGAAAGCAAACTTTTGTATCAGGTTATGTTGTAATGTAAATATAATGGTAAAATTGTGTGTATTATAAATCTACCAATCAGAGAGGTTCCTGAATCTCAATCATTTTTTGAGATAGGCACCCACGGGATTGGCACTAATAATAATAATTTATTAATAATAAATCATGTGGTGTTGACAACTGTTTTTGTAATTGTGTTTTCTGAAGAAATTAGTTATTCTACACATTCTGTAAAAATATAAACAGTTATTAATGATATATTATATTGTTGTTGTTATTGATATTATCATTTATTGATTTGTATATATTTTCTATCTTGTTTTATTTAGTTTTTTTGTAAAATGTAAAATTTGAATAAAAATAAGAGTGTAATCATATAGGCTACCAGCTAATGTAATGCTAGCTAAAGGATGGTGAAAAAACGGATGCTGCATTAATTGCATGTTAAACTGAAAAAAATAATCGCATGTGTTAATGTGTTAATTTTGACAGCACTAAAATAAAGGTGACATCATAAGGAGTGTAGCAAAGGGAATCAAGAGGCAGGAGCACATATGGCCAACACAGAAATCTGACACTCATATCACTGCATATTATTTGAACTACAAAACTTTGACACCCACGACTACACAAGCATCATATAAAATGAGCAGTTAGAGAGACAACATATTTCAGATTCAATTGATCAGCTCACCTGTGAATTTAATGGTAAAGAAAACTGAAAAATCATCACATAAATCATATTATGATTTTGAAGAAATTATTACTGTTTTACATACACATTTGTAATTTGTTTATAATGTTAAAATATAGCAATATTGTTGATATGATCAATTTTATGAGAACATTATTTTCATGTAAAATTTGAAACCAATAATGATTTGACAGAAACATTTTCTCATCTCATTACAGATGGGGCAGTTCCAAGTTTACCTTGTTGTTTTCTGCGCATTGCTTCTCATGATCATTTCTGGAGAGGATGACACAGGTGCATCAAACAAGTGTGAAGATGCTCCCTTTGTTCCAGGATACAATCTTGCTGGAGAGGGATTTGATGTTGTGACCATGGAGCGAAAAGGATCTTACGTGATCAACATGGAGAAATGGGATTTAGGAAACGGCACTTGTAAATTGTGCAAGAACAGTTACATGAATGGAATAAAACAGAAGCTACCAGCAGCAGTTAAAGACTGGAGGACTTTGCCAAAGTGTTCAATGAAAGTCGCCAGTCAGATCTTTGAATCAAGTGAAGCACTGGTCAATGATTCCTCATCAGCACTCTCAGTCGACTGGAAAGTTGGTTTAGATGTGAAGGCTCCTGGAGCTTCGTTCGGAAGCACTCATTCCAGGGAAGCGAAATTTGCAATGACAAAATCAAAACAAGACAAATACAGTTTCACCAAACATAAAGTTGCATGCAGCTTTTACAGGTGAGAAAGTTGGGTTGTTGTCCTCATAAAATGACAATGCAAAGAAATGAAAACTTTAAATTGCTCCCTCTATGGTCCCACTGAATTCAAGCATGTTTATTGTTTCTTTACAGATATCGTGTAGCTGAAAAGCCTCCTCTTAATGAAGAGTTTATTGAAGCAATCACGTCACTCCCTGCATCCTACGATCCAGACGCCTACCGCAACCTGATCACCACATATGGCACTCACTACATCAAAGATGTCAAGTTAGGGGGGAAAATGAAAGCCATAACAGCCTTCAAAACCTGTCAGGCAACAGCGAGCGGGCTTACAGATACTGCGGTAAAAGACTGTTTGGATGTAGAAGCCTCTGGTTCATACAATGCAGCAACTGTGAAGACAGAAAGCCATTTTTGTAAAGAACAGAAAAGGAAAATGGGCACAAATCAAAAGTTCAGCACCATGTTCAATGAGCGCCAGACAGAGATTATCGGAGGAAACATAAATGGAGAAGATCTGCTTTTTTCTGGTTCATCACACCCAAATTCCCTTAAGAACTGGCTTGAGTCTTTGAAGAGCCTCCCTGACATTGTGCACTACTCTCTGAAACCCCTCCATTTCTTACTGAGTACTAAACATCCTCCCAGGAAAGGACTAAAGAGAGCTGTTGAAAAATACATAATTGAAAATGCTCTCATGAACGTTTGCTCTGAGTCTTGCAAGATTGGCAGGAAGTGCAGTACAAGAGACAGATGTGCTTGTGTTTGTGAAGGTAGTCAGATTATAAAGTCTAACCGTTGTCCAGCTGAAAAAGGACTTGCCACCTTGAAAGTTTAAAACCTTAGAGCCAATGGTCTGTATGGAGATACATTTACACAAACAGATGGCTCTGTATTAGTTAAATATGGCACACAAAGCAAGCGCACTGAGATTAATAATAATAATGACAATCCACGTTGGCCAGAAACATTTGAGTTTGGTCCTATTAAGATCAGCATGGCCAATTCCAAATTAACTTTTAAAGTATATGACGAAGACATTTACTGGAACAGCGATTTCCTTGGTTCATGCTCTTTTGATCTTAGAAGTGGAGTTGTGAATGACACTTGTATTTTTAAATATGGCACCTTCTATTTTACCTATGAAGTGAAGTGCGCTCCCAGTCTACAAGGCCCACAGTGTAATGAACACAAAGCTTCTCCAATGGCTGCTCCTCTGGCTGACATTTTCAGCTCAAGAAATGGTGTTCTGGTTAAAGACATGCCCAGGCTTGAATCAGCTTACAATAACTCAAATAAGTTCAACTTCAAGAGTACTTATGAAAAACTAGTTATGCTGTGAACTGCATTTTGAATCCATCCTTTATGCATGAACAATAGACCTAATATAGCCTAACAGCTCTTTCATCTGCTATAGAAAATAAGTGTATAAGTATCCTTAGCTTAGTTCTTCCATTGCTTTTCTGATTTATTTTCTGTTTTTGCATTAAAAAGCATTCTTAAAGACAGATCTGTGTGTTTTTGTTCTTTTTGGGTTTTTATTATTTTGGACTTGCAAAAAGTAATAGTATACACACTGTACATTGTCACTTATACAGTGCACTAACTACAGGCAGTGCTGGTACTTCCCCATTTTATTTTATTTTTTATTTTTTTTATATTTTACTACACAGTCATATTTAATTTTCTCGGTTCACATTTGAAGGCATAGAGAAAATAAGTTGAATTTGGAATTGCAAACTTCTATTTAATTCCTATTTGTGTCATATAAAAAGATGGCAACTTCTAGCTTGTGTATTGCAAACTATTCTTGATATATGTAGCGAATTAACTCAAAGGGGAAATATTAATAATTATTCATAACTCATTATGATTATTAATTATGATTAATTATGAATATGCAAATCCGTTAATCAGATTAACTGGACATAGCTACATTAAAATTAATATTACAATCAGTTAACCTGTTCGTCCAGTGAACGCTCAGTGTTGATTGTTTATTAATTCTAAGAAATGTTAATTTCCAAGTTATGGAAAAATAATATTTCTTATTGTACTGTACTACTCAGAGCACGTAGTCCGGATCTATCACTTAAGCGGCAATTCATTAGCAAACGGAGTCAGAACCAAACATGTCCTGTGCACAATCTTTATTAACTAACTCACAAACACATAACTAAACTAACAAACACGTAACATAACATACACAAAGGGTCTCACACACACATACACAAGTCAGAATGAGTAATGATAGAGTTGAACCGGAAGAGATGCTGTTACTAGAGCTACATGAAATGTCAAAGGCACTCTGGAAAGGACTCATCAGTTTCTTTTAGCAATAGCAAAGGTAAAGTCTTTACAAATCAATACTAAATCGCTGTTTAGCATTAAAATGTACGATACTTGCAAGATGCCTTTAGGCTGAAGAGCGTCGGATCTGCAGGTTGAGGATAACTCTTGAAGTTATCATCTGAAGTTGTTGCCAGTCTGTTGGGTGATGAGCACATGGCTGGGTGTTGTAGGCCAGGGGCCTACCAGCCTTGCGGCCGGGCCTAGAGAGGCCGGCCGCAAGGAGATTTGTTCGGTCGTCTAGAAGCAAGGAAGAAGAGAGGGAGTGGCACTGTTCGCTGGTTTTTAACCTCTGGTCAGAGTCACACCTCTCAGTTGTTGACCGGACCAATGAAGATGTTGTAATTCTGGGTGGCAACACCCCTCCTGTCAGGGCTTTTACGACCCAGAAAGATTAACAAGCTGAGTTCTTGAATCAGAACTATTAAATATTCTTTTAATACTGATGTGTTGCACAGGTATGGATGTACCGCATACACAAGCATTTAAATCTTCCCGCTACGAATGTATAGACACTAAACATGGCATGATTGAGGTTACTGTGCAGGTCGTAACATTTAACAATCATCAAACATGTAAATACAATGAGTACAATACAACATCAGTAATAATGGATACCATTTCCTGAGAAGGGTTCATTTATAGCACAGTCTGTCTATACATTAATGCCATAGGGTCTGCGTTCTGTGTGGAAAATGCAGGGAAGATGCAGATTTTCTGTGTCTCTACTCTGTTCTCCATGCGGCAACCACATTCCTCAGCGCAATAAACTTGTAACTGAAAACTTCCCGGGGGATGGGGACAGACTCCAGAGTGAGCTTAAACTATTGGTTAACTAACCAATGATTGTGTCTGATTTGCCTCAGTCATTACATATGAAATTGGAATTCTAACAGATAGCTCTCTCCATATATGTTATGTAGGCAGCTGAACTAAACTACAAAATCATAACTTTATTTATAATTTTTAATTATTTGAAGAATATTATATTTAAATCAATCAAGGACAGTTATGTGGAAGGGCTTTTTATACATGCCTTACCTTCAAGCACATAATCTTTTGGATGCATGTGCTTTATAATATTCATTTTGGTTAACAGTAATCATAGAAATCATTAAATTAATATAAGTGTAATTAATAAATGATGCTAGGTAATGAAGCTTAGGTCTCATTAGTTAGTGTATGTAGGCTAAGTACTCTATGCTCCATAGAGGCTATGTAGTTGTGCTCCATTAATCACTAAACTTACTTTATTACTTTAGCGTCATCCATCACATCTCTTATTTATCAATATTGAACAACCATGTAATTCATATTATTGCTTATATGCTCATGTATTAACACTACAGGATTTCCTGAACATTTCGAAGTAGGCCTGTTAATGTGATATATTCAAGTGTCTGTGGTTTGTAAGTATGTTTCTAAGCTTTAGCGTTTCACACATCAGCTGAGCTGAGCTAAAATGCATTTAGCAACCTTTGCATGCCACTTTGAGACATTGGCTAAGTTAGAACATGTTTTTTTGTTGTTTGTTTGTTTTTGTTTTTGTTTTGGGGGGTTGGAAGGGTTCTACTACTTGCATTCTACTAGAAATGCAAAAAAGCAAATATATGTGAGAATCAATAGCCACACACATATTTATTAGACTGTTAGCATATGAAAATAACAATAAGAACAAAAGATTCACCATGACTGAGTTTGATGGCAAAAGTTACAATGCCACCAACAAATGACTGGACAGGGATCAAACATGTTAAAGATTATGGTGGGGTAAGGCTACAAAAGTCTGGCCTGTTCATGATCGTGGCCTTACAGTCCCTACTATCAGTGTCAATCAAGTAATTTGAGATAATGTTTCTTAGAGGTTTTGTCTAACAAATCCAAAAAGAATTCTAACAGAATTTTTGTTAGAAACTGGGACCAATCAGTTGGATCAAACAAAAGTTGACTTATTATTATTATTATGGATGTAAATATAGCCACAAGGGGCAATCATTGGGTTCCAAGAATAAATGGACCATGTGGATGATATTTTAGGTTTGATGAAGCAAGTTAGCAATACATGCTGGTGTCAAAAGGAACAAAGTAAATCACTTATTTCAGCCTACAAAAAATATTTTAATAATTTAATATATTTCTGTCTGTGGCCCGAGATGTTGGGATGGACTTGATACTACAGAGGATAAATCGTTTGAAGAATAGATTAATGGATCAATGGATATAACAAATAAAATGGATATACAGCAATAAAATTAATAATGTCTGTTTACATGACATATTTTCAATGTTATTAGGATATATAAATGTCACGGGTCAGTGACAGAAGAGAGGAAAACATGATGCTTGGATAACAATGCAGCAGTCCTTATTTTACTCAAAAAAAAGGCACAGGAAGGCCCAGGAAAAACCACAGGAGCACTACACACCAACCATTCAATAGGCAACACCAAAGAACTGAAATAAACTGGGTATAAATACAAAATAAGGCACTAAACTAGACACAGGTGAAACTAATCAAAAACCATGTGGACAAACAATGGCATACTCAGAAACTATGAGAATCAAGTAAACATGAACTTCACACAGGGTAAAGTAGGAACAAAAACAAAGATGAATCTTGACAATAAAAGTTATTTTAACACTGAATGATCTATAAGCATTACACAGTTGTTTGCAAGCTGGTTATATAAGTCAATCTATCGAACCATTTACACAGATTGCCGCGACAAACCATTTTTTCGGTGTATTAACTTGCACGGATTAATTGTTCACCACAAGACTAGTAATATGCACTAACAAAGTAAATAGGGTCAATTTTGATTTCATGCAGACTTTAAACTATAAGATCTAAAAGGATTTGTTATCCTGTGGCTCCCTCTGGTGGACAATATTACTGTTATGGCCTTCATCTCTGAATCTCATTGATATAAATGGCTAATATTTAATATTGCTGTTAGCGCCCCGAGCATCAGAAGTTCATGAAACTCATCAAATTGCATGTTTACTCAGAATGTCTTGTCGTCCATGTGTATGAAGTTCTGTGAGACTTGGATTCATACATTCAAATTGATGAAAAAATAGATGTCTTATCCTGTGGTTTCCTCTAGTAGACAACATTATTACAACATGTTGTAGTCTGTCGGCCATTTTGAATTGGCAAAAATTTATTTTTCAAACTCCTCCTAAACCACTTGACTGATTAACATGAAATTTGGCATGTATCATCTATAGACACTTATGATAAAAAGATATCAAAAGAATTGTAATTATTCAAACCGCTTAGAAGATACAAGCCCATTCATTTTGTAGCCATGGCTCCATACACTTATTAAACTATATCTTCTAAACCATTTGATGAATCCAAATTCTTTTGACAACTTTTTGTCACCAGGGTTGGTGTTAATTTGGCAAATGGCCTAGGAGGAGTTTGAAAAAAATATGTTTATCAAAAAGCTCAAAATGTCAGAATATATCATTTACGGAGATATATGTTTTGAGATGTACGAAAAACGGAGATATATATTTTGTTCAGCTTGACTCAGAGAATCAGAGAATTTTGATTATAACCTGTAAGGTTGTGGATATATGAGAAAAACCTAAAAGTACTTATTATAGCGCCACCTATGGCCCATTCGGAATGGGTGCGTGCAGTAATGGGAGTCATTTGGGACCATCCTGCCAAATTTGGTGTTTATGGTTTGTACTTATGGTTTTGGCTGGCCAGACACTTTTAGGGCAGAAAAAGGGGCCGTTCACATTTCCGTAACAAAACATCAAAAGCTCTGATCATAACTGTACAGGTATATCTAGTAGTAAAGCTAATGCAAGGGCTAGAAATTTATCTTTGCTGAAACTTCCTACTCCTTGTGGAGAGTGCAGTTCATGGTTGCATATAGCAATGACAGACGCCACAGGAGCGCTAGTGCTTTGTAAAGAAGGAGAAAGCGGCGCGGCCACGATTTCCACGCGTTTTTAGACGCGATATGTGAACATCCCCAAAAAATAATAAAAATACGTAGCTGCGAGCAGCAATTATCAGGGTACAAGCACTTTTTCCGTGTTTAAGTGCTATTATTGGGTCCCTAGTGTATCTAACAAACCAGAAAACATGCTAAAGGACAACCCAGTAACTGTTTTGGTAAGCCTTTCCCTACAAGCATGTGAAAAAATGAGCCGCTCAGATTTCACTCCCCTCCTGTCGTAGGGAGGGGATCTTATTATAATATTACCGCCCCTTAATCTGTAAGTTCCTACCCACAGCGCAGCCATTTTGTTTTCGCAAACATTAACAGTGTACCAGTAACACTGGTCCTGGAATGCAGCTGTCCTGTACAGTTTAGCTGTACAACCCTGATCAAACACACTTCTTCAGGATTGCTAAGGCTACATGAAGGAAGGTGAGCGGGGTCGGAACAAAACTCTGCATGACAGCAGCACTCAAGAACGTCTGTCCCTGAGCTTGTGATATGTCACAGCTATGTGAACATTATCACGATCTATTAATGGTTATAATAGTAAACATAAGAGATATCTCCATAAACTCCTTGCATTTGAGCCACTAAGGACACAGTGGTGTAATTTTATTTATGAAGGGAATGTGTCCAAATAACTTCATATACCAGTGCAAGTCAAGACTGCTTTGCACACAAGGGTCACACAGGATGGACCAATACCACATCTGCATTAAATTATACAAGCTGTACACTCACTACTTTACATTGTAGCAAAGTGTCATGTTGTCACATGAAAAGATATAATAAAATATTTACAAAAATGTGAGGGGGTGTACTCACTTATGTGAGATACAGTATATTAATATGAAAACAACTCTAATATCGTCTTGACTATCGACAAACATATCAGCTATTGGCAATATTTCCAACTATCGTAAATACACAATACTATTGTGAAATGTGTTACATCCAATGTCTGTAGGAGTATATGTTGTTTTGAGTGTATCTGTGCAGGAGAGGGTGTGGCCTGCGCAGAGATCCTGATTGTTCTGGCCCCAATTGGCTGATTCCTGCTGCGATGATAAGGACCACCCCAAAAACCCTATGGAGGCCGACTTTGTGCCATTTTGTTTGTTGCTCTGTCTTGATTTCTCCTGTGTTTGTGTGTGCTTTGTAAAATTTGCTTTTGTTCAGTTCGAGTTATAATTTTCAGTATTGCTTTTGCCTTCAGTTTTGCCTAGACGGTCGTAACAATTGACACAACCCTATTTTGGTGTTTGAATTCTAAACATTTAACATTGCTTTGCTTAGGGTTTAAGTTTAAGAAAGAAAGGTGGTAAATTGATCAGGAAGATCACATTAGTGTATTACTATTACAGACATACAGGTAATCATTATACACTAGTTTTACTATACAGTGTATTGTTGCGCGACTGTATTACTGATCACTGTATTAGTGAGTTAAAACCAATGTCATCCTCTGTCTGGTAAGTCACAGAGGCTCTGGCTCTCTACTTAACACAACGTTATCTGAACGTTCAGGTTAAATCTTATGTTTTCTTATCAGTTCTATCAAATACTTTTACCTTTAAACAACTAAGGTGTTATATAAAAACAACTTTATTAGAGTTAGAGTTAAAGTTATGAGAGAGTTGTTCCTATTATTGGTTCAAAATACCACTGTAATCATGCAGAAATAGCAATAGGCCTTAAATGTCATGCAAAGTCTGCCTTAAGTCTACAGCTGTGATGATGCAGACAACTTATAGTGAGTGCTATTTATATGGTCTCACACTGGGGTAAGACAGGCCTCTACTTCATAATAGTTCATTTTGATTCCTGAAATCAAACTTGCCTTTTCTTTTTGAGGCACTTTCAAGTCTTCCCATCTTGAGCATGGCCAGGTCTATGGTTCTGGTGGCATACACCTTCCGGCTCAATGTTTTCCAAAATTCCAAATCTAAAATGCAACGATGTTCAAAACTCAGTTGCATTATTCAAAACTCTACACAATTCACAAAACTATACACACAATATGCAAGGAACACCTTATCTCTTGCACTCTGTTCTTTGTTGGGCTTTTTCAGTTACAGTGCACTTCATAGAGTCCTGATACTTAATAGCCTAACACTATGAATACAAAATTCCAGTACTTTAACCAATTTTAGTCATTTTTCAATCTAGTTTTCTTGTGTACCACAATAGAATAGTTTGCTTAAAAAGGTAATGAAAACAAACTGAAACATATTTAACCAACACATTGTGTAAGCAGTTAAAAAAAACTCGGGTACAACTAGGGTGACCACCACTATCATCCTCAAAGAGACTCTTTGGGTAATTGATAAACATATATGGTAGTTCAGGGGATAAACATGTGGACATTTGCAGTGAAATACCTTTGGTCTCTGATGTATCTGCAATTGCCAGCACTTTGACGTTGCAGATATAGTAGATGTCACTGTTTGTCCCACAGCCTGCACACCCTGGTCTTCAGATATTGTGACATGCACTGTAGCTGTGATAATAAAAAAAAAAATCATAATCCAGTTAATCCGGTTCCCAACCCTAGTCCTGGAGTACCCCCAATACTGCACATGTTTTATGTCTTTCTGACAAACCCATCTGAGGTCTGAGGAGTTTTTACACTGCAGTCGAGTGTTCATCTAAGGATGTTTGTTCTAGTAGACTAATTTACAGACACATACACAAACTCCTGAGTCAAACAGCAAGTGTATCTGAGCTGTGGCCAATCACGAAAAGAGTCATTGTTTTGTATTGTTCTTTTGGATTATTTCAATAAACCTGTTTTTGAAGCATATTGCTTATGTGGCTACTGATTTGCTTCTTTTGTCTAATTGTTACAACTTACCCCAGCATGTGTTACAACCTATCCCGGCAGTGGGGTAAATTCTAACCATGACACACCATAGAATTGACATCAACTCATAAATGCTGTGATATTCTTACAGAGGTTTGAATTGGTGACTTCTGTAGTAAAAAATATGGGTACTTTGAAGAAACATTTGAGCACTCTAGCTCAAACATTTACTGAGTTACAGATGCTGAAGCAAAAACTGTTACAACCATACCCGGTCTCCCCCTGTTCTCATATGCTAGTTTAATAAACATGTGCACAAGTGTGTGGCTAATGATTCACCCATATTTGTTTCTTTGTATTTCTTAGTACTTAAAATGGTTTTCCAAAAAATATATAAAAGTCTCAAAGTGCTGTGCATGAGATTGCTACATGCATTTCAGCTCAGCTGATGTGTGAAATGCTAAAGTTCAGAAGCATGTCCTTGTTACAAACCACAAACACTTCACGTCAATAGACATACTTGGAAATGCTCAGGAAATACTGTAGTTTTAACACATGAGCATATAAGCAATAATATTAATTACATAATGATTTGTTCTTTCTTGTATTGTTGATGAATAAGAAATGTGATAAATGAAGCTACAGTAGATTTAGTAATTCATGGAGCACAACGTAGGTCAGAGTACATATGAAGTATATACCTGTGTAAAGAACATGTATATCTAACAAACAGAAACATAGTGCAAATTAGTGTGTTAATGTCTGAATATTATCAATCAGTATTTTCAAAATTCAGTATTTTTAACCCTGAAGTGCAGGCTTGGTTGGCAAACTACATATAGGGCACATTTTACCCACACTTCCTTTGGCTTTGAGTTGCCAAATGGCTCCATACAGACAACATGGCTTATCTTATCTGTCTTTCTTTTCCACTGTCTAGGCATTCTGTAAGATTATTAAAAAGAAACTGTTCATAGTTGTATTTAAGGAGATGGTTGTAACACTTTTTAAAGATGTTTTAGCCCAACTTAACCCTTTCAGCCAGTGTTTAGCTAGCTGTATTAGCATAATGGTTTGAAATTAGCAGGTTAAAATTGCATCACGTTTTGCCAGAGAAACTACAATTTAATCTAATATAAGTTAACGTTATATGATTTTATCTGCAAAAGTTTAATTACTAAACAAAATATAGTTTTAGTAAAAAAAAAAAAAAAAAAAAAAAAAATCTTACCTAAATATCTGTTTTTTCTTTATAAAATCTGCGTGTACCTATTTACAGCCTTGACAACTATTCAAACGCTCCTCTGTTTATGGCCTCGCATCATAGGACTCCTAGTTTAACCCTGATTGGTCGAATCGTTGGCGTTACAACTCTCTCCATGTAATTTTTATCTAAAATGTAATAAATCAGTATAAACTCAAATGTCTTTTGTTTCAAAATTATGACAGAAGTTCCACAGGGAATTATTTTTCATGGCAGGTGGTTTCTTGTGGTAATGCAAGCACATTAGCTTTTGTCTGAAGTTCCTAAAGAACATTTAAAAACAATTCCAAATTAACATGACATTAAGCATATCACATACATGGGTTTGTTTGGTGACTGCGATGTTATAATAACATCATCAGTGCGCTGTTCATAGGCGCTGTCCCTTCAAATGGCAAAGTTGCGTCCATTCGCAACGTCACAGTAATGCATAGCTGCGATTGGCTGCTGCAGAAAGGCGGGTCTAATGTCTATGAGGAAAAAGAAGACGGCCATTTTCGTGAGGTCGCAGGCCTTTGTGGTGAGTTTAAAGGATGATCTTAAAAACAGAAATTGATGAGAATATTCTTTACCAGAAAAGCAGCCAGCATATATATTCAGTAGTCTGGGTTTATATTGTTTCCAGATGAGCAACATGTTAGCTTCCGCCTTAAGTATCGTCTGTTTTAGCAGCCTGCTATGTAGTTGCTTAAAGACGAAACTGCAGCCTCAAACACATCACATACATGAGCTGACAGCAAGTCGCATCGATACGGGCGATCGATCGCCGATAGTCGGCTGCTTGAAAAACTGCTAAAACAGAAAAATTTACGATATAGGGCCTTTTACCACCATATGAACTGCCAGCAAAGAACTGGCATGCAGTTTGAAGGAAATTAAAACAGGAAAATGTGTTAATTTTGAAAATCTAAAATAAATAAATAATACAATTAAATTACTTATTTATTTATTATTATTATTGATGTTCTATTTATTATAATTGTTCATTTATTATTTATATTATTTTTTAACTTATTATGTTCTTATTTTTTGTGTTATTTTTATTTTTACAATTTCCATTTAACTGCATCTTATTGGCAGTTGATAGTAGCTAACATGAAAACTTAGAGCTGATCTCATTTAATTAGATCATTAAAAGCCATTAGTTTTTCAATTATTATTATTATTATTATTGTATTTACAAATCTGATTTAACATTTGTTTTTTGTTTATTTTTTTCCTAGATGCCCAGACACTGCTCTGCTGTAGGTTGCAAGTCACGAGACACAAAAGACGTTAGGAAATCTGGAATCACTTTTCACAGGTGCACATAAATGTTTCCAAATCAGTAGTGGCCATGTTGAAACTGACTTAATATTTTATTATTTGCATTCAGCCTTTTTCTTCCTTCTGTCCATGACCCTATCAGAGAACAGACCTATTGCCAACAATTGGAGAACCACTGCTCTCTAACATGTTTATTTTCCACAGACACAGGTGGTTTCATTTTGATTAATCATTAAAAAGCTTGATTTAAAAATAATGCAATGAACAATTACAATAGAAAGGATTTGTGATTTACAGTCTAATAGTTTGAAGACTGCCATGTCCTATGAATCAAAATATGGCCAAACTTTTGGTCAGCTCAAGACAAACTATAATGATTCATATCTGCCTCCTAGTGATCAATTCACTGAACTACATGAGATTACTAATAATTGTCAACTTATAGTCAATATTCTTGTTTTGTGTTTTGAAAAAGAGTGTTAATGAATATAATATGTCTCAGCAGTAGTTGCTCAAGGGTAATTAAATGATCTTAACTTGTTAATATTGTTTATCATGTTACAGGTTGCCAAAAAAGGGAAACCCTCGTCGCACCACTTGGATTATCAACTCTCATCGCAAAGGCCCTGAGGGAAAAGGCCAGTGGGACCCCCAAAGTGGTTTCATCTATTTCTGTTCTAAACACTTCACCCTTGATAGCTTTGAACTCTCTGGAGTCAGGTTTGCTCCTTATTAGACTCTTAAGTTTTCATAGAAACAATTACCAAAAAAAAAGTTTACAATTAATTCTGCTGTTAAAATACAATATATATTAGCACCTGGTGTCACAGACATGGCTTAAGCCTAGTCCCAGACTAAAATGCATGTATGATCTTTTTTTTAACTGAAAGCAACCTGCACTGACATTTTTTTGTCTTAAATACGTAAAGGTGCCCTAGAATCAGAATTTGAATTTACCTCGGCATTGTTAAATAACAAGAGTTCAGTACATGGAAAAGACATACAGTGAGTTTCAAACTCCATTGTTTCCTCCTTCTAATGTAAATCTCATTTGTTTAAAAGACTTCCGGAAAACACTCGGATCTCAACATAACACTGACTGTTACGTAACAGCCGGGATCATTAATATGTATGACCCCAATATTTGCATAATGCCAGCCCATTCGACGCATTAGACAAGGAAAGGCAGTATTAACGGCTGGATCTGTGCACAGACAAGGTAAGCAAGCAAGAACAACTGCGAAAAATGGCAGATGGAGCAATAATAACTGACATGATCCATGATATCATGATATTTTTAGTGATATTTGTAAATTGTCTTTCTAAATGTTTCGTTAGCATGTTGCTAATACTGTTAAATGAGGTTAAAGTGACCATCGTTTCTTACTGTATTCACGGAGACGAGAGTCTTTGCTATTTTCATTTTTAAACACGTGCAGTCTGTATAATTCATAAACAACTTCATTCTTTATAAATCTCTCCAACAGCGTAGAATTAGACGTTAGCCACAGAGCATAGCCTCAAACTCACACAGAATCAAACGTAACCATCTAAATAAATACTTTACTCACATAATTCGAAGCATGCATACAGCGTGCATGACGAACATCTTGTAAAGATCCATTTGAGGGTTATATTAGCTGTGTAAACTTTGTTTATGCACTGTATTATAGTCGAGAGCTCGTGGGGCAGAGGGAACTTATCTCTTAAAGGGGCCGTGCTGAAAAAAATCAGTGCATAGTTAATGATGCCCCAAAATAGGCAGTTAAAAAGATTAATTTAAAAAAATCGATGGGGTATTTTGAGCTGAAACTTTACAGACACATTCAGTGGGACACCTAGGACTTTATTACATCTTGTAAAAAAACAATCTAGGGCACCTTTAAATGTCCTAATTGAACTAAAGCCTAATCCTGGTAGCCTGGGTGCCAGCCCGAACCCCGCCCACAACATTTTTTGGACGGGAAGTTTGGTCTGGACTCGATCCATTGTGGAGTAATTATGCTCAGCTCCCAGACCGCCGAGCCAATCATATTGCCAGGGCGGGCTTTAATCGATGATGGACAGGCTATCTGCGGTTACGTAACCACCCACGTCATCAAAGAGCGCTTGGGTTGAATTGGTTTTCACCAACGATGACTGCAGCTTGAGAAGTAAGTTGTTTAGATTCCGCTATCACGTCTGTAATAAAAGGAATCGACAGCGCATTAATTTTAAAAGGCGAACAAAGAACCGCAATCAAGACATTTGTCGATGGGAAAGATGTGTTTGCCGTCCTTCCAACGGGATTCGGCAAAAGTTTAAGTACAAGTTCAACATACGTCACTTACTGCGTTGCTCTGATTGGTTGTAGGTCTATCCAATTGAGTGCAGAGTTGTTGTTTTTTTACTGGTTCGGTTAAGACACGCCCCATAATTCAAGTGCAATGGAGCAGTATCAGACTCACATTCTGTCTAGAATATGAGTATGACGAAGTCAGGCTATAATCCTGGCTTAATCTAAGCCCTTTCTGTGAAACCAGGCCTAGAAGGTACAAATAAATAAATAAATAATGTTGATACCTCCTTTTTTTTTTTTTTTTTTTTTTTTTTAGTGGCTATCGCAGACTAAAGGAGGATGCAATTCCCACTATATTCGAAATTCAGCCTCATGAAAGAAGCACTGCTGGGAAATGTGCAACAAAACAGAGAGGCAGACCTCGAAATGTGGAAAAACCTATCAGGTATCTGAAAAAATTCACTTATATCTATTGTGCTTTCTCATGTGAAAAAAAAAAAGAATTGCACTTAATTGTATTGAACGTCTACTTTAAATCTTCTAACTGTACTTGCAGGTTATGTAATATTAATGAAATAAAGGGCCACTTTATTGTATATAAGAAGAGATTACAGTGTCATGACTGTTTCTTAACACACTTAAGTACACTTTTAAAACGTACACTTTGTGATATTGTCAAATTAACAGTTTTACTTTAATGTACATTTTGAATTATTGTTTTAAAAAACTTTGTCATGCTTTAAAGAAATACACATTTTAATTTGTTGACTAACGTACTAAAATACAGGTTCTTGATTTTTAACTAATGTGTTATTCGATATTACATGTAAAGTTAATATATTTAAAATGTACTAAATTGCAACTTCATCATTACAAATGTGTAATTAAGTATATATGTTTGTGTGGGTGTGTGTGTATATATATATCTCAATCAGTTGCGTGCAGTGGTGTTCTGAAATGTGGCAGCAAACAATGACCTCAGTTTTTATTTATTTTATTTTATTTTTATAAATCAAATGTAAATTAATGTCTGTTACATTTAACATTGTCACATTTTCTTTGTTAAATGAAAACTACGTTGTATTACATCATAAAAGAAACCAAATGCAGTTCTATTTTGTATTTTTACATTAACAGTGTAATTAATGTTCTATTTATTAAAACCAAGTCAATCTCATCAAGACAGTGTTTTAAGCATTTTTACATTTATTCCAAAATAATGACTAATTTAAACAATATATTTTATTTGTGTATTGATTTTCAGCTGTTCTTTTTAATAGTCAACACTCTGTCACAGACACAAAGATGTATCTTTAATTTCACCAAGCTGATTGCTCACTAAAACCTTATGATGTCATGACATTTTTAGGACTTTATAAGTTTATGACGTGACATAATGTGGTGATATCTAAAGTGGGTGAGCTGTTTACTTCCTTTTTAATTAGTCTTCCTCCCTCTATCATTTTGTTCATGCAGAGTCAGACTGACACGTGGAACGCTCACGTAAATGAGTTGGGATTTATCATATCATATCCAATCATAACCGACCATATCCAATCATAGCGCGGTGGAGGCATTGCCTCCTCTCACTTGACTTGAGCAGAGCTCAAGTAGTTTCATTCGAGGGCCGGATTATCAAATAAAAAAAAAATCAAAAAGTTGAGGTGGGGGGTGGGTCTTATTGGTAAAAATTATTTTATTAATTATTAGGCTTAAATGAAAATATTCTCACAGTGAGACTATGGTAACCACAGGTAAAACCATGCATGGCTACTCACTACCCGTGTCAAATGATATTATATTATGATATGTTATATAGGCCTATAAAAATGCCTAAACACAGGTAAAAACTACACCTCAACAAAGACATGAATTATATATTCCCCTACCTACATAATAAATGTATTGCAATATAAATGGCTATAACATAGTTTTCAAAATAAACATTCCACATTTCCACAAACCATAGTTAACTACAGTTCATTCATGGAAAATGTCTGTAAGGATGGTGATTTTGGGACTTAAAAGTCTTCATTCATGACATGTTTCTCCGGTTTTCCTCATCAGTCTTGTTGGGAATGTTGAGGCTGTTTCATCCGATTTAAAACTAGTTTAATCATCGAGTGATTTGTAGTTTGTAAACGAGAGGTGTGTGTGTCGAATTGAAACGCTTCTCACAAGATGCCGCAACACTGTTTAATGATGGTGACTGTGAATAAAAGCAGCTCCTTTAAGCTTTCGTTCCATTATCCACTGGGCCGTGCTGCGTAGTTCAAAGTAAACTAGTGAAACACCTGAAATCAGCACTGTTTGTTCTGTATTTGTTGTTACTGACGAGAAACAACTTCAGATGATTCAGTGACAGAGCAGTCCGAATGAATCCAAATCTTTTCAGATCGTTATGCAAGTGCGTTTGGCCAATTCACAGAAAGAAAGAATCGAGACAAAAGAATGATTAATTCAGGAACGATAGGTATCGCTGGTTGTTGACAGAAATACGGAACACACAAAATAACTGCTGAAATATTCGCACAGAAAACGTTTCTCAGGTCAGTCGGAGGAGCGTGCATGGTACAGTGCGTGTATATAACCGTACAGCTGCAGGCGCCACTGCTGCCACATATCTAAACAAATTTAGCCACACCACCAAGAATTTGGCCCGCAGGCCGCCAGTTGACAAGCCCTGCTTTAGGGGCTCCATTCATTCTCTATGAGCTCAAGGGATGCATGAAAGACTCAGACTCCCGCTGTTTCTTCACCTGCGGTTGTCACTGTTGGACAGTGTTCCTTTAGAAAAACGAGTGCTTTGTACTCTATTTATTGTCGCATTCTTTAATATTTGCATTGTTCATGTGTACCATAAATGCTAATCAATACAGTCGGCAGTACACTATTGGACAGTAACCATATTTCAAAGACAATACAGTAGAAGTAATTATCAAATTACATATAAAGCTGTACTTATTTTTTTCCAGTGTCAAGAACTCCAGTAATAACGAAGAGTCAGAAAGCCAAGAGATCTTCGATAATGAGTCTGTGGTGCAAAAAGTAGCAGATAATGAGTGTGAAAAAGACAAAGGGGAGGATAAGCATGATCAGCCTCAGCCTTCTTCTCAGGCTCCTCAAACTTCTGAAGAGACATTATTAAATGACCGACCGCCTGACCCCTCTTCTCCTCAACCTTCTCCACGTCCACCCTCTCCATCCTGCTATATGAAACGCCTTCCCCCACCTCCTGGCTTTTACTTGCCGAAAGAACACAACTACGCTCAGCTGTGCCCTCTAGTGTGGCGAAAGCGCTACGACAAAGCCATCGACAGCTTGGAGAAAGCGCTGCGTCTTCTGAGTGCCGCTCGACGGCGGGAGAACCGGCTACGCCATGCACTGCTGCGCCTCAGAGAGAGCCGACTTAGAAGTACCCTATCTCGCACGCGAGACGGGGTGAAAGGAAAGGAGGCCCGGATAGGTAGGTTTTCAAGCTGGGCTGCTCAAAAGGGACAGGGAATGAAAGGGGAGAGAGGTTGCAATCTTGAGGGATTGGAGGAGAGTGCAAATGAAGGCACAACTGATGAAATAGATCTTCTCGCTGAGGGATGGAACGGACAGGGACAAAAAAGGGGAAAAGTCACAGCGGAAGAAGAAGAAGGATGCTGTTTTTATTGTGGAAGGGACAATGAAGGAAACAAAATAAGTGTGTACAAAGAGCCAACTGTAGGACCTGATGAGATTCAAGGATCCCAAGCAAGACATAAACCTAAGAGAATCCAGGAAGTCAAAAGGAAAGCCAAGGTGCTCAAAGAACAAAAGCCAGAGAACTCAAGGACTGACGTGGCACATGTCGAGCAACAAAGCTACTACTTGTATTACTGTGAGAGCACAGAGAATGAGGACACAATGCAGGTGGTCACCATGGAATTGCAACCGCAACAATTGAACACAGAGGAGGATGGATCTCTTGAGCTTCACAATAATACAGAAGCAATCCAGCAACTCGCTCTACTCCATCCACAGGCTGACATGCACACTGCGTCTGGATCTATTCAATACTCAGCAACATTACAGGAAACATCTACGCCATTCCATCTGCAGCAAATCCAGGTGCTTCAGCCGCATCAACAACTTCTTCTCCCCGACCTCGCCACAAAGGAAAAGAGTGAAACGGAAATCGAGCAGGGAGAGGGACAGCAGTTCTACTGGATACAGGAAAAAGCTAATGATCATGTCTTACTGATGCCAGTTGCTACCGAAACGGGGGAAAGGAACAGAGTCGATGTTGAGACTGTGATTGAGACAGTGCAGCCTCAGGCAATATTGGACAGATTTCAGTCAAAGGCCACTGAAGAAAGGGATGGACTGACTGTGAAGTGTGATTCCATGACACTGGCGTCTACGGGGTGGGAAAACGGTCAGCTCACACACCAGACGGACCTGAGGCCCACAGCAGTGGGGGGAGATGTCAGAGAGAGACTGAAGGAACATTTAGAGGGGTTTCAGCTTCAGCTTAGCAGCGAGTTTATTGACTGAACTGCTCAACGTGATACGTCTCTGTTGTTATATTATTATCTGATGGTTTTATTCTCTTATTTATTCTATATGGAAGACATCAGCATCATTTTCATCATTTTCACAGAATACTGTTTAATAGAAATTTAATACGTTGGTATTTAAATTGGAAAACCGTAATTCAATAAAACTCTTTGGTTACTAAAATGTGTGTGCTGGGCAATGTTTAGTAAATGGATGCATTAATACAGATCAAATAATTTCTTCCTGACATACTGTTCAAAAAGGCCCAAATTACAGAGTTAAAAGCTAAAAGAACTGACGTGAACTTGGGAAGTAGGACTGATTTGAATTCACTTTTAAATCCAACTTCATTATTCTTCCCTGTCTATACTGTATACTTTCATACCCATGAACATGTATAGGTTTTGAACAATTGTTTGTTCCTTCAACCATGATGATCAAATTTTTCTTTCATAAAGAATGGGCTAAAATTAAGTATACATGAGTATACATAAGCATACATCCCTTCTGTTGTTGGCTTCCAAAGATTGTAATCATACTTTTTATTTATCTTAATAGAAGAAAAACAATAACACACATTAAATAAAAATTAACTAGTATTACAGAGATTATAACTAGTTAATATTTTACATATGGGCATTGATTTAATTTAAATATGTCCCAGACCAGAGACTGATGGGCTCTGAGCTCCTCTTTATCCCATCTACTTACATTCATTGTCAGTAGTTTGGGGTCAGTACTTATTTTTTCTTTTTTTCATTAAATGGTGATCAAAAGTAAAAGCACTTTTACATTGTTGCAAAAGTTTTTTAATATAAATTCTTTTATTTATTTTTTCTATTTATTTACTTTGTTTATCTACAAAAGTATTAAGCAGCACAACTATTTTCATATGATAATATTCAATTATCATGTTGTTGATAATACAACTATTTTTATTGATAATAGTTAAGAAATGTTTCTTGAGCACCAAATCAGAATGATATTTCACAATATTAATGTTTTTACTGTTTTGATCAAATAAATGCTGTATTGGTGAGCAAGAGACTTATTTCAAAAACATTCATCTTAGCAACCCCAAACTTTGAATGGTAATGTGAACATCTTATAGGAAATATTTTTCATTGCCACTGTCATCTTTGGCCTATAAATCCGACTTAACTTTCAGGTGAGGGCTTAAAGGGATAGTTCACCCAAATATGAAAATTTGATGTTTATCTGCTTACCCCCAGCGCATCCAAGATGTAGGTGACTTTGTTTCTTCAGTAGAACACAAATGATGACTTTTAACTGCAACCGTTGCGGTCTGTCAGTCAAATAATGCAAGTGATTGGGAACTCTATCAATAAGAGTCGAAAAAACTTGCACAGACCAATCCAAATTAAACCCTGCAGCTCGTGACGACACATTAATGTCCTAAGACATGAAACGATCGGTTTGTGTGAGAAACCGAACAGTATTTATATCATTTTTTACCTCTAAAACACCACTATGTCCAACTGCGTTCAGCACTCGGTTAGTGAGGTCTGATCACGCTCTGACAACGGCAGTGTTGTCTCGCGCTCATACTTCAATGAGTGCATTTTTTACCTCTAATTTTTTAGAGGTAAAAAATTATATAAATACTGTTCGGTTTCTCGCACAAACCGATCGTTTCGTGTCTTACGACATCAATGTGTCGTCACGAGCCGCAGGGTTTAATTTGGATTTGTCTATGCAAGTTTTTTCAACTCTTATTGATAGAGTTCCCATTCACTCGCATTATTTGACTGACAGACGGCAGCGGTTGCAGTTAAAAATCATCATTTGTGTTCTACTGAAGGAACGAAGTCACCTACATCTTGGATGCGCTGGGGGTAAGCAGATAAACATCAATTTTTCATTTTTGGGTGAACTATCCCTTTAAGTGATATAGCCTACCTAATTGTGTTCTTCAATTCACAAAGCAATTGACTGATGAAGTTTTCAAAAAAAAAAAAATTAGGTCCTAAAAAAAGCTTTGCTTCTGGTAGTTTTGTAACAACAGAAGTTCCATTTGCAACATGTTTACACTCAGATATTGAGCATTTCCAAATGACCTCAGGCTCAAATTATAATAAAAATATCCACTAGGGATCTTCTCTTTCTGCCTAGGCCAACATCTTCATTTCAGTAAAGCTGCTTTAAAATTTAAACACTTTATTATTGTATAACACAGGCAAAATGCATGGCCTATTACCGTGGTCCAACAATCTGATACCCGATAGTCTTTTTTTTTTTTTTTTTTTTTTTAGTTTATTTCTGTTTTCTGCAGAATTTTGTGAATCGTATTCTTCCACAGTTGTTGAATAAAGGAGATAAAACATGTTCATATCACTGGCAGCGCATAATGCACGTAGGACCTACAAGTGACCTACAAGGTCTATTTGAAGGTAACAATGGACAATATTACCATAACGGCGCCATTACCATAATGTGAATTTCCTCTCATTAAATCTCAAAAACTCCCTTGCAGTGTTTATTTACCATGTATTTTAGCCTAATTTAGATTTAGTATGCTTTTTAATTTATCCATTTGTTCTGTTGCAGCTAGTTATAAAATGTGCTTAATTCCCCGTCATTTCTTAATGTGACCACCAGGTGGAGCAGCGCGAGTGTTGAGAAAGAGATTTAATTCTACAGAGTGTATAAGTGTATAGTGTATATATCGTTTGGGACGCAACTTTTAGTCTTAAAATATGGATAAATTGGTTAATTTAAAACTTTGAAAATAAATATATCACAAAGAAATCCATGAAAAAATTGTAAATACTGACGATTAATGGCTGATATGTTTTATTTTCCAAATTTGTCTGAGCACAATAGGTAAATTAGTCTATGTTGATCTATAGGCCTACCTTGTAATTTAGAGGAGAAATGTTGTTTTGGATCATTCATTCATTCTCTGTTGTCTCAAACCTCTCCTAGCCTTGGCTGCTTCAAATTGTCGCATATGCCACTTGGTGTCGCTCTTTAACAATTAGCAGAGTATGTTGATGTCAACAAAATGGACTCAGAGATTGCAGATAAACGATAAGAGCAATCATATGCTCACAGCAATGAGACTTAGAGCAGAATCTGAACAATGTAATTTAAAGAAAATTGTCATTTAACGGTTAATGAAGACCGCGGCAGCTGTAAGGACCCCCTCCTCAATGCAAGCTGGAGAATTGCATATTGTCATGAAAAAGCGTTTGCCATGGCAGATCAAGAAGGGCTATATGTCTGTGTTGTTTTGCTAATTTAATGTAGTCGTAATTAGTTGCTAAAGACAACATCTCATTTAGAGGCATTTGCAATTCATAGCCCATCGCTGGATGGGTTTCATGCCTTGACAAGGGCCGTTACTGAAATGTGATAAACCCTGAGTTATACTAATAATAATAATAATAATAAAGTTATGTTATCCACGAATCAATGTGCATTATATTGTTGACGGTTAAAAACAAACAAACAAAACTAGCTTTCTGCTTCATCCAAATTTCATAGACCTACTTCACAATGACACATTCGCTAATAATAAAACATGTCTATTTTACTGTTTATTTATCTTATATACTGAATTTCTAAAAATAATATTTTCCTGTGCGTAGAGAAAAATATTCTAATAAATTATACCTCAAAAACAAGACGCTCTTCGTTCTGATTGGTCAGTCTGGAGGAAGCCCCGCCCAGGCATATTGAGACTATTTAAACACGCATTCTAGTGCGCTTCGCTATGTTCAACACCTGCACACTGTGGGACTCTACCAACACCCTGTTCCAGCATTCCCACCAATGGTTGTTCAGGTGAAACCACGCATTCGCTACAGCAGCAAAACCATGGAAGGCAACCAGCAGAAAGTGGAGGCCAACATTTTGTTACTTGGAGCTGAGAACGTTGGAAAGTCTGGTAAGTTCTGCAGCAACCTTGCCTGTATCTTATTTTACAGTCTGAATTACAGCTCTAACGACCTCTATTTGTATTCTTCACAGCCCTCACCGTGCGCTTTCTAACGAGGCGATTCATTGGAGAATATGGAGATATAGGTAAACAGATTAGCCTACTGATTATCACTTGTTTGTTTTGATGCCCATTGTGATTTGCAGTAAAATAACCTTCGTTTTGCTTAATGTTTGTTTTGTTTTTAATTCACAGAATCAATATACAGTCACACAGACAAGATCGACGGGCGTGATATTTGCTTCAACATCTGGGATTCGCTTTGCCCTCAGGTAAGCATCTTTTTGCAAATTCCACGATAAAAGAATGCTTGGAAGTGTTTTGCATGGCAATAGTATGGCAAGCCGTTTTAACATTTAACAAATTGTTCTTAAAACGATCTACTAGTTGTACATTTTATTAAATAAATCAGTTACAGCAGTTGGGATATGTAAACTAACATCTAAAAAAAAATTACAAATAAATGACTAATTAATACTAACTTTTGGGATGGTTGTGAGCGACTAATAAACTAGTAGTACCTATTGAATAGTTTCTGGTAATATTAAGTACAAGCAAGAAAGTACCACCATAGAAGTAATGGATAAATATCTTGTTTCAGAATGGAGAGGAGTCAGGATACATCAGCGACAGACAGCTGCAGTGGGCGGATGGCTATATTCTTGTTTACAGCATCTGTGACCGCGCCAGCTTCAATGTGGTGCGGCAACAAGTGCAGTGCATACGACAAGCCAAGCAAAAACTGGCCAGCACAGCTCAGATCATAATCGTGGGGAATAAGAGAGACCTCCAGCACCGACGTACAGTGTCAAGCGAGGAGGGCCGGCTGCTGGCGCTCTCGGCGGACTGTGGGTTTTTTGAGGTCTCCGCTGCTGAGACGTACCACGGAGTGCTGATGGTGTTTCATGAACTGTTTGAGCTCATCCGAGAGGCGAGGGCACTCAAGAAGGGCACCGCAGGCTTCAAAGGTATCGTGAGGAGCATGTCGGCCGTGTTTGGAAGAAAGCGGACTGAATAGTTTTACATTTCCCCATTAAAGCGGTGGAAGAATCAGGGATAAGCCCTTTATGAAATCCATATTGGAAAAAAGACTGATTATTGATCTCAACTGGATTTTTGCAAGTTGACAATCTTAGGGGCCGTTCACACTGTGTTCCATCTGTGCTATTTTTAGTTGGTCTATGTATGGACAGACATCTTTGGCCATTATGTCACTGTTTTTTGCCACCTTACACCCTGAGCATCACTTAAGGTGCCTGTCAAGTTAAAAATGTCTCTAGACCCCCTTCTGTTTTATTGCTTTGTTCTGTTTTTGAATGAAGAAACGTGTCCTGTGTGAAAGGCCCCATATTCCTGAATGTTCTAAGAATGTTCAATTTAGATTTAAGTTTAAGAATAGTACTGTCTCCATTGCTCACTCTTGTTTTTTTAATATACTGTATGTTGTAAACTGTCAGTTCTCTCTTTGTACTTCTATCAGTTTTACTGTAGCTAATAAGTGCAATTGTCGGCTCAATGCTTCTTAGCCCCTATGCAATTAAATGACACCGGTTCTAAAATGTGGCCTCCAACACATAATACATGAATATTGTGACAATGTAGCAGTTTTTAATGAAAATGTTCAGATTATTTGTTTTGCTCCTAAGAAGTCCATGCATAATGATCATATAAAGTGCTAAAAGTGGAAGACTTTCTTTTTACAGTCATGTAAATTGACATTATTTCAAAATTATGCCCATTTTTACCATGGTCGATCCTTAACTTTGTTCAGTATAATGTATTTTTAAAGTCCTAACTGTTTCATTCAATGCATTAGTGTTGCTAACTGTTAAACACAGATGATTGTATATATTGCAAGTGCAAAACAATATGCTAATATTGTTTTATAATAAAACATGTTAAAGATTTACATTTCTCTGTTGCTTTTTTTAGGTATAGTTACAGCACAATGTGCTGTTCCATTAAATAATCATGTGACCATATCTAGCCAAATGCATAAATGTAATACTAATAGCAGTAATGCATCCTTTATAATCTGCAGCTTGTCTTAAAATGGTGATTGGCCTCCTTGCTTCCTAATAGCTCTGACTCTAGTCACTATTCAGACTGCTGACAATGACCTCCTTAATTGATGAATTCAAGATTGTGGTGCTGGGCAATGTCTGTACTCCAGATCAGCAACAGCGTGCACATTTCAGACGCTACTGGATTCACTGGTATCAAAGTTGGTAAGGAAAAATCCTGGAAAACTGTCCTTCTGATTGAAATGTGTTTAGAATTGAATTGTTAACAAAGAGCAAACTTGTAGACTAAATTAAGGACTGGCACTCAATCTACTTGCAAAGACCACACCCTGTTTTATTCATATTAATATTTACACTTACTACTGACCTGTGTGTGTACTGTATTTTTTTTGTGTGTACTGTACGCTTAAATGATTGAGTTTTTTTTTGTTTGTTTTTAACACATTTTGAAAGACCAGACCACTATTTCAGCATTAAGCAGAAAAATGACCTTTTGTCCCTGTAAGATCAAGATAATCACACATTATGTGTATGACATTAGGGTTTAACGGATTAAAGAAATGAAACTACAAAAATTCAATTACACTGAAAGCCTAAATTGAATGTATTTTATTACCTTTGTTTTCATGCACCCCTTCAGTCTTAATCCCTAAATAACAGTAAAATACAAAGCTCAGTCAATCTTAAAGGGTTAGATTACCCAAAAATGAAATTTCTGTCATTAAAGGGATAGTTCACCCAAAAATGAAAATTTGATGTTTATCTGCTTACCCCCAGTGCATCCAAGATGTAGGTGACTTTTTTTCTTCAGTCGAACGCAAATTATGATTTTTAACTGCAACCGCTGCCGTCTGTCAGTCAAATAATAGCAGTGATTGGGAACTTGAACAATAAGAGTCGAAAAAACTTCCATAAACAAATCCAAATTAAACCCTGCGGCTCTTGACGGCACATTGATGTCCTAAGACACGAAACGATCGGTTTGTGCGAGAAACCGAACAGTATTTTATAATTTTTTACCTCTAATACACAACTATGTCCAACTTCGTTCAGCTTCCGGTGAGTGAGGTCTGATTGCGCTCTGACAACGGAAGTGATGTCTCGCGCTCATTGAAGTATATGGGCGAGACACTTCCGTCATCACAACACGTTTTTTGACCTCACTAACAGGAAGCTGAACGAAGTTGGACGTAGTGGTGTATTAGAGGTAAAAATTATATAAATAATGTTCGGTTTCTCGCACAAACCGATCGTTTCGTGTCTTAGGACATTAATGTGTCGTCACGAGCCGCAGGTTTTAATTTTGATTTGTCTAAGCAAGTTTTATTTACTGTTATAGTTGAAGTTCCCATCTACTGCTATTATTTGACTGACAGACGGCAGCGGTTGCAGTTAAAAATCATAATTTGCGTTCGACTGAAGAAAAAAAGTCACCTACATCTTGGATGCACTGGGGGTAAGCAGATAAACATCAAATTTTCATTTTTGGGTGAACTATCCCTTTAAGTACTCACCCTCATGTCGTCCCAAACCTTCAGAACACAAATTAAGATATTTTTGATGAAATCCGAGGGTATCTGATCCACACAGAGGTCCAGAAAGGTACAAAAGACATTGTCATTGCGACGTGACTACAGTGGTTCAACATTAATATTATGAAGCGACGAGAATACTTTTTTTGTGCAAAAACAAACCAAAAATAACGACTATATTGAACTAATTCATCTGTCCCCTGTCATAACGGTAGGCTATTTTCGTTGCAGAGCTTCAGTGTTTATGTCTGAACGCGGGCTCAATATTGGCCGGCTGCTGTGTCAGCATCACACACATGCATCGGCCAATAATGAGCCGCCACTCAGACGTAAACACTGAAGCTCTGCAACGAAAATAGTTTAGCAGTAAGACGGGACAGACGAATTCGTTGAATAAAGTAATTATTTTTGTTTTATTTTTGTGCACAAATGTATTCTCGTCGCTTCATAATATTAAAGGGTTGGTTCACCCAAAAAATTCTGTCATTTATTACTCACCCTCATGTCGTTCCACACCTGTAAGACCTTCGTTAATCTTCGGAACACAAATTAAGATATTTTTGTTGAAATCCAATGGCTCCGTGAGGCCTCCATAGCCAGCAATGACATTTCCTCTCTCAAGATTCATAAAGGTACTAAAAACATATTTAAATCAGTTCATGTGAGTACAGTGGCTCAATATTAATATTATAAAGCGACGAGAATATTTTTGGTGCGCCAAAAAAACAAAATACCGACTTATTTAGTGATGGCAGATTTCAAAACACTGCTTCAGGAAGCATCGGAGCATTATGAATCAGTGTATCGAATCATGATTCGGATCGCATGTCAAACTGCCAACAGCTGAAATCACGTGATCTTTGGTGCTCCGAACAGCAGATTCAATACACTGATTCATTATGCTCTGATGCTTCCTGAAGCAGTGTTTTGAAATCGGCCATCACTAAATAAGTTGTTATTTTGTTTTTTTTTGGCGCACCAAAAATATTCTTGTCGCTTTATATTAATATTGAGCCACTGTACTCACATGAACTGATTTAAATATGTTTTTAGTACCTTTATGGATCTTGAGAGAGGAAATGTCATTGCTCCTATGAAGGCCTCACAGAGCCATCGGATTTTAACTAAAATATCTTAATTTGTGTTCCAAAGATTAACGAAGATCTTACAGGTGTGGAATGGCATGAGGGTGAGTAATAAATTACAGAGTTTTCATTTTTGGGTGAACTAACCCTTTAAGGTTGAACTGTAGTCACGTTGACAGTTTTTAGTGTCTTTAGTACCTTTCTGGACCTCAAAAAGTGCAATACTGCCTATGTGTGGATCACATACCTAACATTTCACTGAAAATATCTTAATCTGTGTTCCGAAGAAAAACTGAAGGTTTTACGGGTTTGGGACAACATGAGGGTGAGTACTTGATGATAGAAATTTCATTTTTGTGTGAACTAACCCTTTAGTCTTAGTTCTGTGAAGTCACTGCCACTTGTCAACTGAGCACTTTTGTAAAGCAACCCATTTTTCCCATTTGTAAATAAAGTGGTAATCTTCCTGGTCTTATAATGGAAGTAAAGCTGTTGTGTCCCAAGTCCAGACATCTGAGCATCACATGTTCATTCATTCACATATAAGCAAGCTCAGAGCGGATCAGATCACATGTAGGTCCCATTTCTGGCAGTTAAGTGGGATCTATGTGGGATTTCTGTACATGACTTTACTGTTCCTACAAAAAAAGACTAATCATCACATATATTGTGATACACATTGATGACACCAAAAATTAGTGCAATGAAAATGTGTATCATATATACCAGACTGTGGCCAACATATTGACATATATGAAATCTAAAGCATACAGTACTTATGCAGGTTTTCCACATTTCAAAATTTCAAGGAGGTAAAAAAGAACCAATTTGCTTGTCCACTCTTTAGAAAAACAATTCTTAGAAGTGAATGAGAGTATAACAATTGTCTTATTCTTCAGTACAGAAAAGAAAGAAAAGGGAAAATAAAAAGATTGAGAAAGAGTAAGGGGCAGCTGGGTCTTTCTGACAGTGCCCCCCTCCAGCTAAGTGGGCGCTTTGCGGGGGAGCTGACAGAGACTGTAAAAGCTGTTGCTATGCGCACCACAATAACCCTCGTCAGTGTGTAATGACATCATTGACGCAGACGTGTCTCCATCCAGAGAACGCCTCAGTGACACACCAGCCTGAATTCCTCCTACAACCATGTGTACGCTAACGTTTACACACAAGCATACGTATGAATATTCACAGTGTGCCATGGGGTATCATTTTCTTGCATATTTATCACGCTTTCACAGCAGAGGCAATAATAAGGGGGTCTTTCTCAGGAAATGGTGCCATTTTTGATATTTCATCATTTCATTTGAAAAGGTTACCTCTGAGCTTTCAGGAAATCATATTTTCCCATCTCAAGCATAAAGCGCCAGGGCTATAAGCATCATAAACACTGGGAGTCTACATCTGGGGGATCTTTTCCCATCAGTATTCTTATATCTGATCCAAAATATGTGGCAAGAAATTAAAATTCACAGTATCTTTAAATGCATGTTATAGGTGTTATTGTTAATAATTCATCCATGCATATATTTCCTTTAAAAACAAATAACCTTTGATTATTTTTTGATTAATGTTTAATCAAAATGATATTACTCAATCTTCTGGCGAAACGATGGACTTCTCTCTGGTGACATATGTGGTTATTTAGTCCACTTAATCCCTCCACAAATAATTTTAATCATCAACATTATTTTCAATAATCTGTTGTACTCAGTTGTACATCACAATACAAAAGAAAAGAAGAATACACATGAAAACACCCATTTCATTGCAATTTTAAAACCTTTACTTAACCTTAAAGAACACCATTATTTGAGCCCCATCCCAGTATGGAATTCGCATGCTTAGAATTAGAATATATAACTGATAGTATGAGCCTTATACTAAATCACACATTGTAACTGACAAAAATGTTTGTAACCCATGACATTTCTTATTCAAAACAATTTTTTTTCATCGATCATCTTACATTTAAAATGTTTTGGAGTTGAAAGTAATGAGGTTGAAGATCTAAAAACAGACTTATAAGTCATATACAAGTCACAAAATCATATATTGACAGTCACTATTGCTGTGCTTTATTCCAAGAACAATATTTATCTGAAAATACAAAGCTCACTATATATATATATATATATATATATATATATATATATATATATATATATATATATATATATATATATATATATATATATATAGTCTTTTCATAAGTTATTGTTGAGCTTGATAAGACAAATTTAAAAGGTTAGTTCACCCAAAAATGAAAATTCTGTAATTTATTACTCACCCTTATGTCATTCTACACCCGTAAGACCTTCATTCATCTTCGGAACACAAATTAAGATATTTTTGATGAAATCTGATAGCTCAGTGAAGCCTGCATTGCCAGCAAGACAATTAACATTTTCAATGCCCAGAAAGCTAAATGTATTGAAAACAGTTCATGTGACTACAGTGGTTCAACCTTAAAGTTATAAAGTGAAGAGAATACTTTTTGTGTGCCAAAAAAACAAATAATGACTTTATTCAACAATATCTAGTGATGGGTGGTTTCAAAACACTGCTTCATGAAGCTTCAAAGCTTTATGAATCTTTTGTTTCAAATCAGTGTTTCGGAGCGTGTAAAGTCAAAGTCACGTGATTTCAGTAAACGAGGCTTCGTTACATCATAAGTGTTTCGAAATTTCAATGGTTCACCACTGGGGGTGTGACTTTGGCAGTCTGATTCATGCTCCAAACCACTGATTCAAAACAAAAGATTCGTAAAGCTTCGAAGCAGTGTTTTGAAATCACCCATCACTAGATATTGTTGAATAAAGTCGTTATTTGTTATAAGTATTCCTGTCGCTTCATAACATTAACGTTGAACCACTGTATAGTCACATGAACTGTTTTAAATACGTCTTTAGTAGCTTTCTGGGCCCTGAAAGTGTTAATCGTCATTGCTGGCAAAGCAGGCCTCACTGAGCCATCAGATTTCATCAAAAATATCTTAATTTGTGTTCCAAAGATGAACGAAGGTCTTACAGGTTTGGAACAACATGAGGGTGAGTAATTAATAACAGAATTTTCATTTTTAGGTGAACTATTTAGTAAAAAACTAATAAAGACTGTAAGAGAAATAAAGAAAAAAAGAAAAAGAAAATTTTTAATCAATAACCCATTTAAATGGAACTATACAAATTGACTGATAATCTAATGAAAAACAAATTATTATTGCAGTTTACTAAGAATGACCAACAATACAAAATGGAATTGCTCAAATGGTTTTAAAGTTAATTTACTCTTTTGTGTTTTTTTGTCAGTGCACTTTCAGCCTGTGGTCATGTTTTGTCCTTTAAACTGATAAAAGAAAATCTCTCTCTAACGTAGAAAAGCCCAGATATCAAGGCCATGTCTGCATCCTTATTTGAACTTATGTAAGATAACATCTCAAGGTTCCCGACCATGGAGGCAGTGGAACAATGAAGACGTCTCTTCAACTCTATCTGTCTGTCTCTCGATCTCTTTGTCTTTTGCTGCTCTTCCTAATTTCATTTTGAGAGATAAAGAGTGCCTTCTGGCTTTTGGTTTAGTACCTCAGCATACGGTGAAGTGTGTGAGGTGAGTCAGGGATAAGAGGGATTGTGAGAACAGACAGGCTCTGAACACTGTGTACATATGGGATCCTGCACGTACGGATCTAAAACACTGAGTCAAGTGCTCTTCAGGAAGGAAGAGTGCTTCAGTCAAGCACAACTGCGTATGTAGAGTACTAGAGTTTTTCACCATTTATTTGGGAAAGATTCAGAGTGTGTTCACATTTGTAGTTTGGTTCTCTTAGTTCTTTTGGTCAGGACCAAAAAAGTGTTGTATGTAATGCTGGTATGCGTCTCAAGTCCGACTCTCTAACCATTAGGCCAAACTGCCCCTTGCAACTGCATTTCATGTGATTTTTTTTGCCATTCACACTTGCTAAATCTGATCAGATTTGAATCAGATATGCACAAATGTTTTAATCAAACCAAACCTGTCAAGTGCGCACACACCCTCACTCTGATCTTCATCATGGTACAATCTGAATAAACATCATTGCATGAACATCTAAAATGCTAAATTAACAAAAAACAAATACTCAGTGCACAATGTAGAATAATTTGTATAAATTGCATCAAACTTGTCCTAGAATATCACTGACACAATGAGCAGAGATTATATTAAGATTATAATTTTTTGTGATTTCAGGGAAGATGGGCTGAAGAAATAGTCATGCTCATATAGCTACAACAGAAGGATGCAGAAAGATGTGTGCAGTGCATATATTTGATTTGAAAGGTTTGATTAAATAAGAGGGATGAGATGGGAGAGTAATTTGGGCGATGGCTCTTGACCAGCCACTGCATTAGAATGAGGCCTGATTACCGGATATTGTGCTTCACTATAAAATGTCTTAACTAACGCTGATGTCAGAGCTCCATCAGGCTCTCCATCTTATTCCACTCTTCACTCCTGCTCTTCTTCCATCTAATCAGACACACCTGCAACCCATTTCAGCTCATTATGGACTAGTAGATTTTGGCTTCTTCCGAAAGCTTAAAGGGTTAGTTCACCCAAAATTGATATTTCTGTCATTAATTATTCACCATCATTTCGTCCCAAAACCGAAAGATCTTCGTTCATCTTCGGAACACAAATTAAGATATTTTTTGATGAAATCTGAAAGTTATCTGAACCTCACAAAGGCAGAAACATCATTGAACCTTCTGAGGTCCAGAAAGGTATTAAAGACATTGTTAAAATAGTCTACGTGACTACACTGGCTCAAAAGAGACGAGAATACTTTTTCTCCTCCCTGTCAGTCTCCTACACTGATCATGTAGTGAACACAGTACAGCGCTTCTGTGTTTACGATCCTCAACTCGATGGAACTGAAATAAATACTTTGAATGTTGCGATCCCATCGGACTTATGATAGCAACCTGAATCATAACAAAGCACTGTTCGCCAGAGGAGAACTGGCCCCCGACTATAAGCCTATAAGCCTGGTTTCTCCCAAGGTTTTTTTCTCCTGTCGCCTTTGGCTTGCTTAGTTGGGGACACTTGACATTTGATATTCATCAGTGCTTTGATCTGCCTGCATTAACACCATTTTCTTTAAAGGTGCCCTAGAACTTTTTAAAAAAAGATGTAATATAAGTCTAAGGTGTCCCCTGAATGTGTCTAAAGTTTCAGCTCAAAATACCCAATAGATTTCTTTTTTTAATTCATTTTTTTAACTGCCTATTTTGGGGCATCATTATAAATGAGCCGATTCAGGCTGCTGCCCCTTTAATTCTCGTGCTCCACACCCACAGAGCTCACGCTTGCCTTGAACAGTGCATAAACAAAGTTTACACAGCTAATATAACCCTCAAATGGATCTTTACAAAGTGTTCGTCATGCATGCGTCGGATTATGTGAGTATTGTATACTGTTATATTGTTTAAATTTGATTCTGAATGAGTTTGAGGCTATGCTCCGTGGCTAACGGCTAATGCTACACTGTTTGAGAGATTTATAAAGAATGAAGTTGTGTTTATGAATTATACAGACTGCAAGTGTTTGCCCTTGTCTAATGCCTTTCATAATGTTGGGAACCTGGGCTGGCATATGCAAATATTGGGGGTATACACCCCGACTGTTACGTAACTGTTACTTTTAAACAAATGAGATTTATATAAGAAGGAGGAAACAATGGAGTTTGAGACTCACTGTATGTAATTTCCATGTACTGAACTCTTGTTATTTGACTATGCCAAGATAAATTCAATTTTTCATTCGAGGGCACCTTTAAGAGCTGCTGTGCAGCCAAAATTATATACCAGTTATCACTGTAAAGCTGCTTTGACACAATCTGCATTGTAAAACATATTATATAAATAAAAAAGGTGACATCAAAGTCCCTTTAAGACAAGTCATTTCACCATCAAAGATGGCCATCTTTGGCCATCTTTGAAACGCTCCTATGTCTTTGAATGGGGAAACATCAAATTCTCCAAAGCTGTTTGCCAAGCTTTCAATTAAATTTCATATTTGAAATCACCAATGAAATCTGACAACTGTCTCATAAATTTTGTTTCTAAACGCTCAAATCATGACAAAAAAAAAATTTTTTTAGGCTGGATCAAGCTAATGAGCATGTGCAGTCCTAACGTCCACTGCAGTGACGCGATGTCGATTTACCAGTCAGCGACTGGCTTTTATTTTGAAGGCGGGACTTATTTCGTCATATTGTGCGTTGCACTTTCTCCCATTCAAGGCAATATGAGTGACACGTCTTGTGTTATTCCATAGTCTTTGGTTTACATCCAAACGCCTGCTTTTGAAGGCAGCATGTATCTGTCACTGCTCTTGATATCTCACAATCCTGTGTGTTCCATTCCATTCTGTGACAGTTAAGCTAAAAAGAAAGATGAAGTCTGAATGTTGCGGTTGGTCAACATTTTGAGTGTAAATGTATGCTTCTAACCAAAGTTTTGCACTTTTGATGTTATTTCTAGCGAATTAGCGAATCAAATATTTGCTTAAAGGTGTGTAAATTTTAGCGGCGTCTAGCGGTAAGGTTGCAAATTGCAATATAGAGAAGCTATGGTGGCCAACACAGAACAAAGATGTCACAGGCATGTGTCATGCTGCTCACATGAAGGAGGCGTTGCCCAATACTGAGTCGGCATTCTGACGTAGAGCCTGTAGTCACACTGCCTATTTTAACAATGTTTTTATTACTTTTCTGGACCTTGAATGTTGTAATTTCATTGCTTTCTATTAAGGATAAAAAAACCTCTTGGGTTTCATCAAAAATATCTTACCTTTTTTCCAAAGATGAACGAAAGTCTTATGGGCAAGTACTTAATGACAGACATAGACATAATAAATGAAAGGGCAAGTACTTAATGACAGAAATTTCATTTTTGGGTGAACTAACCTGAAAAAAATGGCCTGCGAGCTTGTACGACAGCAAAAATCGCTCTATTTTGTTGTAGATCATTAAACCGTTACACCTCCTTAGAAGTCTGTCTGAAATCAGTTAAGTAAGGTTTCTTTATGCTCATACGCTGCCTGCGAAGACTAAGCTTTTGAACGCAGCTATAAACTGATGTGCATCACAAGACCAGTGCCTAGTGTAACTACACTACATCTACACACTCCCTTATATTGTTTACCTTCATCCTGTTGGAAGTATATCCTACTTTGTGTGCTGTATAACCTGTGGATAACCTACCTTGGATCTCACCTGTGTGCTCCTCTGTATCTTCCGTTGTGTCTTTGCATCCATTTAAGTATTGGTTTTCCCTTATCTTAAACTGTTCTGCTGTGTTTGTTCCTCGGCCTGTGAATGTCTGCAATAAAGCCTCCCACAGTTGGGCCCCAACATTATCCTTCATTGAGGTTCGTGTCCATAAGAGCTGAAGAGAGAAAGTCTAGTCCACATTTAGAAATTATGTGTGCATAATTTCCTAAAGGCTAATGAATAAGCAAATTAGGATGTGTTTTAAATGTCAACTTGCCTGGAGGTGCCTGAGGGGGTGACATTCATTTTGCTTTTTGGGCGCTTCTAAGAAAAAACGTTTTACAGATTTATATATATATATATATATATATATATATATATATATATATATATATATATATATATATATATATATTCAAATCGGATATGGCTGTTGAGCAAATCCACCATATTTTTTACAAATACTACTTTTGTTGTGTCACGGAATGTAGTTTTAAGAGTTTTTTTTTTATGCTAGAATATAGTTATTTAGACCTGAAATATGTGACTCATATATAAACATAGCACCTATTTAGCAATTTTAGACGCTTTTGCTGATGTGAGTTCCAGGTCACCAGCAGCCATTCAGTGCTCATGTACCCGCAGAGAACAGCTTCATCTCAGCCAGTCCTTTTGGAATTTGCCACTGGCTCTTATGTAGATAGTGGCACCCTTGCATTAAAAAAAAGTTTTACATGTAATTGAAATTAAGCATATCTTTTGGTATACATCATTTTTGTGAAAAAATGTTCTTAATAGTTTTTAATGTGCACTTGTAGAGTACTTAAAAAATCTTAATACATACATACATATATATATATATATATATATATATATATATATATATATATATATATGGACGCTATATATTATACTCTATATATTTCAGCTCTAGTGTGTAATTTAATATTACATTTAAAGTTAATGTATTTTAAATGTGTTAAATTGCAACTTTAATAATGTGTAATTAAAAATATATTTAAATATGTGACAAACAAGACATAAAAATATCCATAAATGCTTGTCAGTACATACGGCAGTACCCTTTAACCATATTTCAAATTTCAAGCAATTCTGATAAAAATGTACTTAAGTAGTCCTTAAGTGCAATTTAAAGTTTAAAAAATTTAAATTGCAACTGACATAAAATTAAGTGTCTGAAAAACAGTCCGCAATACTTACATAAGGTATGCTATACCTTTTTTCACAAGAATAAGCTTTAATTAGGGGGTAAAACACATAACCCATAACTCCATAGTGCCTCTGGTATTCAATGGGAATTAGACCGATACTCATTGCTGGCCACAGTCAAGTGTTTGTTTTCTACCATTCCTGAGTGTTTTTTGAAGTATTTAGGGTCATTGCCCTGATGTAGACCTATAACCTTTGACAAACACATAGCTTTATGATGCTGGGTTTAACTTTGTGCTTTAATAAGCTTTAGTAGTGATTTCAAGATTCTATTCCCATATTCAAGGCAATCATATTTACTCACAAAAAATGGAGACTGCAGATCGCATTTAAAATATTAGCACCTTTTCTAAATTAGTGATATTTAGAACTCATGTATGTTATCAAAATAATGTTTGTGGAGTGGAAACCTGATCCTTGTTCTGTAAGATGCTATGAGAATTTAGCCCTGACCCTTGACCCCAAGTGGGAGGCATACATGTAAACCTTTTTCACCTTAGCCTGATGGCCATATCCCCTACATACATTGACTCACAGGAATGTGATAGGAATTTTGACAAAAGCTGACCAAATCAAAGGTTGCTCCTGTAATGAGTCACGTCATTGGAGTGCCATTAGCAGGAAGTACTTGGGCTTGGGTCTTTGCTTTGTAGTGGAAAATTACTCAAAACACTTCTGTGTAACTCATTAACATCCACCAGGGTAGTGTGCAATGGACTGGTATTGCTCAGGAACCATTGGAATCAATTTTGCAGGAGAAGAAAAACTTGGTAAAGCAAGCTAAAAATAAATAAGTACATTGATTCTTGAATACAGAGCTTTATGAGTTGTATAGCAATATTTACAGTTATCGAGGCTGCATTAACTTGTTTAAGTTTGCTATGCAGATCACTGAAGTTCATTCAAAACATGACTGAGGTGATCAGGAAATAGATATATATTTAAGGTCCTATAATAAAGCTTCTGAATGTACAGTAGGAAGTGTTCTACTCAAAGCCATAGTAAATCACTGAAACCCATTGTGTTAATGTTGATTCAGCTATAAATCTTGCCCTCCCAAGAGTGTAATGGACCTCAAGCAGCGTGAACTAATGATTAAACTCCATGCTAAATCCTTAGGAATGTAGCAGTCAATACGCAAATACAGCACAATAACAAGAAACAAATCAGACAAAAAAGGAAAGAAAATATATAGAACAATCTAACATGCTGTTAAATATCACCTACAATTATTTTGACTCAATTATCTTTGGTTTATAAAAAGAAATTAAATTGAATTTACATTAATGCTATTGACAGAGCTTAACATGTATTTTTTAAGGTCTAAATTTATTAGTTGTAAAAAGGAGAAAGGCAATTAAACCTCGCCATCCAAATTTATTTGCAAATTCATATTTGAACAAATCTGGCTGTGCAGATAGAAAATACAGCATTGCTAAAGCTGCAGTGTCCTTGTCACAGGGTCACCCAGGAAATATTTACGGGTGTCCTCATAAGTCTCAAGGTTTCTATTTTACCCATCGTCTGTATCAGTGTGGTGTCCTTTCTTCAGGACTCCACTGAGAAATGAGGTAGGTCTGAATGAAAAGAGGGATTTGGTTTCTTTATCTTTTAATACTAAATATACCCTCACATCTTCTCACCAGCATATGGATCTACTGCTTCTGCCACCGCAATATTCACTGAGAATCATCACATATTCTACATTTTCAATTTGCTATGTGGCATCCAGTTATTATTTCAATAATAAAATAATAATAAAACATTTTTGCATTTTTAATTTAAGTTTGTATTATTTCACATAATCAGTTAAGAATGAGATATTACAAACCATGGCATGGACTTCATCAGAAGACATTGCATCCTGGGATACAGTATTCTGTGCAATGTGCTCTACTGTTCAAAATGACTAAAATTAAGAAGGTCCTCTAGGTTTTCTGTGCATATAGAAAATATGCAACTGTGCACAGCAATATTATAAGTCTGATATATTTCAAATACAGACTTTGTAAATATCACTCATAATGTCAAACTGCTGACTTCATGAAAGAGCTGGTTTACTGAGATCTCTTAAAAGGATAGTTCACCCAAGAAATTCTGTCATCATTTACTCACCCTCAATTTGTTCCATACCTTTATGAATTTCTTTCTTCTGCTGAACACAAAAGAAGATATTTTGAAGAATGTCAGTAACCAAACAGTTGATGGGCCCCATTGACTCCCATAGTATTTTTTTTTTCCATACTATGGAAGTCAGTGGGGCCCATCAACTGTTTGGTTACCCATATTCTTTAAAATCTTATTTTCATTTTTGGGTGAACCATTCCTTTAAACAATTCTCAGCATGTGAAGACTTCTATGAACTTGAGTTGAACTCGTTTTGAGAGGGGGGTTGTGTATTTTCATTTATTATGTCTATGTCTGTCCCGTATTTAGCTTATTCATTGGTGTCCCCTTATAAGTTGAACCAAATAGTGTCATTTTCTTCCCAATAACACCTAAAGATGGCATTTGTTGTCTATGTTGTAGATAAGCTCCAGCTGACTGTTTAGGAGTGACTTTTTTGGCGTCAGTGAGGTCATAATGATGACTTAAAATAGAAAACATTCCATTCATTCCATGCTCTGCTGCAATTCTGACAAAATTCCTTTATCTTTCCTTTAAAGCAGATTCATACTGGCCGGAACTGTTGCACTTTGCCCCCTGTCAAACTACGCAGGGGATCCAAACATTTCATGTTTAGAGTTTGACCAAGAAATTAACCAACTGAAAACAGACTCTCAGTCAAGGTTTAACTCAACAGCCCTCTAACAAAGAATAAAACAGTTAAAACTACAGATACCTCCACATTATTAACTTGAGCCTGCACAATGAAATCAAAGTCCACAAACCAAACCTCATCTACATTTCCTTGCTGAAAAACAAAGAAATCATGACAAACATTAACTGCGACAAATTCAACAGGCTCTGTTGTGAAAAAGAAGTGTGCTGAATTGTACTGAATGTGCACTTGTAGTTTACTTCAGATCTTAAAAAAAATTACTGGAAGAAATTATAATCTTAATGAAATAAAAGGCAACCCAAGTGTACTTGAAGAGAGTACAGTTTCATGACTATTTTTAACACATTAAGTACACTTTTAAAAGTGCAATTTGTAATAGTGTTAACAAGTTTTACTTTAAATTACATATCACAAATACAGTCAGTACATTTAGCAGTGCACTTTAACCATATTTCCTGGATAGAAGTCATTTTGAAATTACATACTGTATAAAGATGTACTTAAAGGATTAGTTCACCCAAAAATGAAAATATCATTTAATGTAGTTCTACACACGTAAGACCTTCACTCATCTTCGGAACACAAATTAAGATATTTTTGATGAAATCCAATGGCTCAGTGAGGCCTCTATTGCCAGCAATGCCACCAAATTTCTCAAGATCCAGAAAGGTACTCAAAACATATTTAAAACAGTTCATGTGACTACAGTGGTTTTGTTTCTTCAAAAAAAGAGAGAAAATAATGACTTTCAACAATATCTAGTGATGGCCGATTTCAAAACACTGCTTCAAATCTTTTGTTTCAAATCAGTGATTCGGAGCGCCAAAGTCATGTGATTTCAGCAGTTTGGTAGTTTGACATGCGATCTGAACCATTGATTTGAAACAAAATATTTGAAGCAGTGTTTTGAAAACGGCCATTACTAGATATTGTTGAAAAGTTTTTTTTTTTTTTTGGAGCATAAAAAGTATTCTTGTCACTTTATAATATTAAGGTAGAAACACTGTACTCACATGAACTGTTTTAAATGTTTTTAGAACCTTTCTGGATCTTGAGAAGTTCAGTGTCATTGCTGGTAATAGAGGCCTCACTGAGCCATCAGATTTCATCAAAAATATCTTAATTTGTGTTCCGAAGATGAATGAAGGACTTACGGGTGTAGAACGACATGAGGGTGAGTAATAAATTACATTATTTTCATTTTTGGGTGAACTAACCCTTTAAAGGTCCCATGGCATGAAAATTTCACTTTATGAGGTTTTTTAACATTAATATGAGTTCCCCTAGCCTGCATATGGTCCCCCAGTGGCTAGAAAAGGCGATGGGTGTAAACCGAGCACTGGGTGTTTTGCTTTGCGTTTGAGAAAATGAAAGCTCAGACGACCCAATCTGGAATCTTCCCCATATGTCGTCATAAGGGGAAAGGTTACCTCCCCTTTCTCTGCTTTGCCCGCCCATGAGAAAATGAGCTACTACAGTGAGATTCGAGCACAATATTTTTTTTTCCTCGAGAGACACATCATGGCTGGCAAAGCATGGCAGTTGCTCAGTGTCTGGATGTACAAATGAACACCTTAGTATTTTTTTAGTTCCTTCATCCAAGCCTATGAAGAAACAGAGGGTTAATTGTATTTTCTCTGGTAATACAACTTCCCAATGTGAGCCACAATTTCACCGACGGCTGTTTCCTCAACGTGGGCCAATACAGCCCAGTTACTGTCGCTAATGTAAAGGTAGACAGCATCAAGTATGTGTGTGAATACACACACTGTAACGCGAGTGTTGTACATTTCTTTGTTGTTTGGATAACCGTTCTGCTGTTATGGCGCACACAATATCCACATTTCCAGATTGCAGTGCTTGATGTAATTGTAAAAAGATTGTAAAAACTTTTAAGATTTATGAAATATAAAATATGTAATCAGATAAATGATGTTGGCATGACAGCACATTTTCCACAACGGCACCTATCCAAAAAGTTATTTGTAATAATGGACTAATTTAGTTGCGCTGGTCTATAGCTGATAATTATATATATATATATATATATATATATATATATATATATATATATATATATATATATATATACATATATATACGATAGCATATCAGAGCAACATGAAGAGCCAACAATGTAGGCTAGCATTAGCTACATGATAATAACTGTAACAGCATGCATAACCAACTTAAAGCAGAACTAAGCAAGATTCACGAAGCTCCCCCTACAGTTTCCTTCAGTGAATGACACTGTCATAAATACTCCAAGCGCAGCTCTGGACTACAACGACTACAACACTCGCCAGCGCAGTAGTTTTGCAAATATAGTACAAGAAAGAGGAGGTGGGTAATTTGCAAATACAGTACACTCGATGGAGGTGGGTAATTTTCGAAATTGTCTTATAAAGACATAATATATACATTGTTTTTGAATTACCGTAAAGCATTTTGTCACTCTCGCGTGAACGTGAACATGACGCAAGATTGTTTTGGGTCGGTGCAGCTCAAGTTGCATGTGCTGTATTCTGGCGTAGACGTGCCAGAAGGGGTTAGTGCTCGCCTCAAACACACCACTACAAGTCAATTAAGCATCGTAAGGACTTAGAAAACTATTTATGAAGGTAAAAAAAGTTACTTAGTTCTGCTTTAAGTACCGTATCCTACGGTGGCCCAGTAGAGCACAACACAACGAAATTAATAAAGCAAACATAAGTTCACAACACAATGAAATCGAGCCACAACACAACGGAATAAAGCCACAACACAACGGAAACAAGCCACAACACAAGGAAATAAAGCCACAACACAACGGAAATGCTCCGGACCACTAGGGGGCTCTCAGAGCTCGTTAATATTAGTATTCCTTGCCAATGTTCTATAAAGTCGACAGTCTTACATAGATATCAGTACCATGATTAGTTGTAAGTATGTAAACGTTGTATATCGACATGAAATATTAATTCAAAATCACTTGATGCACAATAGCTTCATATTTATACCTGTGAATGATTTGACTCGCTACCACAGATGAAGGGAATGTCTGACAATTCCACCAAGTGGTTAAAACGTATAAGTTGTATTCATTACAATGACTTTGTTGAATTCCAAAGCTTGTTACTTACTGTTGGTAAGACTGACAAGCTTTGTAATTTGAGCATGTCTGTTTATAAATGTTAAAAGTAATTTTAATGAATACAAATTATATGTTTTAACCACTTGGTGGAATTGTCAGACGTTCCCTTCATCCCTTCAGGTATTCAGGTACCTGAAGGTGTCAAATCATTCACAGGTATAAATATGAAGCTATTGTGCACTCAAGTGATTTTGAATTAATATTTCATGTCGACATACAGTGGTTATATACTGTTGAAACTAATCGTGGTATTCATATCACTGCCGACTCTATAAAACATTGGCAAGGAATACTAACAATACCGAGCTCTGAGAGCCCCCTAGTGGTCGGGAGCATTTCCGCTGTTTTGTGGCTTTATTCCGTTGTGTTGTGGCTTTATTCCGTTGTGTTGTGGCTTTATTTTGTTGTGTCGTGGCTTTATTTTGTTGTGTCATGGCTTTATTCCGTTGTGTTTTTTTTTATTTTTTATTTTATTTTATATGTTGTATGTTATATGTGTTATGTCTTGATGTGGCAGCAGTTTCCCTAATCTAAAACAAATTTCTCCTAAGGGAGACAATAAATGCTACCTTGACCTTGACCTTGACCTTTATTTCGTTGTGTTGTGGCTTTATTTTGTTGTGTCGTGGCTTTATTTCGTTGTGTTGTGGCTTTATTCCGTTGTGTCATGGCTTTATTCCGTTGTGTTGTGGCTTTATTTTGTTGTGTTCTGGCTTTATTCCGTTGTGTCATGGCTTTATTTAGTTGTGTCGTGGCTTTATTTCGTTGTGTTGTGGCTTTATTTTGTTGTGTTCTGGCTTTATTACGTTGTGTCATGGCTTTATTTAGTTGTGTCGTGGCTTTATTTCGTTGTGTTGTGGCTTTATTTTGTTGTGTTCTGGCTTTATTCCGTTGTGTTGTGGCTTTATTTCGTTGTGTCATGGCTTTATTTCGTTGTGTTGTGGCTTTATTCCGTTGTGTCATGGCTTTATTTCGTTGTGTCGTGGCTTTATTTCGCTGTGTCGTGGCTTTATTTTGTTGTGTTGTGGCTTTATTCCGTTGTGTTGTGGCTTTATTTTGTTGTGTTGTGAAGTTATGTTTGCTTTTTCAATTTCGTTGTGTTGTGAAGTTATGTTTGCTTTTTTAATTTCGTTGTGTTGTGCACTACTGGGCCACCGTAGTATCCAGACACAATGTTTTAAACTAACCATTCGGAGATGTCCAGCTGTAGCCGCTGAGTTGCAACTTCTTCATCCGGATCAGATTCTGGGTCAAACTGAAAGCTTGAACGACTGCATATCTACGAGCCATTGCGATACATCCACTGTCAACATTAGTGCATGGTACCATGGCCACAAGCTGGTTAAGACCAAACCCACCCTCCACCTTGCCCTGCCTCTCTTCTCCTCATTAGCATTTAAAGCTACAGACCCAGAAACGGCATGTCCTGAGGAAAGCAAATTGTTGGACTGGCTTGTAGTGGCTATAATTCTGCACCGAGGCTGAATTTTTGGAAAGAGATTTCAGATACAGTACTAGGGACCACTAAGGCCTATATTAAAGCCTACAAAAAGTAGCATGTCATGGGACCTTTAAAGCTGCAGTCTGTGAGTTTTGCCTCTTTGTTGCCAGCTATGTTTAAAACCTACAATTACAGTTATTTGCGGATCTATCATCTTTACATGGGTTGTGCATCGGCATGGCTCCTCAGCACGGATGAATCTAGCGTATTGAGAATAATGTGTGGCTGTCAGTCACCGCACCGGTGGATACTGTACATCGGAATCACAGACTGTAGTTTTGTTGAGCTTTATGTAAACAGAAGTGATGTAATGATGCCAAGACGAACAAATTTCCAGCGGAAACCTACCAGTACCACTTGAATTAGAAAACATTATTACAAGCTTACCGTTGTGAATCGGGCTAAAGTAAGGAGATAGTTTTGAACACTGGCTGGTTATGTACTTGGTTATGTACTTGCTGACTGCAGCTTTAAGTCCTAAGTACCAAAAACCCACTCTAAAGTTAAAATAATTGTATTTAATATACATTTAAACTATAATACATTTTAATTTAATTGCAGTTCACATGGCATTAGGTGTCTGAAACTGATACATTCATTTCTCACAAAAGTATATTATTTTAAAATATATTATTTCCATAATAAGAGCTCTTTTTAAAAATGTCCTCAAGTGTACTTATTTTTCACAAGGGCTCCCATTCGACAAAACAAATAAAATAAAATAAAATAAATAAAATGGTATCTCATTATCTTAATTGGTTCTCAAAGTCTAAATGGACATCAAATGGAAGCATTTTCCTTAACTGTCATGTTTTTTGGGGGCATTAGAGACTACAGGGTCATCCCATATATCTGGGATTGAAACATTATTTTATTTTTCTTAACATAGCTTTTAGTATTAAGCCGATTACAACTCCTGATCTATTAAAGAGCATTCTCCTCTAGGCTGTGACCTCCACAGCGTCCGCCGAAACCGAGATGTAATTTTATTGCAGATAAAAACACCCCCGAGGCCTATAGTAAGTGTGCACACATTGAAGCACTGTAGGCAGGTGTCGTGTGTGCTGAGATGGTATTTGAGACGGGCATTCTTGGCATTCCAGCGGGCACCTTATCCCCCTCCGATGTAAAATTCCATTCATTTTAGCCCAAATGCTGTACAGGGTGAGGCAGCACAGCACAGAGCTGGCTTCTCACCAGCCTGTGCACCTGTTCAACACGACGACTCACTCCTCGGTGCACCTGTGCTGCTGATCGCTGCCGCTGATTGCTAAATTAAACTCACGTGCGAGATGTCCTCCTGCTGTCTGATTTAATTTGATAGAGAGTGACCTGTAACAGTTCAGTCTGTAGTAACTCATAAGCAGTAGGCCAATATCAGCCCTGTGGAGAGGTTGACAAGTGAAGCTAAACGTTCATATGCTTCAATGATTCGGCATATTAATAGAATACTGAGGCAGCGTAATGTCCAGCATGTTGTAGGCCTGCTTGTACATGGCAGAGCAACAAGCAAATTGTCTTTGAATGGAGCCTACCCTTGTGAAAACGAAGAATGTAAGTTTTTAGACACCTACTGTAACTGCATGTTATTTACAATTAAATGAAAACATGTAATTTAAATGTATATTACTGTATATGCAGTCAGTTGAACTTAAAGGATTAGTTCACCCAAAAATGACATTTCTGTGATTAATTACTAACCCTCATGTTGTTCCAAACCCGTAAGACCTTTGTTCATCTTTGAAACACAAATTAAGATATTTTAATGAAATCCAAGAGGTTTCTGAACCACATATAGGCAGGAACGCCATTGCACCTTTCAAGGCTCAGAAAGGTAGTAAAGACATTGTTAAAATAGTCTGTGTGATTCGGAAACGCTGCACTTTGTTTACTATGTCAACAGCCCCCCTTAGTTACTGTTGCTTTGTCCGACAAGCTATGACGCTGTCACGCCACACACAGTGAAAAATACATTGCGGAGCAAAGAGAACACTGACAACACGTCGACAGACAAGACAGAGTAGGTTACTTATATATATTAAACAAAGTCCCAGCTTTCAAACTTTGTAATTTTTTAAGAAATTGGAACAATAAAAAAAACATTTTGTGGCTCTTTAATGTGTCGTGACAAATTGCTGTAGCACCTCAGCCCAAGCGGTTCATAAACCGATCATCTCTTCCTAGTAGTTAATTTATAGCATCAAATAAACATGAATGAACATCAGAAGGAATGTTGGGTAACACTTTAGATTACAGCCCGGAAAGTACTGTGTAATTACAACAAATTTACAGCGTAACTTTCAATAATTATAGTGTAACTATACAGTAAGTATGTGTAAGTATAGGGGAACAATATGTGAAGTATTGGGAATAAAGGGGTAATAACCAGGAAAAATAACAAATTATTCATACTGTTTGCGTTTTTATTATTTTATTATTCATACAGTATTTGTAAGTATAGGGGAACAATATGTGAAGTATTGGGAATAAAGGGGTAATAACCAGGAAAAATAACAAATTATTCATACTTTAAATATTTTATAACTAAGGGGTACTTATGACATATAACTAAGGGGTAAATATGACATTACGGGCCGTAAATTAAAGTGGAGCTTGTTACACTCTTGTTTCATGTAGTTACAGGGTAAATATGACATTACGGGCTGTAAATTAAAGTGGAGCTTGTTACCCTCTTATTTCATGTAGTTACAGGGTAAGTATGACATTACGGGCCGTAAATATAAGTGGAGCTTGTTACACTCTTGTTTCATGTAGTTACAGGGTAAGTATGACATTACGGGCCGTAAATATAAGTGGAGCTTGTTACCCTCTTATTTCTTGTAGTTACAGGGTAAATATGACATTACGGGCTGTAAATTAAAGTGGAGCTTGTTACCCTCTTATTTCATGTAGTTACAGGGTAAGTATGACATTACGGGCCGTAAATATAAGTGGAGCTTGTTACACTCTTGTTTCATGTAGTTACAGGGTAAGTATGACATTACGGGCCGTAAATATAAGTGGAGCTTGTTACCCTCTTATTTCATGTAGTTACAGGGTAAGTATGACATTACGGGCCGTAAATATAAGTGGAGCTTGTTACACTCTTGTTTCATGTAGTTACAGGGTAAGTATGACATTACGGGCCGTAAATATAAGTGGAGCTTGTTACCCTCTTATTTCATGTAGTTACAGGGTAAATATGACATTACGGGCTGTAAATTAAAGTGGAGCTTGTTACCCTCTTATTTCATGTAGTTACAGGGTAAGTATGACATTACGGGCCGTAAATATAAGTGGAGCTTGTTACACTCTTGTTTCATGTAGTTACAGGGTAAGTAATTAATAAAAAAAATAAATAAATAAAAACGCAAACAGTCATATCACTTGGAAAACTTTATTTGAAAAACAACTTATTTCAAAACAGATTTAAAGTTGCAACACTTCTTATTCGTTTCTCTTGCTTAGCTTCTTCCTCCTCTTGTTCCTCTTCTTCTTTCTTTCCACTGATGAATCTTAAGAGGGAATCCCATTTGCTATTCTGTATTTAAAAAATACATAACACCCGGAAATTTGCTCACCGTTTACTCATCTTTTACCCTCATGTCATCTGAGATGTATACGACTTTCCTTCTTAAGATGAACACAAAAAGGATTTTAGGAAAAAACTAAATCATCTGGGAACACTTTATAATGCAAACTCACGTGTTCCTAAAAGTCGAAGCATCAAACAGCACAAACAGCAATAACTATAGTAATCCATACGACCCTAATGGATGAATCGATGTCTTCTGAAGTGAAACGATACGTATTTGTAAGAAAAATACCAAATATTTGAATATTTTTAAAACTTTCGACCAGCTGTCTTCTGCGCGTGCATGCGAGGGTTGAGAGTTTATGCTTGACGTAACTTGAAGCGTGACGTAAGCGTGCCGAGAGACTCACGCAGATGTTGGATGCCGTCAGTTTTTTTTTTTATTATTATTGTTATTATTTTTTTTTAGTAATGCTCACAACAAAATACACAGAATAGCAGATAATGAGAATGAGAAACAAACAAGACAGAATAACAGAGACGGCAGTTCTCGCGCGAGTTTCACATGAATCTCCCGCGAGAACGTCATGAAAGATTCAAGTTGCTTCGTCGAACGCAAAGTCGACTCTCATGCAGGCGCTGGTGACAGCTGGTCGGAAGCGAAAAGATGAATAGCCTAAACCATGAGAAAATTTCGGGGTGTACTGTATTTTCTTATAATACAGAACAGCAATGAGATTCCTTCTTAAGATTCATCAGCTGAGAAACAAGAGCAGGTGGAAGCCAAGCGAGAAACAACAACAACCAAAAAAAGGACAAAACTTGTTACTTTCTGTCAGGACTTTAGAGTTTGAAATGAAAAGTTGATTTAAAAAAATGAATAATAAGTGTTGTAGACCTGTTTTTAATAAAGTTGTTTTTCAAATAAAGGTTTCGGAGTCAGTGATATCAGATTGTTTGCATTTTATTAATTATTTACCCTGTAACTACATGAAATAAGAGGGTAACAAGCTCCACTTTAATTTACGGCCCGTAATGTCATACTTACCCCTTAGTTATATGTCATAAGTACCCCTTAGATATAAAATATTTAAAGTATAAATAATTTGTTATTTTCCTGGTTGTTACCCCTTTATTCCCAATACTTCACATATTGTTCCCCTATACTTACACATACTTACTGTATAGTTACACTATAATTATTGAAAGTTATGCTGTAAATTCGTTGTAATTACGCAGTACTTTCCGGGCTGTAATCTAAAGCGTTACCGAATGTTGTTTCAAACATGGAAAGACGTCAATACCACCGAGGTTAATCTTCTAACTCCTGACTGCTTTGTCGGACAAAATGCGTTATGACAAAATTTGGCGTTATGATTGGTTAGATCGCTTGTCAATCAAACTCTCTGCGATGGGTCAATTAAAGCTGCGTTCACGTCACCTCGTATTTACCGGAATCTTGAAATGACAACACGTGACGTTATATTCGGAGCTGTCCTTTTGGTCCTTGGACTGGGAATTATGCGTTTCCATGGCACCACTATCAACGCCTAATAAATCAATCTACAGCGGTCAGGTGGTACAGCGGCCAAGTGGTACATCTAGGAGCTTTCTGAAAACTCCCAGCTTACAAGCTGTAATTACGAGCTCTACGAGGACGTGAACGCTTTTTACAAGCTAGAATCTTGAAACTACAGGAATTACGAGGCCGCGTGAACGCACCTTAATTACAGAAATTTCATTTTTGGGTGAACTAACCCTTTCAAGTCCCCCTGAAATCAAAATGTAAGTTTTTTAGCTTTTAGTATGAATATGTTAGCCTTAAAGTTATGAATAAGCTGGTGGGTTACAAAACAATGACAAAATTCACATTTAGGAGATATAAGCATTCAAATCTTACAGTCTCTAACTTCCGCTAAAACGGATCACGGATTTTCATGACATGACATCGCATCACATCAGTTTCTCGTCAAATCGTCGGTCCAATCAAATGCTGTCTAGAATCTGAAGTCCCGCCTCCTCCTACACTCTTACAGACGCTGAAGCTGCGACTGACATTGGTCATTTGCTCACACATTTACTAGTTTCTACATGAATGGCACATATTGCACTATATAGAGAATAGGGAACGATTCAGACAGTGTAAATATGCTTTCCTTTGATGTGAATGAAGCTAGTTTTCATCTGCTCTGGTCCAGAGACACGAGAGCACAGAGGGCCATTTGAATTCTGCACAGAATGCTGTGTATTAAAGCGATATAAAGGACATTAATGTGGAGAAACGGTTAGAGATTAGAAGGAAACTGAGGTTTTACAGAGTCTAATGGCTCTGGCCGAGCTGTAACATAAATGAAACGCTATTGTCTATTTTTAAAAAGGGGCGGGCTGTTTGATATCTTGCCCTGTCTTCCTGTTTCAGTTGAAATTACGTCAACATTGAATAATGCTGCGCATTCCAAGACGGGCCTTTAAGGGTTTTTTATTTATTTATTTTATTTTTTATTTTTTACTTTATTTGTGCTAAAGCTAAAGCAGTGTGAATGATGTCACCATCTGAAGCTGACCACTAGACTGCATTTGGCCAGATGTGTCTCTACATACAGAGATAGAAGAATCGATAAAGCAATGGCTGCCAGTTTTAAGATTGCATTCTCACTCCAGATTGCCACCATTGGTTTTCTCAGCACGTCTTACACGTGCACTACGTTCAGTGCCTGGCAACATCAGAGCATTTTTCTCAGTCTGAAGAGCATTTCTTTTTGGTTCCTGCCTCTCTCGAGAGAAGTGTCATGTACAAAATGTGCTTGTTTTGTTCACCTAAGATCATTCAGAAAGTTTCTCAGCTGAACTCTCAGAGAAACAGCAGATGTGATTCCAGCCACTTTGTGTTCCCCATCCATCTGAAATAAAACAATTTTATGTGCATTTTATGTAAACATCTTTCCTGTGGAAAATAAATAAATAAATTGTAATTCAAACAACATACACGTGCAGAATGGTAATGGTTTAGTTCCCATGCTTGTGAAGGCAGAAAACTTATTTCATCAGAATCATAACCCACCCTGATGTTTAATACCTTTTAAAACCTTTTCCTTAAATCTGAGCCCTGTAATCCATCATCCTAATTAGTGGTACAGATTAATTGAGTGATTATCAAGATCCTCGCAATTGTTTACCTTGCCTTCATTCTGTGGTGAACTAAAACTGACATGGCTAAGACTAGAGAGCGTTGAGTCTACAGAACAAAAGCTTCTAAAGTAGGGCTTTAATGTTGAACTTGAACATGGGACTAATGTCAACCAGTTTATGCTAAATCTTGGCAGTTTCCATATGATCCCAGACCCTTCTGACTTGACTCAAATGAGGGGTAACTTAAAGTGTTGACGTGGCCACTCACGTGCTGCTATAAAAATACAAAAAGTTTATGGCAGGAATTAGTAGCCATAAGTAAATATTAAAGTAGGAACCAGATTAAAGACATTCCTGCTGCTGTAAAACCCAGCAAAAGTTAAAGGGGAAAAGAAAGGGATAATGCAGTAGTTTTTTGTAATCCTCTTAGATGGTTAAGTGTTTCAGATATTAAAGCGAATTAATAACTCTGCCTGCTGAGGAGAGAAACGTGACTCTGATCTAAACATTTTATTGAGAATTATTGGGAATGTTGCAAAGCCGCCCATAGGAAAAATAAATTGGAAAAGCAAAAGGCTTCAGCAAAAGCCATAATTTGTTCTCCATATCATGAAAGCCAATTTCTGCCATATAAGGGGGGGGGGGGGGGGAACAATGTTTTAGTAAGTTATTACTATTATGAATATTAAAAAGTCAAAATTATGAGTTCAAAATTGTGATATATTAAGTCAAGATTGAAATAAATTAAAATTAAGACAAAAAAAATCTAAATTATGAGATAAAAGTAGTATTTATCAGATAAAAATACAGAATTATGAGATAAAAGTCATAATTATGAGATAAAATAGTCAGAATTATGTGAGAAAAGTCTATTGTAAAATAAAATAAATCTAAATTATGAAAAAGGTCAAAATTATGAGATAAAAAACCCATAATTATGAGATACAATTATGAAATTCTGACTTAAAAACTCATAATGAGATACAAAAATCTAAATCATGATACACTACATCTTAATTAATTAAAGGTACAATATGTAAAATTTTTGCAGTAAAATATCCAAAAACCACCAGGCTAGTGTTATATATTTTGTCCAGCTGATTACAAACAATATCGCTAATGTTTTCAACTACTTGTAAATCATGAGAAAATTCCCATTCTAAACAGTGACACGGGGCAGTGCAGTCGCCTGTCAATGACGTCAGTTCCCTTTGTTACCGCCTTTACTGACGTAGAAACCACATGACAACAGTGCCGTGGACAAATGCGGAAGTAGTGTCTAGCGTCCAGCAAACCACTAGCTTGCTTCAAGCAGTTCCTTATTTACTTCTGCACGTTTTATGGTGGATTGTGTTACTTATTTATGGAACATAATTACTGTTTACCATCTGCCGCTGGTTCTGTCGACAAGGACAGCTCCCGTAAACTCATGACCGGAAAAGCGGAAGCGGCGCCGGCGACTGTGTCATAATAAAAGTCCTGCTGCTCGTGAGGCATGTGTTGATCAATCGCTCCAGCTCCTCGTTCAGCTCCCGCAACACTCGGTCCTGCTCTGCTTCATACTACAGTAACGTTAGTAATCGCATCCACGAACATGAGTTCTTCCAGACTCCAATCCCTATTCTTTTGCACCGTCCTTTGAGATGGAGACCACATGTCCCAAGTTTCCGCTCTAAAACTTGGCGTCATCAAACTACGCCTTTGTTTTGAATAGGCGGAAAAAATATCACAAATTGTACCTTTAATAATAATAATTATGAGATAAAATGTTAAAATTCTGACACAAATAGTTATAATTACAAAAAAATCATTTTTATTTCACAATTAAAACTTAGTATGCCATTATTTTTCACTTTTTATTCTAATAATTGTGACCTTTATGTCATAATATAGACTTTTGTGTCATCATTATGACTTAGTATGTAATTTCAACTTTTATATCAAAATTATATGATAAACAAAATCATTAAATTATATTAAAACTTGAAATGTGTCAATTAGTGTTGCTATTTCTTGACAACAGTACCTGGATTTGAATACATTTCAGTATTTTTCAGAAAAATTTTCCATTTAAAAACAAATGGGAATTTAATGTACACTAAAGCATTTCTGCACCAGCATTCTAATGCTATGTGATTAATGCATACAGATCTTTCTAAAGATAGGGCATAACCTCTAAATTAACACCAGCTTCTTGATGTCATTTCACAAATATTTCAAAGGGATTTCAAAATAAGAATTCTAATCACCTTAGTTTCGGCACATGACCATATTATACAGTATATCCCACTGTCCAATCTCTCTCTCTCTAGAAACAGATAGAAAAACAGCTCTTAGAGTACAAAACCACCCAAATAAACTTTCCAGGATAATCTGGCATTGTACTGACATAGAAATGGGGACTGGTACATCAGCTGGGGTTGCCTGGATCATGGGAAAGGAACAGTTTGTGTGAGGTCACCCTTTAGTGTGATCAGAGACTAGGTTTATGCTAGCTCTTAAAATATACACGGGTTTAGGTTTGAGTTAATGAAACTCGGCCTGGAACAGTGGAAAAAAGGCATCTCATTCCCAGGAAAGAGAAATGCTTCCTTACTAAATATAATAGAGATGTGCGTGTTGTTTGTGTACTATGAATGAAGTACGTGCGCGCTGCCACTGTGCTGCCTGCAGAAGTGAGCTGTTATTAGAAAGAATGTTGAACAAAGATGTTTTGAAAAATGTCTTGTCCATACAACGTCAAACTGTAATTGCATGGGCAAAACCAATTGAAACATTCTTCTGTTGTGCTCTGCAGAAGAAAGAAATGAAAGTATGCATGAGGATAAATAAATGATGACGGAACTTTCATTTTTGGATGAACTGCCCCTTTAAGACAGAGTTTGAATGACCACCATAGCTGGACCACCCTCAGCTGAGCAGTCCTGTATAATGTAATCACTGATACTCATTAGAGCCACCAGCCTCCTGACCTGCATCTCTTGGCTGCTTTTCATAGTTTTCATTACTGCTCCCAGGTGTCCAGTGGCTGCCGTCCTTGTTTTCTATGAGCTGAGCTCTGGAAAACGAGACAATAATGGCTTTTTCTGTGTCCCTGTGTAACATGGAGAACAGCAGACAACAGCACAATCTCAGATTGCATGAGATCTTTGATTTGTACAATACTGTGGTGTGTGTGTGTGTGTGTGTGTGTGTGTGTGTGTGTGTGTGTGTGTGTGTGTGTGTGTGTGTGTGTGTGTGTGTGTGTGTGTGTGTGTGTGTGTGTGTGTGTGTTCTTGTTTATATTACATCGTGGGGACCAAATGGCCCCACAATGTAATAAAAACCTGAGATCACCTACGTTGTGGGGTCCAGCTAGCGGTCCCCACGAGGGAAATGGATTAATAAACATACTAAAAGTTTTTTTGATGTAAAAATGTAAAAATGTAAAAATGCAGAATGTTTCCTGTGATGGTTAAGTTTTAGGGATAGGGGTAGGGTAGGGGGATAGGAAGTACGGTTTGTACAGTATAAAAACCATTACGCCTATGGAGAGACCCCACTAAGATAGGTGCGCCAGTTTGTGTGTGTGTGTGTGTGTGTGTGTGTGTGTGTGTGTGTGTGTGTGTGTGTGTGTGTGTGTGTGTGTGTGTGTGTGTGTGTGTGTGTGTGTGTGTGTGTGTGTGTGTGTGTGTGTGTGTGTTGAGATCCAGACTTCTTTGCTGTTGGTCCTTTTAGGGCATTCTGCCCAGCCATGCCAAAGTATCTGTGCATTCAGGGGTGGTGAGGCTGAACCGTGTGGAGCTGAGTTAAGCAGACAAGAAAAAAGGGCTATGAAACAAGGGGATGAGGAACAGAAAATGAGATTCCACTGCCTTATGCAGCTTTACATCAATTCAATAAATGGACAAATAAAACTAAAATCATCAAATCTCATGTTTTTTTCAGGACTGTCTGTTTTTGAATCATTTCTTTTTTGTCCTTCAGCTTCACTGATATTGTTAGTCAATGTTTTTTTTTTAACAACAACAGTAATAATTTTGTTTTGTATGACGATATTCCACCCACTCTTTGACCCTGAGGTTAAAATGAGCCATTTTTTGCTGTTATGCCCTCACACTTTTGTGTAAACACTCTCTACACATGTGAAATGAATAACAACTCTTACTCATGAGTTGCTGGTTTGTTCTCCCTTTGAGAAAAAGAAGTGCACTTAATTGTACTAAATGTGCACTTGTAGTGCCCTCCAAATCTTAAAATTATATTTTATTAAACTGTATTTGCAGGTAATATTAACTAAATAAAAGGCCATTTTGTACTTCATGATAATACACTTTCATGACTTTGGTTTTTAACACACTTAAAGGAACACTCCACTTTTTTTGAAAATAGGCTCACTTTCCAACTCCCCTAAAGTTAAACAGTTGAGTTTTACCGTTTTCGAATCCATTCAGACGATCTCCGGTTCTGGCGGTACCACTTTTAGCATAGCTTAGCATAGTTCATTGAATCTAATTAGACCGTTAGCATCGCGCTTAAAAATGACCAAAGAGTTTTGATATTTTTCCTATTTCTTTAATTTTATGTTTTGGCCACTTTTATTTATAAGCGCACTAATGAGAAGACAGAAATGTTGGGGAAATGTGCAATATATTCTAGTCCACATCCTCAATACATCTCTAAACACTATATGTGTATTTTCCTAGTATGATCCAGAGAGTTATGAGGTTTAAGGTTCACAAATGTGTACATTTAAAATGTATATGAACAGTAGCTCTAAGATGATATTTTGATAAATCAACAGTTAATCAGCAAAACAATGTTTCAGCTCAGTGGCACTATTGGCAACAGCAGTCAGAGTGTCATTGGCAGTCCGTCTGTTATCTCCACATCTCTCCTCTTCTGCTTTATCTCTGAGTCTCTGTTCGACAGTGCTGAGCCTCAGACCTCACGTAGGCAAAGCCAGGCTTTCATATCAAGCAGTAGATCATTCTTCACCCTACACAAACCTCAAAGAAAGCTATGTTCTTTATCAAGATTAGTGACAAAGGCCAGCTGGATGCACAGAACACCATGAAAAATACATCCATTGAAAAATAGTCTTTATTAAAATCTGCAGTGAAGCACATGAAAAATAAGGTATTCATATTTTGTATTACAGTATTATGGTCTTTCATACCAAACTATTATGTATCAAAAATTATTAACAATTATTTTAATAAATTATTTTAATTAAATTAATGAAATCCATTAAAATAAACAATAAAAAAATGAATATTTAAATGAATATTAATTGAAATTAATTGAAATAAAACAATAATAAAAAAATAAAAAAATTCATGTATTTTGGTGTAAACTGGAACACTTTCTTGAATACGTTTTTCATTTAATTGCATCGCTTTGTCGTTTTATCTAATTATTTTGCTTTGTCGATTTCCATGACTGTTTATGCCCCATATTATGCCCTATAAAGTGCAGGCACTGCGTCCAGCCATACACAGACTCTCCCAGAGGATTCTGGGACACGCTGCATTGGAGAATGAGGCTTGTTGGGCGGCACGTAGCTGCAGTATTTTTATTCCTCCGTGACAGAAGGACAAGCAGGGTTGGGCATATTTGGTCTTCACTCCACTTCTTCAGTCCCAGAAGGATTTCTACCGGCCAGGCCTACACAGGGACCTGAGGCCATTTCGTACGTCTCATAAACTGCTGCCCACGTAAACCCACAGCCCACAACAGCACTGTTAGTATTTGAATGTCTCAGCTGCAGTTCATTTATGTGGGAAATAAAGAAATGAAAATATTCAGCATAGTGACTCAGTACAGGAAATGAAGTGAGACACTTGTTATGGTGATAAAAGCAGTGGTTTACACCATTAGCAGTTGAATCCATTCAAATAGGAAACAACTTGAGAAGTTCATCTCTTTTCAGTCTAAACATGTCACCCTGCATGTTATGCAAATGTGATCTCAAATTTCTTTGGAACATGTAGCAAGTTTTGTTTGCAGATGCAACTTGGTTTCATATTGTACTTACACTTTTTCATAGTTATAATAGAACAAAGATTACTTGAGTATGTTTTATAAGAAAATACTATTTCAGTCTTTCTAATTTAAAATCTCACATTTAATTAAATGTGTTTAAATACTTGCCATTTCTTTGTAATTATATGTGAAATTTTCTAGTGATGTTTGAGTGTAAATTGTTTCAAAGTAAATCCTACACCATTTTTTCTCATGCAGTGAAATGCATACTGCACATTTAAAGTGTGTAAATACTGTACTTGTAATCTCTGTGGAATCTGGTTGTGATTCTGAACTGTGGTCTGCAAAAAATGCAGTACCTTCACATGCACAGATGCCCTTTCTTGATGCCCTTTTTCTGGCCAAAATGTGTTGCTATGGAGATGATGCTCTGACGGCAACTGATGCTTATAAAAACAGACAGACCAGAAAGGAAAGGAATAAAAAAGAAAACAGGGAAAAACCCCTGACAAACATGTATGTTTACTGTGACAGTTACTTATTTGAACAATGTAATGTGACTTGCTAAATAAAAGCATTAATTTCTACTGACCCCAAACTTTTGAACTATAGTGTACCTTGTACACTATAATCTTAAGTATATAATGAGTGACTTATAATGGAATATAATGTACAGTGGGTACAGAAAGTATTCAGACCCCCTTCAATTTTTCACTCTGTTATATTGCAGCCATTTGCTAAAGTCATTTAAGTTCATTTTTTTTCCTCATTAATGTACACACAGCACCCCATATTGACAGAAAAACACAGAACTGTTGAAATTTTTGAAGATTTATTAAAAAAGAAAAACTGAAAAACCCTTTGCTGTGACACTCATATATTTAACTCAGGTGCTGTCCATTTCTTCTGATCATCCTTGAGATGGTTCTACACCTTCAATTGAGTCCAGCTGTGTTTGATTATACTGATTGGACTTGATTAGGAAAGCCACACACCTGTATATATAAGACCTTACAGTTCACAGTGCATGTCAGAGCAAATGAGAATCATGAGGTCAAAGGAACTGCCTGAAGAGCTCAGAGACAGAATTGAGCATCTCTGGAGAGACCTAAAAATGGCTGTCCACCAACATTTACCATCCAACCTGACAGAACTGGAGAGGATCTGCAAGGAGCATAAAAGGAGGAGCGACTACCGTGGAGGACGAGAGAGGACCAGGTGAAGCTCATTAACACTCGCGCCACCAGCCTCGCGCCGTTCCCTCACGGCTCTCGCCCGCCCTGGTCGCCACAATCCCCAAATCCAGGTGTGAAAAATTTGTTCCATCTTTCCCAAAAAGACTCATGACTGTATTAGATCAAAAGGGTGCTTCTACTAAATACTGAGCAAAGGGTCTGAATACTTAGGACCATGTGATATTTCAGTTTTTCTTTTTTAATAAATCTGCAAAAATGTCAGCAATTGTGTTTTTCTGTCAATATGGGGTGCTGTGTGTACATTAATGAGGAAAAAAATTAACTTAAATTATTTTAGCAAATGGCTGCAATATAACAAAGATTGAAAAATTTAAGGGGGACTGAATACTTTCTGTACCCACTGTATATAAACAAGATATGCACAAACTATATTATATAAACCATAAACATTACATATTGACATTTCCAGGATGGTGATACTGTTGATATATCTAGATCAGCTGAATGTGGCAGGTATCGCTTCACCTCAGGTCCCCTTTGTCATACAGAAGTTTGCACAATGCCGTCCTGATAATGCCACAGTGCTCTGTTTATCTTCTGCATTGAGATGACAGAATGTCAAGCACAACCCGTGCCCTCGCCTCTCCCCCCGTATCCCACTCTCCCCTGCAGCACGTATCCGGTTCATATACAAGCAGGACATAAGGGCTGATTTTAATCACCTCACACATCTGATAGGATTGTGTGCATAATAAAGACACACGATCCGTACACTGAAACACTTTCTGTATGAATCAACTCTCGACAAAAGATAAACCACAGACCTCAGGGCTGATTATTGTTCAGGAGGGATAGATAATATGACCTTATAGCACAATATACAGTGCGTTGTGGGGAAGAATTGTATCATAAAATGATCTTTGGTAGGGAATACTCATGGGAAGGACAGTGACTCTGAAATTCTTTACAGAAAAGTTAAATAATATATATATTTTTTTTTTTTCTTTTTGACTAAGACATTTCCATGATTTTAGTCTTTCATTATTGATAGTTATAGATATGGCTAAAGTCAGTTGTAGTTATTGTGTTTCTTATTTTTTTCTGTGATTCTGCTTGTTAACAGCAGGTGTTCATCACTAATGCTCAATCATCACTTAATTAATCTCTTAATTATCTCATTAACTTTAACTCTGCTTCAGTGTTACTTTTATAGAGTGGGACCAACTCTAAGCAGAGTAGATTTAACTCTAGGGGTTTTGTAGATAGATTAGATAGATAGATAGATAGATAGATAGATAGATAGATAGATAGATAGATAGATAGATAGATAGATAGATAGATAGATAGATAGATAGATAGATAGATAGATAGATAGATAGATAGATAGATAGATAGATAGATAGATAGATAGATAGATAGATAGATAGATAGACTGAGCATAACTTGAATATATATATAGCTCTAACGCATTTGATTTCCATAACTTTTTAACTTAGAATCTTAACATTAGACTTAGTTATTTCCATGACTTATCCATTATTTTAGTCATTTATGATTTGTAAAATGTGTATGTATGTATGTATGTATGTACTGAAGTAAATGAATAAATAAATATTATTTTATAGACTTACCACTGATAAAGTGCAATTTCTAAGCAATAGTATAATTTAGAGCTGAGCATAAAACTTGTTCATGCTATTTAAACTTTAACATGAAATTTTCATGATGTGTCCATGAATTTGGTTCTTTATGATAACTGGAGAATTAAGGATTTGTAAAATGTGTATGTAGACAATTGAACAAACAAAAATAATAAAACAAAACAAAATGTAAAATAAAATAAAATGAAATAAAATCATAGAATGAATGGGCATTTTATAGATATTGCACTGATAAAGAGCAATTGATTGAACAGAGCTGAGCATAACTAGAATTTTTTTTTAATTTATATTGATTTCAAGGATCTTTTAGGATCTTAAATTTAATTTAAGATTATTTCAGAATTGCAGTTTTGTAGCCTTAAGTCCATGCTATTGTATTTCTAATCACTGTCAAACAAATCTTTTTAATGTCCATTTGCAACAAACAGTATTTTTTATTTTTTTGGTAGACCACCTTGTTTGGCAATAATGTGACTGGTTTTAGAGGTCAAACTTGAGCTTATGTAAGGTGTTCAGAGACAATCAGTTGTCTATTAACACTGTATTAGGCTTTTGGCACAGATTCATGAAAAGACATGCACTGTTGGCATGAGCCAAACATTACTCATCCTCTCTCTATCTTTATCAAAGGTAGTGTGGGTCCTGGTTTAATGTTACTGTCTGGGGCACTGCGTGTCCAGATCTTTGTTGGTGGGGTGCAAATGTCTGACTCAGACATGACCCTCACTGGATGTCTTTTTGCTGATCTTAATCACATTCATTGTCTCCATGACTACCACATTTTGGGAGCCTAACAAGATAATAGTTTATTTGATCCCACTTTATGTTATGTGTCTTTAACTGTATGTACTGTATGTAATTGTATTGCAAAACACTTTTACCGCTTTTGAGGTGAGAGGCCTCAGAAGAGAAGGTTAGTGACAGGTTTGTAGTGACAATAAGTTCACTGTATCATATGATTAACCGAAATGTTAATATATAGTCAAGACACCTAAAATAAAGAGGGTCCGTTTATGTACCAGTAAAAATAGAAAGAAAAAAAAAACTATAAAGAGTATATTCTGATCAGAAAGGATGTCGTATGAGATATAAACAGAAAGCTAAAGAGCGAGAAAGAGTTGAGAAAGCATCTGCTGCCTGTGGGTGACTGTGGGTGGTTTTGATGACCACTCTTACCCCTTCCCATTCTGTTCATCATTTATGTCATAAGCTTCCTACTGAAAACACTCAAAATCAATAAAAAACCAACAGACCACGTGTACCTAGCATTTCATAGAACTGCTCCACCAATGCCCTCTCTTGAGAATCTGCATGCTATCCGGTATTGCAAACATGTGGACTACTGGATAGTTAAAAGTGATTTTGATCCTGATAGAGAACGAGAGGGCTGGGGGGTAATGCAAACAAATGCAGCCATGTGGGAGTGACACAGAGCATCTGAATCAGTGTGATGTAGCTAATGAGAGAGTAGGAGAGGACAGACCCCCACCGCCGCTCTTTCACAGCAGGAGGGAATGTACTTTCAGTCTGTGCCATTAAACACATAGCCTACATTACAAACTACTATAAGGACAATGCATAAGCATGTGATCAATATTAAACACTTGAAGCAGTTTTCATAAAATCTACATTTTCGCACTTAGCAATGTTTATCTTAATCATTTGACATCAACAAAACCGTATAAGTCACTCAGTGATCTTAAACTAAGTATTTGAGAACTTAAACTCTTTAGCTGCCGCTATTTTGTGTATTTATCTTATTTTCTTGACAGAAAGCTGCTGCCTTAATGAAACGATTTCATGTTTCCGGTAGTAAATGTTGAGTTTTGTTTCCCTCTAGTGTTCAGATGCAACATGGCAAGAAATGGCAAATGCTGCACAATGAGTGATTCACAACACAAGCACAGATTAATCATTGATGAACTTCAAACGGCAGCCTTGACTCTTGCCAGAAAGTTCAAGGAACTTTGATTCGACTCATCTTTTACTGACGTTGTATAAAATGGTTGAGATCTCACAAGGAAAAATCAGAGCACAGAAGTATAAAATTCAAGGCATTATTTATTTCAAAAGTTAGATTCACAGCTCCATCAACATTCAGTAACCCCAGTGATGCATAGCATTAACATTTAGGAAGTTTCAAAATATGGTTAAGTACCATAAAACTCTATAGGTCACATATACATACATTAAAAAAGTGTCAGTAATGTAGTTTTCATTCAGTTATGAGATAAATTATGCAATAACCTTAATTATTAGATAATTTCCCAAAACTTTTTTGGTTGATAATTTCATTAATCACTTAAAAAAAAAAAGGAAACTCATAGTTTTGAAATGAGTTTGGTAACAAATTGCAGAGGTTCACAACTGCAGGAAGAAACGGCTTCAAACAGAGATATATTTAGAAATAATAAATCAAAAATTGAATTTTTAACAGTAACCGTTTCTGAACTGAAAAGTATCATTGTACAATAGTGTTTGATAAGCACAGTTTATGACACAAAATGTAATTTAGGATGAAAACTGTGATTTTTAACCCCAAAATCTAAAGAAAAAAAACATATATGGCTTAAACAGAATGAAACCTAAAGGTCTTACTGAAGGTTTCTTTTGCGCTTTATAAAATTTATAAAGTTCATGGTAGTATTTATTGTACTACAGTTAATTTATGCAGATTTTTCATTAATTTTGGGATGAAACATGACATTTCTTTATGTGGTTCAATCTCAAGAGAAAGATAGAAATTCTGAGTAAGTATAGTATGTGTACCATTTGTAGTTCTGTGCTGTTCTGTGCTTTTACTACATTAGAACATCCCATACTGAAAACTACACCACTATACAGTGACAGACTAGGACATTTTCAGACCTACATTACTTTAAACAGACTTTTTTGCTTGTTTTAATCAGATTAGGTCAGATCTTGTTTTAAGTCTTTCCACACATAGAAGAATTTGAATGTGCAATTAAACTGGAATGAAGGAGCAAACATTCTTCTTTCCACTATCTACAAAACCTCAAGAGAAGTTCTCTTCAGAAACAAAGCAACAGGATATGTTGTTCTGATCTGTCATTCAGGGCTTGAGTTTGAGCCAGGGGTGAACTATAGTGAGAATGGACAGGATAGAGGACGTGAGGCCGCATGCCCCCACAAAGCCCGACCCCGTGGGGTACAGACCCAGCCGGTCCAGCGGTATGAACACGTCGCACAGGTTCTTCAGAAGGTCCAGGAGCAGCGGAGGGTTGTTGCGCAGCACCGTGATCAAGAGACGGAACTGCTTGTTGAGCTTGGCCGAGAGCATCGGGAGGGGCGGCAGTGGAGACATCGCTGAGGAAGGAGACGGGGTTAAAGGGAACTCTCCGTTCTCTGAGGTCGGCGTAAGTGGGGACGGACTGGAGTTAAAGCTTTTAGCTGAACTGCTGCGGGACTCTCTCTCCATCAGAAGACGGATTTCATACGCGTCTCGGGTTAAATTGAGGATGAGAGCGAACAAATAGTATCTGTTTATAGGAAGTGAGAGAAAGTCAGATTATTACATGGTACTTTTCGCAATGTGCTCAAAATAATAAAATATATGCAACCATCTCCATATATTGTTAGTAAAACATTTTAATACATAAATTGATGGGTGATGCAAAATCATTCACAGAAGTTAATCAAATTTTCACCTGTAAAATCAAATTTATTTATTTATATATATATATATATATTTTATTTATTTTTTTTTCATTATTATAGTAAAATAAAACTAAAAGCATAAAAAACATTTTCGTTACTTGAAATAAAATAAACTTTAATCAAAATAAAATAACATATATATATATATATTAACAAACCAACATTTCTAATTGTTTAACTTAATTTATCCTGATGTACTAAAACTAAAATGGAAATGAATAAAAACTAATATATATATATTTATACACATACACACAGCCAAACCAAAAAACACCTTGAACATTGCATTCATTAATACAGTTTATTCACTATAGATTAAAAAAATGGTAATAAAATATGACAAGATTTCAGAGTTAAACCGTATCAGAAAAAATGTATCTTAATTTTGTCAGATAACACATGGTCAGGTCAAAGTGTCTGAATAATTTTAGGTTCCAAACTTTTATCAGTTTGACTGGTAGTCCACTGTATGAAGAATTTCTACTTTAATAATACAGTTTACTTTATTTTGCTATCCTCACTTATATAAATGAACTATAGTGTCCTGCACCCACTAGTAAAAATATATCAAAAATATAAAAAAAAATATCTGAATAATTTTTGGTTTGACTATATATATATATGTATATATATATAGTGTTATGTATAAATGTTATTTTAGTATAGATACTTTTATAGTTATAGTGACTGATTTAAAAAATTTTTTTTTTACTTTTATTTTATTCACATAATTGGAAATTGTTTAAAAAGTTAATTTTTCAAAGAAAACTAACATAACTAGCACTCACCTAAACGACCTCTGGCTCCATTTATTTTGGTCCAGTTCGGGCAGCAGTCCCGTTTTGCCGGCCCAGAGTACATTATCACAGGCGAAATACATTGCTCTGTTCAAATGGGCCACTGTGATGCAGAGACGCAGCACACAGTCGGACAGATGCACAGTGCGTTTCGCTGCTTCCAGAGCTTCAGCTGAGTTCCCTAACCGCATCACTGAGACAAACACACAGACAGACCGTATCAATCACACAATGAGCCACATTAACATAAATAGATTCTGTGAGTAAAAAGAGATTAGCCAAAAGGGGCCACTTTATGGAACCACTTTATTAATATCAGTATTAATAGGCGTAATCAGTCTAAATTAACCCTTAGAGATCCAAGCAATGATTATCACATTGTTGTTGTTGTTTTTTTAACATTTAAAGGGATAGTTCAACCAAAAATGAAAATTATGTCATCATTTACTCACCCTCAGGTTGTTCCAAACCTGTATAAATGTCTTTGATCTGTTGAACACAAAGGAAGATATTTTGAAGAATGTGGGAAACTGAACAGTTCTGGGGCAACATTGACTTCCATAGTATTTTTTTCTACTCTGGAAGTCAATGGTGCCCCAAAGCAGCCTGGTTACAAACATTCTTCAAAATATCTTCCTTTGTGTTCAACAAAACAAAGAAATTTATACAGGTTTGGAACAACTTCAGAGTGAGTAAATGATGACAGAATTTTCATTTTTGGGTAAAGTATCCCTTTAATGCTATGCTGCAACTCTGAGGGTTAACTATGTCATTATTTATATTTTGGTACTAACTTGCATTGGACTTTCTCTTATGAAAATATGTGATTGAGTTGAAATATTTAATACTGCCATTCCAATCTGCATCCTGTCAATTCAAATTCTCTTATCAAAAGCCATAAGTCAAAAGACAGCCAGTTGGGCCCAACCTCGAGTCTTCTGACCATTGCCTTTGGCAGAAGAGCTTAAACGTACATTTTCTGGTCAGGCTCATGTGAGCTTCCAGCTGTTTAATGGTGCTCAGCAGCTCTGCTCTCGCTCCTCCTCTCTGCAGCGTGTAACCCAGCAGTGTGCAGGCGTACTGGGCAGCCCTGTTCAGACACAATTAATTATTGAAAATGAGCATGTACACTGCACCAACATGTATTTGGACAGTTACATCCTTACAAATGCATGAATATTTTAGCATTAGATCAGGGGTTTTCAAACTTTATGATGCCATGGATCCCTAAATATGATGTTCCCTTTGCAAGGGACCCTATTATTAACTATTCATTTACAATTCTGCTCATACGTTTCCATACCCCAAGATGCTAATAATACCTAAAAAAAAAAAAAAAATGAGAAGCAGAGGGATCATTAAAAATTGCATGTTCTATTATTTGCACTGTTCTGAATAAGCTGTTTTGCATAACAGATGTTGTCCACAAGACAAAATTACACAAATTACCCCCTTCAAGTTTACATACCCTTGAATCTTATTACTGTTAGTTGTTGCCTGGATGATCCATGTTTTTTTTTGTTTTTTTTTTTTGTCCTGAGCAGTTAAAGTGTTCACCCAAAAATTTAAATTCTGTCATTAATTACTCACTCTCATGTCGTTCCACACCTGTAAGACCTTTGTTAATCTTCAGATCACAAATTAAGATATTTTGGTCATTCAAGGTCCAGAAAAGTAGTAAAAACATCATTAAAATTGTCCACGTGTCTGCAGTGGTTTAACCTTAATGTTATGAAGCAATGAGAATACTTTTTTGTGCGCAAAAACGAAACAAAAATAACGACTTTATTTAACAATACCTTCTCATCTGTCTTTCTCATACGCTGCTTACAATCAGCGCTTCCAGGTTCTACATCAGAACGCCGACTCACATGCATGTGTCGTGCTGCACACGTGATCAGCTTCTGCCAATACCGAGCCGGCGTTCGGATGAAGAACCTGGAAGCGCTGGACGTAAACAGCGTTCAAGAATGACAGAAGAGAAAATATTGTTGAATAAAGTCATTATTTTTGCGCACAAAAAGTATTTTTGCCGCTTCATAAAATTAAGGTTGAACCACTGCAGTCACAGAGGAGTCATACCTCTTGGAATTCATCAAAAATAACTTAATTTGTGTTCCGAAGATGAACTAAAGTCTTGTGGCCATGGAACGAAATGAGGGTGAGTAATTAATGACAAAATTTTCATTTTTGGGTGAACTAACCCTTTAAACTGAGAACTGTTCTTCAGAAAAATCCTCCAAGTCTCGCACATTCATTGGTTTTCTAGCATCTTCTGCACATTTTGACCCTTTCCCAACCGGGACTGAATGTATGATTTTGATTATTCTTATTTTATTTGAAGATCTTTTTTTTTCCATTTAGGTCTACCCTTCAGAATCTACCTAAGATGTTACCCCAAAGACAAAATAAGTACGCCTGCAATTTACCCCGATCATCCAATTCAAAAAATTAACAACCTCCAAGGAGTAAGGGGTATTTAAACTTATGAGCAGAACCTGTCATTGGAAATCTGAATAAACCTGCAATAATGTCACCTTCTGTAACTTGTTTATTTTGTAATAATTATTTAGTTTTAGGTAACACTTTACTTTACAGTGTCCTTCCTTGTTACATATGTTACACATACTCAGGGTTCCCACTCTAAGCCAAATTTCCTGACTTTTTCCTGACTTTCACTGACTAAAAAGCTGAATTTCCATGACCTATAATGAACAGAAAAACACTGAGCAGACCAAATCAGCCACAGACAGTATTTTTTTCAATCCATCCATTTGCAAGCTTTATTTACTTGTTCACAAGTTAAACACTCATAAACACTACTTTTTTAAATTATTATTATTTATTTATTTATTTCCACTTTCACCCTGTTAAATGCACTTTGATATTATTCTGTACTATTTATACAGAAATTAATATAGTTTTTATTCTTTCAGGGGTAAACGCTCTAGAGGATTTTCTGTTTGTCATCAAGTTCATAATTCAGTCTTTTTATTTCTTCACATTTATTTTTTGCAGACCGTCTTAGATTGTTTGACATTAGGCTATTTCTGTAAAATGGTTATTTAAGTCTGAAATAATTATTTAATAATTATTAATTATTTAAGTCCTGGAAAACCCATAATATTTTACCTTCAGAAGTAATGTTGGTAGTTTTTCCAATGTGCATATATTAATTTATTTATTCATTCTACCATGGTGAAAAAATAAAAAGCCTAACTATAACAAAACACGTGAAACAATGTGACTAAAAAAATGGTATAAAAAATTACATTTTGATAAATGGAAACTACAATTTAAAGCAACAAACAAAAATCCCTAATATTCCATGACTTGTCCACTGAATGTCCAATGTAGTGTTATTAACAAGGCTATTGAATACGGATGTCCGAATGTGCGAATATAAAACCAACTTTACCCAAGTCACCAAAAGCATGTGAACATTATTGTACTTTGTTGTTAGTATTACTAATTGTGAGGTAGTTGGAGGAGAAAAAAACTATTATTTCTATAATGGCTCCAACTTTCAGTGCAGCCCTTTCATGTGGTGCCTGTAGTAGTAGTGCTGTAAACATGCATGCAGTGAGTGTTTGTGTACCTGAACACGCGTTCTTTGGCTTGACTCTGCGCGCTGAATCTCACCCACGAATCCATCATACACACACTGGGCCTGTGCGTCCTTCACGCGCCTTTCCACTGATATTCACGCCGCCAGATACAGGTTAAACAAGCTGACCGTGAAGACCCTTGATTTATTCAGACAAAACGTACTCTTGCGTGTCGTCTGGTGCTGGAATTATGTAGCATACTTGCTCTGTTGCACTTGATGTTTTCGTCGCTTTGACAGTTCATCCGTAAACGGCAGCTGAAGAGGGACACGCCGTTCGCGTTTGGATAAACTGAAATCGCATTATGCACTTGTCCTTGAATAACACGGTGAGTCATATTTTGCCAAATGTGTTTGAGATGTCAGAGATGGCAAGAAGTTAACACGGGAAATTGTCTGTTTATTTTGTATGAAACTAGATAACTAATATGTAAAGACAACAAGCTTTATCTAGCGAATAACAATAAAAAATATCCACCAGGAGTCGCCAAAAATTAGATTTAATATTACAGTTCATAACTATAACTACAATAAATATCCATATTATTTAGAATAATCAGACCATTCAATAGATTGGTAAAGTGAATTTTATTTGACAATCTCAGATGACAATAAATAAAGGAAATATAGTAAAACCATTCTGGTTAAAAATAAAAAATAAAATCTAATAATCACAAGAAAAATAATGACATGAATTTGCATGAAATGCCAAAATGAACAGACATACCATTCAAATTTGATGCGTAGTAAGTGCACAGCATGTGTACGAGGAAATCCACATAAGGACTCGCCTTCCTAAGCGACATTGACTACAGAAACCATTGGAATAAAAATGACCTTGTGTAAAAAGGAAACAATTTTGCTTTCCATCGTAATCAAGTTGGTAAGTGTGTTTAAATGCTTAAAGGTGGACCTGAATATTGCTCAGCAAGATTTCACATAGTCATTCATACAGTGTATTTTGCAGCTACTTCATACAGCTGTTTCCATCAAACGCAGAGTCATATTTCCACATGTCCAAGTCATATTTCATATCAAAATAAAATAAAAAAAATTTTTGATTCAAGAAGAAGATTATGGCTTTTTAGGAGCATTTTTGCATAGTGACGTTATTTTCATGACCCGGACATGTTATTGTGAGATGTATTTTTTAAAGAAGAGTTGCAAATCAAATGCTCAATTTTATTTTAAAACTACAGCATGGTTTTTAAATGCATCTAACAAAACTACAGCCATGTTAAAGGAATGACTTACAGTACTCTTTATAATGGTAGATTAATATTTCTACCATAAACCCTTGCCTATTTACCCACCTCCGCACACACTTCGCTCTTTCCTTCTACTCTGCACAACATGCTCTCTTAAACTCAACTGACCTTCATATTTTCCCACAAGCAAATCTCTGACAAGTGCCTGACATGACCTTTCCTCTCTTCACTTCATTCTTTTCAAAACACATGTGGCAAATCCTTTCATGCCCTGTTTCCTACATTCCCATCAGTTAAAATGAGGTACAACATTCCCCCTGACATTCACTTTCACAAAGTATAATGCTGTCCAAAAAAGAAAAAATAATAACTACTGTCAAGTTTAATAATTCTTTCTTAATCTCTAATATCAGTAAATCAGCCCACGTCCCATATGACGAGTGCGTGTGTCCTGCACAGTGAGGGTTGTAGTCTAACTGAAATGATTAGGAGTGCATCATTGCAAACAATCAAATAGGAACTATAAATACAGTTCTCAAACCATCTGAGAGAGCTGGGACTAATACAGCTGTAGGTGAGAGAACCATCATCTGGAAGGCCAGGGTATCCCAGCACGTCCTTCTCTCTCAGTGCTCAGACTGCTGTTTCTTATGGAAGGGGGCTTTAAGGCGACTCCAGAAAGAATGGCTGCGTCGGGTTTTCCTCTCGCTTCCCCGCACCATCTCAGCCTCATGCTGACGGATCTGACGCACCAGTGCGGCAAACACCTCGTCGATGTAATAACGGAATGCTGCGGAGGTCTCAAAAAATGGGCACTGGAACTCTCTCGCCAACTGTTTGCCCTCCTCAACAGACACCTAAAAGTGTGGAGACAAGTTTGAAGAATTTTGAAGACAAGTTTGGGGTCTGAACATCTGGTGTGTGAGGTCTGAATGCACTCTGACGCCGGAAGTGATCTCTCGCGCTCATTGACATATACACGCGAGAGATCATTTCCGGCATCAGAGCGCATTTTCTGACCTCACCAACCGGATGCTCAAGGCAGTTGGACATAGTGGTGTATTAGAGGTAAAAAATTATATAAATACTGTTCGGTTTCTCGCACAAACAGATCATTTCGTGTCTTAGGACATCAATGTGTCGTCACGAGCCGCAGGATTTAATTTGAATTTGTCTGTGCATGTTTTTTTTATTCTCATAGATGATGTTACCGTTTCAATGCATTATGTGACTGACAGACGGCAACGGTTGGAGTTAAAAATCATCATTTGTGATCTACTGAAGAAACAAAGTCACCTACATCTTGAATGCCCTGAGGGTAAATTTTCATTTTTGGGTGAACTATCCCTTTAAAAGTAATGTATTTCAATATTGCATTACTCCCTAAAAAGGTAACTAATTGCATTACTTAGTTACTTTAAAAAAGAAAAAGTGCATTACTTTTTCTCACCTGGGCTGGGCTTGCTTGTTTGTTTTTTAATAACAACAAAAAAAATGTTCTATTTCTGGCAAATGTTAAGGCCCTTTCACACCAAAAGTGAAATGAATAAGCCTCAGGTTGAAGGAAAATGCATATTTATGCCTGTACAGTAGAGGGCGCCGCTCAAACAAACCTTTCAGCTGTGCTGCCACTCTGGATTAAAGAAGAATAGGATACACGAGAAAGAAGTTCAAAGCTCTTATTTCTAAATCTATTCTAAAGTCATTTTTGCTCATTAGTATGGTTGAATTAGATCATTAAAAGTCAGCAGCAAGACACTGGTTAATAAAGTGAGATTAAATACATAAAGTGTATTTGTGTGATTTTATATATTTAATTATTACAGGTTTGCCTAAAATTCTATGATTGCATTTCACTGTTTTTATTCATTTTGAGGTATACTGAATGTTTTCGTGCAAGTGAAACGAGTAAACGCATGTTCACATTTAGAACTACAATATCCATCAAGTTTACAAACAACGCCTCTGTAGTTACCCTATTTCTCTCAGCATGGGGAAAAAATGGCTCAGTCAATAAATGTGAAAAAGTAACTTGCGTTACTTATTTAAAAAAGTAACTTAGATATTTTGTTATAAATTGAAAAAAGTAATGTGTTCCTTTACTAGTTACTTTACTCAAGTTACTTGTAATGCGTAACCCCCAAAATTGCTCACGAATGATTATGACAGGAGTTTTAACAAGAGTTTTAGCTCTTTCACTGATTAACTTGCGCTGTGTGATTGACAGCTCCAGCGATTATACAGGGAGCATTCTTTGATCGCTTTCTGTATATGATTTAATCACAATTTAAATAACAGATTCAATTTTCAATAGATTTTCATGCTACTAAAAGAAACAATGTGAAGTTGATAGTTTAGTCCCTGGCTTGATTTCTAACACATAAACAGCAATAAATGATTTTGAGACAAAGAACGTCTGACTGTACATGAACCATTACATATCAGAAATCAATGATCACAGAATATCATACACGCGGCACCATTCGCACGTGTTTTTTGCTAGTTTCAGCCCGACGCAGTTATCATTTTCACGTTTTGCAGCATGTTGTTTAAATAGCAAATGCATTTGCACCCATTTGTGCACCAATGGGCATGCTGGTCTTAAAACGAGGTGTGTTCAGGCGCATTGTTGGCACGATACTATTTTGAGGCAACTGAAATAGACTGCGTTGACCAACATAGAGTGCCCCAGGGATGACGCGTTTTTGTAGGCAAAACCCGGAAGCGAGTTAGCATTTTAGGACTTCCGGTTCCAACGCTGTAAAGTCTATGGGTTTTTTGAATGGGTTTTTGCTAAATCGCCTGAAATAAGGTCTGTGGTAAACAAAGCCTCTAAATACTTTCACGTTTTGATCTATGACATAAAACACACCAGTTATAACCCACTTGTGATTTTTATATATATATATATATATATATATATATATATATATATATATATATATATATATATATATATATATATATATATATATGAGTACTATAAAATACTTTCACAGCATGTATTAATCTTGGTTAATTTAATTTTCACAACCACTATCTAGCAACCACACAGCAACGCCCTCACAACCACTCAGAACACTCTAGAATTGTGGCGAAAATGTAGTAACTTTGTAACTGTGAATGTGAAAAGACTGAGACATCCTGTATACATCCAATAAGAACTTTAGTAAGAGAGGCCATCAAGAATACAGCGACTCTTTAGAAGTTACAGTCTTCCAAGACAGAAACTGTCTGGCTTGTATGAAAGAGTGAAGAACTCATGGTATCTTGGCTAGAGTTTGCCCAAAGGCAAGTAAAGACCAGGAAGAGTCTGTGTTCTTCTCAGAAAGCACAATGTTAGACTGTGTTTGTCGCATATCAAACAGAGCACACCACAATGACACATCATCCCTACAGTGAAGCATGGAGGTGGCAGCACTGTGCATTAGGGATTCTTCCCTCTGGCAGAGAATGGAAACATCATAAAGACAGAAGGAACATGGATGGAGCTGAGAACAGAAAAATGACTTCAGGGAAATGACTCAGAAAGATGACTTGAAAGCCCTTATAAAATAATCTAATACCAAGCACTGGTGGAACAGTTTAAATTGCTCCTCTTCCATGATACTCTTCCAGCTTGATAAGAAAAGAAATTAGTCCCATTTGTTTTGTTTTGTTGTAGGCCAAAACTCATAAATTGGTTGCATTTGAGCACTTCCAGTTCCATTGAACTAAAGTCATTGGGTTTTTAAAATGGGTTTTTAGTTAAATACTTGAAATTAGGTCTTTGGATAACACGAGCGTCTAAATGAGAAACTTACAGGTTGGCCTACAAAAATATGTCATCACTGCAGTGCTCTGTAACTGCTGACAAACATATCTATCATTTTATAGTCCATCGCATTTTGTGTCGATGGGATACATCATGGTTCCGTAACATACGAATCTGAGGGGGGTGAATATTTATACAGTATAAACACTTTATTTCTATAGGTACAGAGGTTTCAGGTAAGGTTTCTCACCTGTCTGAGATGGACCAGGTCAGACTTGTTTCCCACCAGTACGACGGGGGTGTCCACGGTGCGTCGCACACGGTAGATCAGCTGCTTAAAGTGCCGTGCCTCCTGGAAACTGCGGCGATCCGTGATAGAGTACGAGATGATGAAACCTTCTCCTGCTCGCATGTACTGATCACGCATTGCTGTGAACTCCGCCTGTTTTAAGACAAATACATGAGGCCTTGTTCATTCACCTACCCATGAATGTGACAATATCAGTTGATAAGTTATAAAAATATTCCAAAGAGTTCAATGCAGCTCAGTCAAGAGCATATATGGCATGTTGTCTTTACCACAGACAGTTTCAACACTTCCCTCAGTTTGTAAACCAACAAAAATCATGTTTACAGTAATTCAATTATAATGAAAGTCTTTTGGCCAAAGACATTCTAGAGCTTCAGAATCGCATATTAACCCTGTAAACCTAACATATGAAATAATAGTAAAAAAAAAAAAGTAAGTGGGACAGTTTATTGAACCTTTAGACAAATACTATAATATAAAAAAAATCTTAAAAGAAAAATTTGGTCATATTGTTTTTTTGTTGAGTATCATATTTAATACATCAGGCTTTTATGGCTCATATGATATATAGTGAGAATATGGAGCTCAGGAAAAATAAACACCTCAATTTTATTTAGAGGCTTTAACATGAAATTTGCAGCAGTTGCTGATATTTATATGGCCAAAAAGTAAGATGAAATTCTGAGAGCTTGTAATTTAAATCAGAGATTTTTATAACAGACTGCTTTCATAAAATACATATAATTATCAGTTGTCAAGCTGCCAATAATGTGCCTTAGTAAGCTACATGCTTAGTTTTATACTCAAATCTCTGTAGTTGTTATTGTGGGGGGCAAAACATATAGTGAAATGCAATACAATGATGACTGAAAGGAGTAGGCTTTATAGGGTAAATTCTTCTTTACAAAAATATTAATTATTAGAGCAGCTACTTGAACAGGAACTACTATTATAGGCAGATGAACATCTTGTTTCGTAAACCAAGTTATAAGTATAGGTTTAAGATTTCTGTCGTAATCAACATTATGCCACAGATGCATTATGAAACATTCCTTGAATGTTTCAACAATGTTACCAATTGAACCGTAAACATTCAATTATTATGTAGGCAAATTTTCATTTAACTCGTGATGAGATGACTAATGTATTTTATAACAGTGCTGAGTTATCCATTGAGGAAAAAAGGCTGACTCAGAGGGAGAAACATGTGCATGAGTGTTTGTGTCGTGTGAAGTGACAACCGCAAAGACAAGACAGAAAGAGGGAAGTGAGACATATTGTTAAAGGAAAATGACCTTCTTATAGTCTGCAAAACAGAGTGTTAAGTTGACTTGATTTCACTACACTTTACAACGGAGGATTTTGCACTTCAGTGTCTGTCTGATTCTTGTTTTGATTTCCATGTGTTCATCTTTAGCATAACACCCCTCCCGCCTACCTGTCCTGCTGTGTCCAAGATGTCCAGGTTTGCTGGCTCATCATCAATGCGGATCTGTGTTTTATAGGCATCCTCTGAGAACAGTAAAAACACATGCATGAACATAATGCAATGGTTGATGAGAGATCGCAACAACATTAAACAGCTCAACTGAAAAACCCTCAAATGGGAAGGGACATTTGTAATGGGTATATTTAGTAAAGACAGAAGATTCACTGCTGTTCAAAAGTTTGGTGTCAGCAATACATGTATATATATGTATATATATATATATATATATATATATATATATATATATATATATATATATATATATATATATATATATATATATATTATATATACATATACAGTACAGTCCAAAAGTTTGGAACCACTAAGATTTTTAATGTTTTTAAAAGAAGTTTCGTCTGCTCACCAAGGCTACATTTATTTAATAAAAAAACAGTAAAAACAGTAATATTGTGAAATATTATTACAATTTAAAAATAACTGTGTACTATTTAAATATATTTGACAAAGTAATTTATTCCTGTGATGCAAAGCTGAATTTTCAGCATCGTTACTCCAGTCTTCAGTGTCACATGATCCTTCAGAAATCATTCTAATATGCTGATTTGCTGCTCAATAAACATTTATGATTATTTTCAATGTTGAAAACAGTTGTGTACTTTTTTTTTTAGGATTCCTTGATGAATAGAAAGTTCAAAAGAACAGCATTTATCTGAAATGCAAAGCTTCTGTAGCATTATACACTACCGTTCAAAAGTTTGGGGTCAATAAGAATTTTTATTTTTATTTTTTTGAAAAGAAATTAAAGAAATGAATACTTTTATTCAGCAAGGATGCATTAAATCAATCAAAAGTGGCAGTAAAGACATTTATAACGTTACAAAAGATTAGATTTCAGATAAACACTGTTCTTTTGAACTTTCTATTCATCAAATAATCCTGAAAGAAAATATTGTACACAAATATTTTGTACAATTGTACACATTAAATGTTTATTGAGCAGCAAATCAGCATATTAGAATGATTTCTGAAGGATCATGTGACACTGAAGACTGGAGTAATGATGCTGAAAATTCAGCTTTGCATCACAGGAATAAATTACTTTGTGAAATATATTTAAATAGAAAATTTTAATAATATTTCACAATATTACTGTTTTTACTGTATTTCTAATTAAATAAATGCGGCCTTGGTGAGCAGACGAAACTTCTTTTAAAAACATTAAAAATCTTAGTGGTTCCAAACTTTTGGACTGTACTGTATATATATATATATATATATATATATATATATATATATATATATATATATATATATATATATATATATATATATTTGTATATATATATATATTTATATATATATATATATATATATATATATATATATATATATATATATATATATATATATATATATATATATATATATATATATATATATATATATATATATATATATATATATATATATATATATATATATATATATATATATATATATATATATATATATATATATATATATATATATATATATATATATATATATATATATATATATATATATATATATATATATATATATATATATATATATATATATATATATATATATATATATTAGGAGTGTAACGATACGCTCAGGTTACGATACGTATCTCGATACGGAGTTCACGATACGATACGTATCACGATATTTTGAACAAAAAATTAACAAATTTCAATAATTGTCCTTGTTGTACACACAAGATCACATTTCAATAAAATAAATAAATATAAAATTTTAATAAAAACCTTCTGTATTCAAATTAACAGTTGAATAGGGCTGTCTGTCACTAAAAAATTTTTTTTTAAATTTAACATGAACTTAGAATTATGAATAGGGGCCGTTCACATATCGCGTCTAAAAACGCGTGGAAGGCGCGGCCGCACCGCTTCTCCTTCTTTCCAAAGCGCTTGCGCTCCTGTGGCGTCGGTCGTTGCTATGCAACCTTGAACTGGGCTCTCCAAGAGGATCAGAGGATGTTTCTGCAAAGGATAAATGATTTCTAGCCCTTGCATTAGTTTTACTACGAGATATATTGATGGAGATAAAATATAAAAACCACCATGTACAGCTATGATCAGCTGTTCGGCTGAGCTTTTGATGTTTTGTTACGGAAAGGCCATAACTGATCGGTTGATTCTTGTCACACGACCTGCGGTGCGCTTGCAGCATTCTGAGAAGTTGAGAATTGCATGCGCGTCGCGACCGTGTTGATCCCATAATGAGCGCGCCTGCCGCGCGGCTACATTTGAAAATAATAACTGACTTGCATTCAGTCAATGCATCGCAAGCGTCTTTTGCTTTTCTGTGAGCACAGCTGTTGCTGTGCACTGCGGTGAAAGAAAGCCACGACTTTTCTACTGAACTACAGAGCTGATTGAGACACACCATCTACGATAAATCGTTACACCCCTAATACTTATAGTAATTTAAAAATGTGGTAGCATTGGATCTGGACAGGAAGGATAACTCTGGGAGTTGGAAGGGGTGTGTCGCGATTCTGCCTTCTCAAATCGTGATACAGGTTCGTGGACCTGCGTATCGCGATTTCGATTTCATATCGCATATCGTTACAGCCCTAATATATATATACATATATATATTATATAAGAATTTAACACTTTTATTCAGCAAGGATGCATTAAAGGGGTGGTTAATTATGATTTTACTTTTTTAATTTTAGTTAGTGTATAATGTTGCTGTTTGAGCATAAACAACATCTGCAAAGTTACGATGTTCAAAGTTCAAAGCAAAGGGAGATATTTTCTTTTAAAGAATTCGCTGTTTAAGGACTACAATAAACAGCTGGTAGGGGCTACAACAAGCTTCTTCCTGGGGTAGTGACATCACTATCCCTAAAATTTACATAAACCCTGCCCCCGAGAACACGCAACAAAGGGGGTGAGGCCATGTTGGGCTGCTTTATAGAAGAGGAGGAGTTGTTGTAGTAGAATGTTGTTAGCATGCCGTCATTTTTTTATGCCAGACTTCTTCACAAACAAGGGTAAATTCAACGCTGGATTTGCACCAAAGATTAACATGACGGCACATGCTAGTCGATGAGTTGAATCAACAACAACTACATAAATTTATCCACTAACCATTCGGAAACGTCCAGTTGCATTATAAAAGTTGTAACTTCTTCCTGAGTCTCTCCATCAGCGCCTGACTCCGGTTTGAACAATGTAAGGCTGAACACCTTTACTGACAATCCTCATTTTGGCTGCATGAGATTCTTTAGCTTTGTTGTTGTTGAGCTACCGAATCGTGAGCTGTTAAAGCTCTGCCCTCTTTTGGAGTGCGGGAAGGGAGAAGCAGCTCATTTGCATTTAATGGGACACACACAAACACAGCGTGTTTTTGCTCACACCCAAATAGGGGCAAATTTGACAAGCTATAATAAATGACTTGTGGGGTATTTTGAGCTGAAACTTCACAGACACATTCTGGGGATACTAGAGACTTATATTACATCTTGTAAAAGCATTATAGGTATTTCTGAAGGATCATGTGACACTGAAAATTGAGTTTTTCCATCACAGGATAAAAAAAAAATATTATATATAATTTATATATATATATATATATAATTATATAACTGTTTTTATAAAGACTGTAATAATATTTCACAATAATATTACTGATTTTATTGTAGTTTTGATGAAATAAAATATAGCCTTGGTGAACATTAGAGACTTCTTTCTAAAGTGTTACAAAATCCTACCAACCCCAAACTTTTGAACGGTGTATGGGACAGAAACAGCAGCTAACAGGCTTAAGAAAAATGAATGAATCTGAAAACAGATTAAACATAGCAAAAAACATAAAAAACATGGCTTGTAAAAATAACCCAATTTACATTGTAAAAATAAATTAGACATCAACTCAAACATAAAAAGTGCAATTTCTGTGACTACAAAAAAAATTTTCAAACAGGTTGCACATTCAACTTGGATAGCAGAAAGTATTATAGCATAAAATTTAATATGTTGACCATCTAGACTAAGATTCACTTGGCCACTTTTTGACAGTTATCGTGAATTCATCCTATTTCTTTATGAAAATTTTTCGGTCATCTATACCAGTGGAGTCACACTATGGCCTGGTTTCACAGACAGGGCTTAGATTAAGCCTGGAGTAGGCCTTAGTTAATTGAGTACATTTTATAAACGTGGCTTATAAAAAAAACATTCTTGAGACAAAACAAAGCCACTGACATATTTTAAGATATGTCAGTGCAAGCTGCTTTCAGTTAAGACAGCTCAAACATGCAGTTTAGTCTGGGACTAGGTTTAAGCCTTGTCTGTGAAACTGGGCAAATATCAATATGAATTGTAAATTAATTGTGTAAATTAATTGTTAAGTTAAGAAGGCATGTTAGTTATTTCCTCACCGATAGTAGGGTCATGATCCTCTGGAAATCTGTGACTTATAAACTGCATGATGATGGCTACGAGACAAAGAGAAAAAGACAAGCAGAGTTCTTACATAATTGTGGTATCATGAAATTTAACAAGAGGAGTGTAAACATCTCCCCCTTCTCCCTCATGCGGAGCAAACACACCCTGCTGTCGGCATGTATTTGCTCTGTATGCGCTCTCTGCTCTGTTCCCATGGAGACAGCGATATAAAGAGAGAATATCAGTCACCTTAAAGAACCTTCTGCAGTGCACTCTCAAACAATGAGAGCAAAGCTCATGCATCCTCACCAGGTGACCTCCTCTCATCTCCTAGGCAACAGACTCCTGGAGGGGAAGGAAGTTGCTAGGCACCTGCTCCTTCATAACGACCAGACTGAAGCACTGAGCCAACACCCACACTTTTATTGTCTGCCTGCCTGGGACTGTATGTCTACAACTGTAAACCAACCCACAGTCTGACCACAATAATGGGCTGCAGTGAAAGAGAATGGACAAAAATAACCCAACGAAAGAGCATAAAGAAATTATGTGCACATAAATATTTCACGTCAAATGCAAATGAAGAAAATGTTGATTTTTTTTCAAACTTTCCATTATTCTGAAGTAAGATCATGTTAAACAGTCAATACTGTAACAAAAGTATGTATAGACAATTATAAACAAGCCACTCAAAAGTTGATTTCCCCAAAAAGTATGAAAATTGTGGTTTTGCTGAGCTTTCAACTACTATTTGAATCAGTCCGTCCCAAAGAGGTCCATAATATCTGGAGAAAGTTATGCATTAGCATTATCAATGGTCAGTTGCTCAGCTTCAAATCTGCCATCTTTGCTTATGGGAAACACTGGATGATGGCACCACAAGAACACATACAGTCCCAAACCCTATTAAAGCTGCAAGCAGAGATGAAAGGGCCCTCGCACACAGGCTCACCGCCACCCAGTGGCCTTAGAAAAACCATGAATGCATGTAAGCGAGTAAATGCAGGAGAAATATTGCAAAGTCATTTCAACAAGCCACACTTCCTTCTGCCAACAGGTGGCGCTTTGACTATAACTGAATATTGCCATGTAGATGTCTTTAGGCCAGGACTATTATCAAACGTGAAGTTTGGAGCAGATTGGACATTGTATACCTGAGTTACAAAAACTTTTTGTGGCGTTAATCGCATACATTAGCACTTAGCCAAGTGTTGCATGATTTAACGTGTTTCTAGTATGTTTGGTATTCGTGGCATATTGAAATGTGTTTCTGGGAATGAATTACAGTGTAATGCATGCCATTTCCTGTTGCCAGCAGGTGGCGCTATGACTAACTGAATATTGGCATATAGATGTCTTCAGGCCAGGACCAGCTAGTAGCTAGTAGTGCAGGTAAACCTATCTCAAGAGGTGCACTGACGACCGCTAGAGAATGCGGTGTTTAGGATCATTGTTAGTGCACTCGGTGAAAGGGGTTTGAGACTGGGTGCAGGGATTGGAGGGTGAGTTTTGGAGGCGGAGCAATAAGAGTGGTGTGTTTTGTTTGGGTTTATTTCAAATATCAGCAATGTCCAACAGCACTTTTGAAATATCGCTTACCCCACCTTTAATGTTAGGATCACAAAGATGGTAATGCAAAGACTGTTTTTCCACAACATTGCACAAAACGTCTTGTAATCCTCAGAGGCATCTCTATCGTTTTGTTGCTGGAGTAATCCTGTGTTTGCATCTTTACTACTACGTACATGACACATGCAAATCAGTGGGTGGGGCTAAAGAGGCAATGATGTAGAAGTAGGCGTTGATCTTTTTCTGAAGAGGCGGTCTTTTGATGTGACAAAATCCGAAACGAGTCGTTTTCTGAGCTTGGTTTCAATAAAAGCTGTTTTTGGACTAATGAGGAAGTTCTGAGTTCTGAAACTTACAGGATATTTTTATAGTACAATGACCTCTTATATATCAAAAGATCAAGGGAAATTTGAATTCTCAATTCATAAACCCTTTAACGCCATAATTTATATTTCTCAACATCATCACTTAAAAATGTTAAAAGCATTAACGCATTAACATAGACATCACAGTATAAATTTCTATAAAGCTGCTTATAAACATGTATTGTGTGGTGTGAAAAGCACTGTAGAAATAAATATCACTTTGAATTTGAAAAAAAAGAAAGAAGTAAGCAATAGAGAGACAAAAGTGAGAGAGAGATGGAGAGAGAACTACATTACTTACCACTTTTGCCCACACCACCCTCTCCTAACATCACCAATTTGTACTCGCGGGAGTGACCCCCTGTGCTCCGCGAGGACTCCATCCAAATAACTGAAACACACACCACACAAAACAAACTAAAATCTTGTTTAAAACTGTTTTATCATAAAATAGTTCATCATAATAAACAATTAGAAGAAATTAGGCATAAGGGTCAATTGCACAAAATCATTTCAAATTCAAAATGTAGAATTTTTTTCATAATTTCCATCATTATAAATTATGATCATGTTAAATTGTCAGCATTGTAGCAAGCAACTCAAAGGCTGAGTTCCCCAAACGGTGTGAAAATTGTGGTTTTACAGCACTTTCAACATTGCTATTTCTTTGAGCATTTCAATCAGTCTGACCAAAGTGGTCCATAATATCTGGAGAGAGTTATGCATTAGCATTATCAATGGTCAGTTTCTCAGCTTCAAATCTAGTTGGATGGATGGATGGATACATAGATACTCATTGGTGATTTGTCAAGCCATCATAATAAACAATGAAACACTCAGCACAGTAATTCCACAGCTGGCCCATAGCAGAACATAGAAAAACCACCCAGAAAAAAAAGCACTTGTCGAGGCTGTATTTGACACCAGAGCTTCTGTTTGATGGAGAAGAGGAAGTGAGTCATTCTGTCGAGCTATTCATGTGACAAAAGCGAAGCATCCACAGGGTGGGTGTTACATTAACCACGGTCAATAATAGATTATCTGCCAGTGTACCCCTGTCTGATGCATTTTCCACTGTCATTGACTGTGATGCTGCATTGGTTACTTTAGTTTAACAGCCCATCTATGTGATTTCCAACAATGGAAATAATAACAGACCTGAGTAGAAAGTTTTGATCAACATGCAGCTCCCCTCATTCTCATTTTATATATCCATATAATGTTATTATTTTGTTTGAATATTTGTGTTGCTGTTGTAATTGTCATTGTTTATGGGAAAACAATAGAAAATGTTATTCATGAAAAAAAAAGGTTTTGTGTTATCCACTAAATGGATTGAAAATTACAAGTTGGTAATAAATGGCTCAGCAATTTATTATCAAATAAACACTAAAAACGGCTTAAATTATTTAAATTGACACAATCATTATTCTACAGCCACTATTATTGTCACTTTCCTAAGACAGACAAACATAAATTCAACTAATTGTGTCCAAATTTTGGACATTCTGTCGCCTCTCATTTACCATGGTAACCATTTGGGGTACCATGTATGTTGAACTTGATTTATATTACAGTATATCTTATGTTTGCTGTTAGAAAATTGCAAAAACACAAAAACTGCTGCACATTTGGTAACAAAGTTGGAAAATTATAAACATAACAGAAAATTAACAGAAAATCAAGCATATAATAGAAGACTTAGTTTGGCCTCTTGAGCTTCAAATAGGCTAATCTTTTACTGACCTTTCAATGACCGAAACCTTCATAATGTTTGTTACATTATTTATTGTTTAGCCTATATATACTGACAGTTTTACTGTAGCTACTTAATTACTGTAGAAGTAACTGTGTTATGTTGGCAGTTACTATAGTACGTTTGAAAGGGAACTTTAATATTAAGGCCTTTGTCATTGAGTGGCACAAATGCACCTTGAACCCAAAGCGTTAAATATGTCAAAATTAAGAGGAAAACTTACACGACCACGAAAAAAAAGTATTTAACTATCAAAAGATGAATAGCTGGTAATGATTTCATGACCGAGTTTGAAATGAACAACACGACAGACTGGATTAACTGCAGTGAAATCATAGTTTGTGATATTAATAGACAGTACGCCAAGATTCCGTGAGTTAACCTCAATGCATCATATGTGTATATAAATAACTTAATTAGTTATATTTACAACGTTTATTTTATAAACTTTTAGTGTTCATCAAAAACGCAGCGAAAGTTTTAACACTCTTTTGAAGTTGGTGAAGAACAGCCCACAAGTCATCGATGTAAGCTTCTTTACTACAGCGGCAGAATAATTGCATTAAAACAAACACTTGAGTCGTTAAAATAAAATAAACTAATGAAACATAGTAGCCGCCGCCGTTACAGTCATTTTGCTTTCAAAAAGTGTGATTCTGTACATGATAAAACTATCGTAAGAAGCCGAATGAGTTACTTGGTGGCTTACCTGTGTCACAGGATCTCTGTCTCCATTGGTACTTTTGTATCGATGCAAATTATGTTTAAATATTTGATGTTAGAAAATTCCTGCCATACAATTCTCACTGTAAACATACAAAGCCATGGACGACTGGAGCAGCGCGCGGATGGGTCCTAAAGCCCGCATCATTACATTCAGGCTATTGACTAAGTATAACATAAAATGTTATAGAATGAAATATAAATATCATAAATAAATTTACATGTAGATTAATCAATTAAACACTATATAGCTAGTACCGTTATTGTTAGCTACTGTAAAACTATAATAAATTAAAAGTGTATAAGTAAAGATACAAATATAGAAGAATGGTATATAATCTACATACTTTAGATGACAATTGTGGCAAAAATACTGTGTTGGTACCATGGTACAGTAATGTAGCACATGATACAGTATTCAAGTACCTATATTTAATTGGTGCTCAAATGTATTTCATAAATACCATGTCCAAAAAAACCTTGGAAGTGAACAGTTTTCTTGTAATGTAACTACAGAGGACATTTGACTAAACACAGCCACTATGTTAAAGAGTTAGTTCACCCAAATATGAAAATTCTGTCATTTATTACTCACCCTCATGCCGTTCCACACCCGTAAGACCTTCATTAATCTTCGGAACACAAATTAAGATATATTTGTTCAAATCTGATGGCTCCCTGAGGCCTTCATAGGGAGTAATGTCACTTCCTCTGTCAAGATCCATAAAGGTACTAAACTCAGTTCATGTGAGTACAGTGGTTTAATATTAATATTATAAAGCGACGAGAATATTTTTGTAAAAAAATAAAAAAATAACGACTTATTTAGTGATGGCCGATTTCAAAACTAGCCCTGCGTTCCAATGTCCATACTATCCATCCTAAATAGTATGTGAGATTAAAATAAGTGTGTCCCAAAGCATAGTATGTTGAAAAGAGTATGCCAAAAGTCCCAGGATGGTCTACTATTTCCGGTAGATTTTCGAAGTGTGGATCCGTGCACACTATAGAGGCTAATATTGCCCACAACCCATTGCGCATTGGACGAGGATTCAGTTCAGAACTACAAACACGAGTAAAAAGTGTTAAAAAACTACAAAACATGGCGGATATATGCAATCGACGCTGAGCGATTTGAGTGACTAATAATCAGTTTAACCTGATAGAAAATATATATTTAATGTTACCCGTGTTATTTTTCATCTGCAAATACCAATGTGGACTTTTATGAAGATCTGATTGGCCATTAACTTTTAAATGCATCATTATGCATTAATATGAGGAGAGTTCTCCACATGAAAGACCCGCGACTGCAGATCAACGTGCTGCATTTCACTCCGATACGGTAGGAAATTAGCTAAATGAAATGTGGAGGATGTAAGATGATTGACAGGCCAGTTTACGGTGACAGGATGCGACAGAGAGAAAAGACGCGATTGTATGACGTGTTAGTATGTCCCAAAGCTTGTCTACTCTTTTACTACACACTCAAAAGTAAGTACTTTTTGTTCACAGAAAGAGTACATACTTTTAGGGCGTAGTATAAGTAGGCGAATTGGAACGCAGCAAATGCTTCAGGAAGCATCGGAGCACAGTGAATCTGTGTATCGAATCTGCTGTTCGGAGCGCCAAAGTCACGTGATTTCAGCCGTTTGGCGGGTTTGAAACGAAATGAGGGTGAGTAATAAATGACAGAATTTTCATTTTTGGGTGAACAAACCCTTTAAAGATTACATGAAACGAAAGTTGTGATAGTCTTTTTTTTCCTTATTGTGAAGTATATCCGAATTAAACAGTGTGGCGACCAGGGCGGGCGAGAGCCGTGAGGGAACGGCGCGAGGCCGGTGACGCGAGTGTTAATGAGCTTCACCTGGGAGGCGCACCGGCCTTGAGTCCCTCACGGAGGAGCTCCGGGAGCATAAAAGGAGGAGCGACTACCGTGGAGGACGAGAGAGGACCAGGCCTGGACTTTATTTTATGTTTTATTATGTTTGTGTGGCCGGCAGATGTCCGCGAGGGTCTGCCGGCATTACTTTCGTTTTGTTGTTTGTTTATTTTTGCTATAATGAACATGTTTTGAAAAACACAGTTAAAACAGCCAAAGAAAAACAAAACTTTAATATAAAATAAACAAAGAATAAACAAGACAAAAATGTTGGCCAGATCTTGAATTTTTATTAGTCGGGAATTGATTGGATGGTTGTGGTTTGCTATTGTTGTGATCTCATGTGATTGACAGGTTGCCCCGCCCTCACACCAGTAAATACATCATCAGAGAAGAGATGATGGTGCAAGTGGGAGGGGAAGTTATTTTGATTGAAGATTATGAGGGTACATTAATTAAAAAATAATAATAATGATATGCACGGATAAAAAGTTTATAATAAATACAATGCAATATTGAATTAAAAAATAATAATAAAAAAGAATGGTCAATTTTGATTTCATGATGACTGTAGAACTGTCATAACTAGTCTGACCAACTAGCAGTTAACCAAAGGGAAATCAGTTTTACTTTTTAGATTCAAATTAGACTAATCTATGTTTTTATGTAAGTGAAGTTATGACGTAGTTGACTAACTTGTAAGACTAGTCTAAGCAGTTTATGCAACCAGCCACAGTTCTTTGTCAAGTGTAGCTGTTAATTTGAAAAAAAAAAAGAAAAATCCTTTTTTTTTTTATCCACCCGCTTATAATGGAAACTTTGCAGTTGTAAATTGAGGGGCGAGTAGGCGACAGATTACAACTCAGGTTACAACTTGAAATGATTTTGACAATTTATCTTTAGAGCAGAGAAAGATCTGAGGGAGATCTGATTTAGTGTATCAGTTTTTATTTTATTTGCACGTCCATTGTGTTAACAACTTCAACATACAGTACAAGTCAGCATTAGTGTAACATACTGTATTTAGCATAAACTCACAGCAGTATGCAGAAAATTTGCCCTCAAAAGCATTACACTTTACACTTTATGTTAGATGTCCCTGAAGTTCATGTAGTGAAATGAGCAGTATTAAGCTAGATATGTAAAGTACATGTTATTACACTGTACTTACATTATACATAGACAACTTGCTTGTACTTACAAATATTGAAAAGGCCAGGTAACAACATGAATCACACTACAGTTGTGGTGAACTAACACTGTTTATCATCTAGGTCGTTTTAGGGACACCTAAAATAAAGCTGAATCACTAACTTCACTCCACCTTCACATATCGACATTGCATTATTCAAATGGACTAATATATTTATTACAATAATTTTCTTCTCAGTTCATTTTCATCTTTGTTCAGCTTTCAATGTATTTGTACAACACACAACAGCAAAAAAAAAATCGAGGGATTTTAGGGACGAGTGGTAGAGAGAGAACGAGGGGCAGATAGTACTTCAAAAGATTGGTTTACACAAAAAGAAACCATTTCCATTCCAAGTAAAACAGTTAAGATACAAGAAGAGCAGAAAGTGCTACTGCCCACCAGTGCATTGGAACAAACACTCATTTACAATTGGTTATATTCTTCTTTATGTAGTTATTGATATAAAACAAGCTTTTTATGCCCAAAAGATCAAAAAAGTTCCAAGTAACACAATGAGCTGAGGGTTAAAATAAAGAAAAACACGCATGTATCATTTCACTTAGGTTGCATTGTGTAATTTGGGTTGCAGTTTTTACAAAAGTGGGTCTTGCTGTCATATATAAACCACTAAAAACTGTAATATATACACCAGTTTTGAAGCAGAAATTTGAATAGTGAATGCATGCAGGGTTAAAAAAAAAACACCATAGAAGGTGGAAGAGTTCATTCTTCTATTGTAAATGTATAGCCTGGAAGTGTAATAGCAAGTCTGGACAAGGATGATGGGCACATGGTTTCTTGATCTTCATGAAAATGTGATTGGAATGTGATTCATGTTTCCTAATAAACAATGGCTAATCTCATTATGTGGTCTTTAAAACTCACAATGAGCTTGACTGCAGAGAATGCTTGGGCCTAATTTACTGCTATATTAATTTCACATGTTAAATACGAAATATCTCTAATGAGCCAGTTGATATCTTTTTCCTCCTCTCACCCTCCCACTTTCTGCTTTACTAACTTAATATGCGCTCATTCGCACTGGGAATATGTGATTTAAATCTGCCTCAGTGGCTGTGGACACCGAATAACATAATTAGGAACACATCCACACACACATCGCATGCCTTCAAACATAGACACCGGGCCTGTGTGAGACTGCAGTGTGAGCTGTTTCATCGCGGTCACCAACACTCAATTATCTCAGGGGGTGCGATATCCACACCACAAAATGGTGGTCCATCTACTTTGGTTAGTTTTCGACAGCTGGCGCTGACTTATGGTTACTGGCTCATGCCAAAATCCTAACTTTGATATGGTAAGTTATTAGTCCTATCATAATTGTTAGGTTTTTGATATACCATATACATATATATATATATATATATATATATATATTCTTTCTTTTGAAAACAAATCATAAAAATAAATACAGTACTCTACGAAAGTGCAAAAATTGGTTTGAATCTGCATATATCTGCTATAATTCATAGACTAGAGAATAGACTAGCTTAATAATCTATCAGGTCACTAAAGTAATCAAGATTTCAAAAGTTGGGGTGGTTAGAGATCTGGCTAAATTGTGTTTCTGTTATTTCATGACACCATTTATGTGTCACAAGTTTGAATGTATATTTGGCGATATTCAATTTAACTGTAAAGAAAAAGAAATTGAAGAGTACTAGTGTTACGCCCTATGATACATTATGTACATCTTGAGACATTAAGAATTAGTTGCATGGCCTTAAGAATTAAGTGTGGCCTTAAAAACACGTTTGATGGTAACAGAAACTGTGATGTTAGGTACACTTACAATGTACAAATTTGCAGACAATACGCACATATGCTAATATCTGTCACATTTGGCTTTGACTGTTATTCACTGTTTCCCTCCAACTTTTTTGACCGAACCTTCCCTGATCTCTGTGTTACAGTAGCACAATAACTGGGTCAAAAATTCCTTTGCAGTTAAATGTGCATAGATATGCCTAAAGAAAAAAAAAATCAGTCAATGATTAGTGGATATGTTAAGATATGCGACAATATGTCATAGAAGTGCTAAGTCATCAAGATGGAGAAATTAACAATGAAGTATAAGTACAGCTACAAATAAATAAAGCAGCTACAGTATGGAGACAGTGTAGACTGGCTTCACTGTATGGAACATTAGAGTGTTTTCATACTTGTTTAATCCTGAGCTGATGATCTAATTTTCATTTGGTGGTTGGCTGAAAACTTGGCCTTAAAACCAGGTATTGTTTAACAGATATTTAGAGTTTTATTTATTTTCCAGAGAATTTACATCTCAATTTCAGCATCATCAGGCTAAGCGTTAATAAAAACTTTTTAGATATGAATAATAGCCATATTTCTACCTTGCTTTCTGTGGTAAATATTAGCATGTTAGCAAAAAATGTTCATGATGGCAATGGCATCCAGTTTATATCACCATTCATCCGTATTTATTATGAAAAATTCAGTCTATTATTTTACTAAAAAGTGTGCTTGAAGCTCACTTTTTCTTACAGCCCTCCTTTATCCTAAATATAAAAGTGTCTCATTATCTCATTATTAGCATGCGGCTAACTGAAAGTAGTGTATGTATATTGTGAATATGCCGGTATACTGGTGAAAGGCTCTGTGGATACTGTGGTACTCATACAGGTATAATTCAGAGCCATAAGTAACTTTTTTTTCTTTTTCTTTTTTTGCTATGGCGAATAAGACTTTTTTGCTATTAGTTCCTTAGAGAACTTTATAAGTGGTTCCGTTAGACTGCTCCTGGTCCTTTGTACTCATTCACTCATACAACTATCTGTATAGGGAAAATGAGATATTTTAAATGGGCTTTTTCTATAGAGGGCCTGACAAGAAGGAAGTGGTATAATACACTTTGCTTTCCCCATGTTTAAGCCAGATACTAGTACTCTGTAAGGTTATGCCACTTGGCAATCTGCCGCCTTGGGTTGTCACAGACTTCCCTCCAGTGAGTCACCCCTGATGGAATGGGGCTTTGACCACCCAGAACCAGGCGACCCACAACCTCATTCTTCGTGGTGCGGTCAAAATCGATGACCAGAAACTCCACAGAGATGTCCGGCATTAGCTCAGCGGGAACATCGTAGATAAATGATTCGTTGAAAACAGGATTAAGTGTGCATTTCTTGACATGCGTCTTCTTCTTGGCTATGCGCTTGCGGCCATAGAAGACGTTCACTTTAACATAAGGGTCTGTAGGAAGAGAAGTGAAATAATGATGTGAGAGGTTAGATACTGATACGTTTTTGACATCATAAACAGGATTATAAATAACCTTTAAAATGCATGGACCTTTCCATTCCATCTTTTCTTTATAGCGGAAAAAGGTTCTTCAGATTATTAAAATGTTCTTCATACTAAGAAAAAAAAAGTGGTTTTCTATGGCATTGCTGCAAAACCCACCTTTTGAGACCTTTATTTTTAAGAGTATTAATTGTTGTGTATATGTATGCTGTGTACTTACTGCCTGACAGACCACTGATGTCCATGGTTGGCAGGTGTTTGGCCTTGAGGACCACCACATTTAGCCTGTGAGTAACAGGCTGGTAGGACAGTGAGACCAGCAATTCTCCGCGACTTTCACACTATGGAGAAACAGAAAAGAAATTGAACAATTGTTTATTAGATGACCTGTCAGTGATCACAGCACTGAAGTAGAAGGATTGCCCCAATGGCTCATGATACTCAGCCCTTTCAGACTCTGTCCCAAAGCCTGGCGCAATTATCCATACTTCCCAGAGCAGTGCCAACAAGGGGAACAATGCCCAACACCCAGTGTTGTAGTCGAGACCAGCTCTTTGGAGTCCAAGTCCATGCCAAGCCCAAGGGCCAGATTTACTAACAGATTCCACCAGCTGACCTTATTGCATATGCATTTGTAGGAGTTTCCCATTTCAGACAGAAAATTTATGGGAGGAGAGTATTTAAATTAATCATGCAAGGTGATTTACTAAGGTTTGTGCTAGTCAATTTACTGGTATTTGCACCTATATTTAATGCCCAAAAAAGCATGTCTTAAACCAGATGCTAATTTGCTCTGCTCTTGGTAGATTGCGTTGGTCATTATGGAAATGATCTGGCTGCGTCTGTGTTCTTTAATTTGTGCATCGTCAGTAGATCACTTGCAGAACTTTCCACTCCCATCTGCGCTTTTGTTTTTAAGTACACTCTCACGCTAATTTGCCCTGTTTAGTAATTCTGGCCTCAAGACTAGAAGAGGGTTGAATCAGAGACAAGACAGAGACCTGAAGAGGGTGTTAATGATTCAGGCAGTGTCAATAAGTTTGGGGTGAATAAAGCCTGGTTTTGCATCAGTGTTACATCATATAGTAAATCATATGTGCAAATCCGCAATGAGTCAAATGCTCTTGGATTGGTCTTGGAGCTCGGGCTTCAGACAGAGGCCATTTTGGGATACTACAACATGACCATCAACCTTGTCCAAGTGCTTGCAATGCCCATGGCCATCATAGCCAGGTCAATGTCTAAGTGTTGAGAGACCTGGTACCCCTGATTCTGGGACAAGGTAGAGTTTGAAAATTATAAGATTAAGAGTTAAGGAAGTGTTGCAATATAGGAACACTGTTCTCCTGGCACTCCTGACCTCTGGGACAAAACCAGACTAAAAGTAAGATGTTTTTTGGAAATTGTCTTTGGAGGGTCCCCTTGCCAACAGCAGGGGTTTCAAATCTTGCTCATAGAGGACCACTGTCCTGCAGACTTTATCCACAATTAAACACACCTGAACCAAGGTAATCAACGTTCACTAGAAATTCCCAGGAAGGTACGTTGGGAAAAACTGTAGCTACACTCTTCAGGATCTTTGTGCTGCTTAGGACAGGATTTGGATACAACTGGCCAAAAGGATGACTGCAAGATGGACTGCTGGTGTCAAGTCTTCAGAAATACTGGCAAGTACCTTCTGCCACTTAGCAAAGTCAGGGCCCTTCAACACTCCAGGAGCATTGAGAGGTATAGGGGCTTTCCTTTCAGTATGCATGGGGTCCATACCTGTCCCATATGATATATCTTTGACAACCTAGATGACGTCATTATCCACCTGGGGTTCTACCATGAAAAACTACTTCATCTTCTGGACAGTGAAATGGACCATAGAGGAGGAGAGGGCATTTGCTGCAATTTCACCAGAGCATGTCCTGCTCACATGATTCATTAAATTGCCACTTATTCTCTAGATGGACAAGTGTGAGGGAGAACTGCAATGGTGAGCCATCTGTGCAGCTGTCAGTTCTCCCTGGGCAATGGTGATCATATGTTCATGTGGGTAACCAAGGTGAAATAATCAAAGGCACCTGTCCATTATCATAAGAGAAGAGGACAAAAAGAACATTGGTGTCTCTGCAAACCATGCTTCAACTCCCACAGGACATTCATTTCTAAACCCGTCTCTACGAATACAGTCTCACAACCTGACACTTATGAGCACTGAAACCTCCAGCAACAAACATCTTAAGGTGACTTTTAACCCAACTCTTTTAACTTTTTTTTTAATTATTATGAGTTATGAAGCTCTGCCTCATAAAAGCAGTGTTAACAGCAAATTGTGATGACACAACAAGTTCTAAATGTAAAACGGCAAGTTGGCAAGTTGTTTAGCAATAAGCAACCAAATATAAATTGTCTTAATATTTTCCTCATTAAATGTTCATGTACTTTTTACAGTTTCTGAGTGTAGTTTCAGTGCTGAACATTCACTGCCCCTCAATGGCAGAACAAGCATCCAGCCTCAACTCGGTTGCTGAGACCACAAAAAAAGAAGAAAAAAAAAAGAAGAAGAAAAGGAAGAAAACAGCTTAAGATATAAATAAAGCCACTCAATACCATTTAAAAGGATATCCTTTTCTAAACTGTTCCTCAAATTAATTTCTGGTCTACACAAATAATTGTTGCCTTATTTTCCAGGAAAAATATCGAAATTAATATGAGCAAAATTGTTGACGAGCAATAAGTTGGTGCCTACTGTTAGATTTATGCTCAAAACAAGAAATAAAAACAATTTTAAATTTATTTTAAACTGTTTAAATGGGATAAGAAAAATTAACTTAATTCAAGCTATTTTTTCAAGTTGTCTTATGGAATTTTGCTACTCAGGTAAATGTATCTTGTTTTAAAGTTGTTTGGATATTTAAAAAAAAAAATAGACTGAAAAAGAAAATGATGCCGATTTAAATTCTTGTTCTGTTTTATTCTTTAAATAGGATATTGTGACTGCTAATATTTTTGGCTTCTTTATCCATGCTTTTCCTCAGTTACTTTGTATCCAAGCATCTGCTACATTTTTTTTTCTTTGACAAAAACCTTCATCCACATCATATGCAAAGACTTTGCTTCTATAACTAGACATATAAACATTGCCTTTTCGCTTGCTTTTCTCTTGCCATCCCTGTCTTTGTTTTTCTCTTCTTTTAGAGTAAAGATTCCAGTCCTGCTCCTGGTTATCACCATGGCAACTTGCATTAGGTGGCATCCTGGAGCTAAACATGGATTTAAAACAGCCTTCACTTTAATGTGTAATGCCTGTAAGTGTTTGTGATTTTCTTTAGCTGTAAAATGAGACACAGTCTCTATGGGTGACTGTGCTTGTTAAATGCTTAAATGGGGGTGTGGATATTTAACAGTGTGCCTATGTTAATGTTACACCATGTTTCACTTATATGCCATACTTTTATGATAATCAAATTTATCCATGTAAAGAGTCCAAATAACTGGATTTAATTTGTACATAAATTAGCTATTAAAAAGTCTTTGTCACGGTTGGTGGCTGTAGAGAAGCACACAAAGACAGAGTAAGAACAAAATTTAAAATTAAGAATCTTTAATCTATGATATTATTTTAAACAGAACACTCAGGAGATGAACTTGTAACATAACCAAATAAACTTAGACGTAAACATTACTGGACAAATAATTAAGGAGAACTTGGTGGTTTCTGTAAATTCCAGGATCTGTTGTATGTCTCTAAAGTTATATAAAAGGGATTACACTTTAGATACATTTAAGTGTCTATTCAAATACAACTATATACATGAACACTTTAAAACAGATACCTTCAGATTTGATTGAGGTCAACCTAGTTTGACCTCAGCTAAATGTCTTTAGGCTACTCTTATTCTGCACACATTCATTTTCTTTATCTTCCATGAAACTATAAGCGAGGGTAACGAGCATGGCGCTGCCGCAGTATGTCACGCACTCTTTATAATCACCCATCTCTCTTTCCACCACTCTCTCTCACTGCACAAACTGCACCCCATCTGTTTCCTGAGCTTTTTCTCCTTCCTTCTCTCCCATAATCCTCTCTCTCTCGCTCTCACTCTCTCTCTCTCTCTGTCTTTCTCTTGGCGGAATCGATTGTCCACCACTCCCAGCCAACACCCTAATGCTCCTGTCTTGTGGAGCCATAGGCACTGATTCAATTTAAGGATAGAAGAGTAGAAAGCAGACAGGAAGTTCTCTGATTTGAACAAGCTTACTCTGCATAGCGGGAACACAATCTCAAATACTCATTTGCCACCAAGCACTAAAGATTTCCTGCCGCCAGAGAGAATGAGATTATGAACATCGCTTATAATGCTATTGTTCCTGTTTTGATGGAAATACAGCAGCGTATTAAACTATGATTACTTGTTATGCAACAACTTTTAACAGTGTTCTGCTTGTGTTTGAGTGAAAATGGATGCAAAGCCTTCATCATGACTCAATCGTGCTTTCTCTCTTTATTTCAGTGGGTGTTCATTTAGGTCTCTTTTACACCTGCTATCTGTCTTGTGTGACCCGTTCACAAGCAGAAAATCGATGTTCTAAATATAGGTGTAAAAGAGGTTCAAAACATTTTGTGATCTCAAAATATAGTACATTACAAGGTAGTCAAAAATGCAAGCGATCACAGTGAAGTGTAGAAACTCATCTGTTCTAATGTCTCTCAGAAATTAAAGGGATAGTTCACCCAAAAATGAAAATTCTGTATAAATTTCTGCTGTACGCAAAGGAAGATATTAGGAAGAATGTTTGTAACCAAGCAGATCTCGCGCCCCATAGTATGTTTTTTCCTACTATGGTAGTCAATGGGGGGAGAGATCTGCTTGGTTACAAATATTCTTCCTAATATCTTCCTTTGTGTTCAGCAGAACAAAGAAACGTATAAAGGTTTGGAACAACTTGAGGGGGAGTAAATGATGATTTTTTGGTTAACTATCCCTTTAACTGCCTAGACACCTATCAATCATCCATTACTAAAACATAAATATTTCCATTTCAAATATATGCTGTTCTTTTGAACTTTCTATTCATTCAAATAATTGATGATATTTAAATGTTTCTTGAGCAGCAAATCAGCATATTAGAATGATTTCTGAAGGATCATGTGACAATGAAGACTGGCATAATGGCTGCCGAAAATTCAGTTTTGCCATAACAGGAATAAATAACATTTTAAGTAATTTTAAATTGTAATAATATGTCACAATATTACAGTTTTTGTAATCTTGTTACCGACCCCAAACTTAGTAGTGTATATACAGTATTGTTAAAACACCAGAGACCCTCCCTTCAAAACACAACCACAAGTGGTTACAGGAAACACATTTTACATCAATAACAGGCATCAATGCCATCTGTAAACAGGCATAAGAAACTACAGAAGCATAGAAAGTATCAATAATTTCCATGAAGTGAATAACTGAAGAGATACTAGTTGTTTTGTGTATGGGTATCATTGCTAATGATGTGAGTATTAGCACTATAGTTTCCACATGGTTGTACTGATGGATGCCCCCCCTGCAGTCTGTAACCTTTATGGCTACATTCTTTGTCTGCAATAATGCCACTTTAATGGGCCATGGATCAATAGACGCTCTCACCAACCATAAAGCCCAGCCCGATATGCGTAAGGAGCAAAATGGTATACAGCTACATAATATTACATCTATAGTATGAAACACAGGATGATTTCAGTAGAAAATATGATTGATGTTTGTTCATGCAAAACTCTTTGCCAAAATGCTAAGAAGTTCTAAGTGGTTAAAAGGGCAATGCTATGTGGTTACTAAGGTGTTCTGAGTGATTTTTAAGTGGTTTCTAATTCCCCTCCCCTAAGTCTCTATGATATTCTGGTCTCTAGATGTGGCTCAGGTAACTTCCCATCACTTCCCATAAAAAAGTGTGCTGAAGTGTGAATTGCACTGAATTTACACTTAGTGTACTTTAAATCTTAAATATATATTTGTAAATATTGTACTTGTAGATAATATGTCAATGAAGTAAGTGTACATAAAGAGAATAAACTTGTTTCTTAATATAAACTGCTTCATAACTCTTGCATTTTATAATAATCTTAAATTAAAACTTTTATTTTAAGGTACATTTTAATGTTTTAATAATATTGTGTCATTCTTTAAAGTACACTTATTTTGATATGCTGACTAACATACCATAGCATATGTAAAGTACTTGATTATAATTTGCACTGGGTTATTCGATAATACAAGTTAATATATTTTAAATGAACTAAACTGTAACTTCATCTTTACAAGTATGTAATTACAAATACATGTCAAATAAATGTGACAAATAAATAAAAAACATGACATGACAAATACATGAAGTTTCAACAAATTGTGTGTGTGTGTGTGTGTATAAAATTACTTTGTATTCTCACATTTACAAATGCAGCTGCAAAGGTCTCAAAAATCACAAGTCGAAAGCTCATATATCATCTAAAATGCAAAAATAAATAAATAAATAAAGTTCAAAATGTCAACACAATAAAATCAGCACCTCTGTGACTTGGTCTCAAAAAAAAACTGTGGGATAATAGCTTCAATGAACTGGAATTGATGGAAGTGCTGTCACTCTGAAACTGCTTGTATCAATCACAGAGACGCTTAACCTGGGGCAAAAAGCTCAAAATCTTTTCTTTTACCCTATTTCCTATATCAGGTTTATGTCTCGAGAAGCTGGAGAAAGCCTTTCACCCACAATGACTGCCACTAACCGTAAAACATCTTGGGAGATCCATAAAAGGTTCGAGCAGCCATCTCATGGGAATGATTAAGTTTAACGATCGCTGCGTCGAATAACAACTGAGGAATATGATGCCTTTTGCAGGGCCAGCAGCACCCAATACTGATATTTTCATGTTTCCAAATGATTTAAGTGTGGTTTTATGAAGATTACAGACATCTAAGGCCACATACAGCTAAATTTGTTTGTTCTGAACACACAAAGTTCGGTAATTTACAGGAGTGACAATTGCATTCTACAAAAAATCTGCATAAAAATCACATGGCTTGACTCATTTTCATTGCCAGATTTTGCTAGAAAAAACACAGAATAATAACAAGCCCAAAATAAACCGAAATATATCCAAATGTTTTATATTGAAAACAAGACCAAAATATCGCACCTTGCACCTGCTTGCTTTAATAACTCCACAAATGTGATCACTTTATGATTGAAACCCAAACAACAATTCTAAAAAATACTTAGAATAAATGGACGTGGCAACACTTTAAGAGAGTGCTCGGTGAAGCAGCTTTTTAAGCAGAAACAAAATACATTGTCTCTGTCGAAAATTACAGAACACAATGAGTCTTTAGTGGCTGGAATATTAAATTTCCTCAAAAATAGCTGATACCAAATACACAAGACACCAGAACTCTGTGGATACCACAAGGTCAATTATCGCAATTTAAGGAGCGAGTCATGTTCCGTACACACACAGAACAATAATTTAGGTGATTCACTTCTGTATTTAAAAGCGGCTGAACTTTACAGTGTGTATGTGGCCTAAGATATCCCTGTGCAAGGTCAAGAAACACTTACCTGTGTGTTCCTCTTGCTGATTTGCTGGGTGATGTGTGCCCGTCCCGTGCTTGGGTCCACGCCCACCAATGGCACGACCGCCTCCCCAATGACATCATCCCGTGCAAAGCGATCAAAGCTGAGCACCAGGAAGTGCAGGGTAAGCTCAGGCAGCGAGCTGTACGGGATGCCGTAGAAGGTGAACGTCTCGTCAAACACAGGCTCCAGAGTCTTCCTCAGTACACGTGTCTTCACTCGGTGCTTCTTCTCGGGTAGGATGGTCATCTTCACGTAGGGGTCAGAACTGCTTGCCTGTTCGTCCACTGCGGGGAGCCCCTGTGCTCCTACGATAGTGACAACGAGGGCCTTCTTGGGGAAGTTGTAGTCAATGGCCAGACTGAGCGTTCCCAGAGAGGGTGAGTTGAGACTGTAGGGTGATGCAGTTTTACTGGGTGCTTCACTGCTGCTTCCTGAGCTGCTCTCCATACAACAGTAGTCCGCCCGGATGGGCAGCGCCCTCTCCAGTCTGGGAGGACCCATAGGGGGGACCAGGTGGTTCATCTGTAGGTGCGCAGTACCACCTTCGGGATCTGCATCCACAAGGAGCACATCGCCATTTCTGGATCCACGACTCCATTCTCTTAACAAGGAACTTGATCCTGAGCGCTGACCCACCCGTACAATCTTCTTGTTGTTGCTGAGGGTCTCAGGGTAGATGCTGATGCCTTTGAGCATGTGGATGAACTTGTAGGGGGGGTCAACGGGTGGGTCGTAGGGGCCGCTGGTCAGCTTGTACGCACCTGTCATTTGACGATATCGCCGCTGACAGCATGTCCACAGGAAAACGGCCACTGTCACGGAGACAACCAAGACCCCTGCACCCAGAAAACCCGCAAGCACTGGGGACACATCTGAAAGAGACAAAGACTGAGAATTAGATCGCCCTTATGGAAAAGAAGTACACTTCTGCATCCTTTTAAAAAGGGTATATTTTTTTACAAATATAATATATGTAAGTGTAATTATTTATATATATATTACATTCAAACTGAATGTAATGTTTTTGGGAGACTTGTGAGAAAGACCAAACAAGAACAAAAGAGTCTCTTGACACTCTCTGTCAAGGAGGATGAAGGATTGGACAAGAATAGCACACAACAAGCATGCGACCTCTATTTTTTATTTTTTTAAAGATAACTTTCCTATTGATATAACTCCTATTGAGTAGGATTTATAGAATAAAAAAAACATCTACAAGTTCATTGTTTCATTTTTCAAGGGAATGGCCCCTTACTTTCCACCTAGATAATAAATAAAATTATCTTTTAACATTATATGTCTTCTTTTAGATACAAATGATGTAATATATATGTAACAAACAAGGAAATTACTAAAATGTCCAGTAAAAAGGTTTATAAAACTATTACCACAGGGAATTTGAGGCTAGACTTGGAGTCTATAGCAGAGAGCTATGAACATGTCTGCATTCACGGTAATAAAAAAAAATACTTCTACACCATACTACAGCAAACTATCTTCTGTGAGTTTGAATAAATAAATAAAGTTTAGATTTAAAAGCAAAGCACAGAAACATTTCACAGTTTGCAGACACTTGCTCATTTAAAAATGGCAGTTTCTACCCTCAGACTGCAGATTTAAGATGCCAGAATATTTCAGAGCAAAGCAAACATTCAGCAAGTGACATACTAAATAAATATACTCAAACTGAAAAGGTCATCATTTTATTTTTTGCCTTTGCATACTGTAATGTGTTGCTTGTACTTTTAATACATATTTTAGACATGCAGTTATATAGAAATGATTGTGAATATGTTATTATTTATAGCCATTGTTTCTAATGTTGTCTTTTGTCTATTCATAAATCTTTATATACAAATTAAAGGGTTAGTTCACCCAAAAATGAAATTTCTGTCATTAATTACTCACCCTCATGTCGCTCCACACCCGTAAGACCTTCGTTCATCTTCGGAACACAAATTAAGATATTGTTGATAAAATCAGAGAGGTTGTTTTATCCTCCATTGAAAGCAATGAAATTACAACATTCAAGGTCCAGAAAAGTAGTAAAGACATTGTTAAAATAGTCAGAGTGACTACAGTGGTTCAACCTTAATGTTATGAAGCAACGAGGATTTTTTTCGTCCGCAAAAAATAAAAAAATAATTAAACAAATTCATCTCTCCCCTGTCTTTCTCCTATGCTACGTTCAGCGCTTCTGTGTTTACATCTGAACGCCGGCTCAGTATTGGCCGAAGCTGTTTACGTGAGCAGCACAATGCAAGTGTGTGATGCTGATGCAGGAGCTGGCCAATACTGAGCTGGCGTTCTGACATAGAACACAGAAGCGCTGGACGTAAATAGATTAGGAGAATGACAAGGGAGAGATAAATTTGTTGAATTTGTTTTGCACACAAAAAGAAAAAAACACCTCTTGGATTTCATCAAAAATATCTTAATTTGTGTTTCAAAGATGAACAAAGGTCTTACAGGTGTGGAACGACATGAGGGTGAACTCTTTAAGTGTGCAGAGAACATCAACAATTTTAACAAGAATGAATAACATTACCAAAACGCAGAATAACATTTCATGCAGAAATCACCAACAAATCTTTGCATATTATTTTTTACATTGAAAAATGGCACATTAACTTCAAAATTTGGATAAAAAAAGCATAATTACTGCTGCAGGACTGTAACTACATCTAACTAAACACTGTGCACAAATAATTTTCTTCATAACTCATAATAGTTTAGTTTGGATTGTGTTTCAAGAGAAAAACATCTGGTCTGAAAGTGAATTAAACAGAACAACAAACATGGCCACCGATGGCCTCAAATTGAGGTAAGAGACTGACCCAGTTAGATGTAGAACAGAGAGTAACAGGGAAGAGAACTCCGAAAAACAGCAGCAGTGCTTCAGGTCAGTCTAGGCAATTGCAAAAACATGAATATGGAAATAAAATAAAATAAAAAATAAAAACATTAAAGATTTATGGAGTATACTAGTTTGTGTGAGAGATTAAAAAATGAGCTTTCTAGGTATTGAAATTATCCGTGGTAATGAAAAACAATTTTCTGGGTATATTGCAGGATAATTCTTGCTCTTGGCTGCAGCTTAGATTCTTTCCTGTTTAATTCATGACTGTTTGTTTCTTGCTAGTTTCACAGCCATTTGCTACCTAATGGGGCTGATGCTGAGCACAGCAGTTATATTTATGATCATGGATTCTTTATTACAGTCCAGGAGAAGATCCAGCAGTAACATTCACCTGGCTGGAGCATTTACTGTTATTCACACAGACCTAATCTCAACACACAGACATCTCTTCTGTTTCATTAAAGGTGACAAAATTGACACTGCCGATAGAATCTGGTCATTTATATGGCTGTCATATCTGGCTCATTAAAACAATTCCCCTGAAACTTTCAAATGTCAGAAACAGACTATAACAAGCTTAACCAGAGCTGGCAGGTGCTACTTTTTCCCCAAGCTGCAGGGCATTCAATTAGGAAACATCACACAGTGGGTTCCCTCTGCCCAAACACCTTTCATAACAGACATGGTAACACGCTATTGTTCGGAGAGCTCTACACATGGCTTTATGACAAAATCAAACAATTGCCACCCATTTTACTTCAATAATATTTGATTAATTGGGAAATGGTTAGTTCCAAAAAAGTTTGTGTTTCACAATATCTCATTTTGTGGGGGCATGGCCTGCGAATGCCGACTCTGATTCTGTCAGGTCAATAGTGGCATTCAGAGGTCAAATATTACGCTGTTGTCCATCATCTAGAGTTTCAGAGCATTGTAAAAGCTCATAAGAATATAGCATGTCAATTTACAGCACCTTTTTTTAAATTGAATAAAAACATAGAGCAGACACTTTTTGTAGATTAAATTTTTTTAATTTATGCAGAAAAGAAACATCTGCATTTTGCTTCAACCAAAATTATTTGAATGTGCCTGACATTATAATTAAGAATTCCCAACTCGTACATATGAACTTCTCAGGACTTGAACGCACAGACTTCAGTCATTACTGCAGTACTGGTGAAGTGTCTTGTTAGTAGGTTGATTGTTTTGGACATTGTTTTTTCTTTGAAATAACAAGATTTAAGGTAAAATACAGATACATATAATTATTACACAGCAAAATCACCAGAGTTAAATCAACTCTGCTCGGAGTACATTAGGTCCCTCTCAAAATAATGTTAAAGTAACACTGAAGCAGAGTTAAAGTTAATGAGATAATTAAGCAATTAATTAAGTGATGATTAAGCATTAGTGATGAACACCTGCTGTTAACAAGCACAATCAATGAAGAAAAGAGACACACAAGAACAACAACTGACTTCAGCCACAGTCTTATGCCAAGTTTACACTACAGGATTTTAAGCCAGATTTAAGCCGATTTGCAAGTTAGCGAGCTCAACAATAGGTCGGGCTGTGATCGGGGGAAATCAGCGGGCTCGCCAATCTTTATGTGTGAACTACTCAACGACGCATCAAAGAGACTCGCTGCCACATCGCCGACACCTCACTGATGCCAGACAAATATCTAGCATGCAAAATATCTGTGGCTGTCAGCCGACTCGATATCCTGTGGTGTCACGTGTCGTGTAACAGCTAATGAAATATACACTGATGTCTATAGAAGCAGCAATAATAGTCCATTCAAATAGCCTATAAATTGCCGACGTTTATTCATATCAGATATACACCGGACACATGTATTTCGGTACAAATGGAAGAATTCACGTGCTGTAGCCTAAAAAACCAACTGACAGGAATCTCTGAACTAAAGTGCAAACAAACAAGGTGGCGCCCATCTCGCGTTATAGATTAAGATCAAGATCATGATGTAGGTTTTTAAATGACAAAACACTCATTTGCAAATACATAAGAATCTGAATATCAGATAGTTGATGACATGGTGAGAAAAGCGATACATCTGTCATACAGTGTGGCTGCGGTGTGTCACGTGACAATCATGACGCGTCATCATGGAAAGAGTAAAGGAAACATTCTAATGGTGGCCTTTCTGGGAGGTCAGCCAGAATATTTTAAACGTAAGGGGCTAGCACACCGGACGCGAAGCTCAGCATCGCACAGCGCCATGCCACGTCTTTAAAATTCGAACACATTGTTTTCTATGAGTGTACGCACACCGGCGGCGACATTCGGCGCCTGTCCGCGGCACCCAGAAAACAACAGAAAACAATGTGTTCGAATTTTAAGACGTGTCGCGGTGCTGAGCTTCGTGTCCGGTGTGCTAGCCCCTTTATGTCTGAAAGGGTTATTTTAATTTATGAATTACCTTTTCTTCAGTGATTCTGCTTGTTAACAGCAGGTGTTCATCACTAATGCTCATTCATCACTTAATTAAATTACTTAATTATCTCATTAACTTTAACTCCTAACTTCTCTGTTACTTTAACACTATTTAGAGAGGGACCATATGTACTCCGAAGTTGATTTTGCTGTGTACATTTCTTGTACACATATTTATTTGTATTTTTATTAAAATTTTTATTTTATTACAATTTATATTTTTATTATTTTATTTTATTTTTATATTTATTACATAAGGCATTTTTTATGACCATTAGATGACACACATATATATATATATATATATATATATATATATATATATATATATATATATATATATATATATATATATGTGTCATCTAATGGTATCTATATATATATATGTTTGTACATAGTCCTGAGTGTGTAAACAGTGGATCAGACCAATCCATGGAGCACCAAAACACTCTTGTAGCCAATCAGCGATAGGGGGCGTGTCTACTCATGATAGGGGAGGAGAGAAAGTGAGGAAGCGGGACATTTGTAGAAAAACTGTAGAATAAGAGATGGCTGAGCCACTACCAAAGAGGAAAAGATCAGAGGAATATAAATGGAAAAAAAAGGGTTACAGACAAGAGCTTGGACCTGCGTTAATATTGGAAAAGCTTTAAAGCGGAGCAATGAACGGAGGGGTGTGTTTGTCAGAAATCGCATTCTGCACCTTTAAATTCATATTTATTTTACATAATACTTATTGAAATAATTAAAAATAAATGATTTGCAGGTGAATCAATTTCAGAAAATAATAATCTGAAGAATCTGTAATATAGATGCAAATTTGAAGATATAATAGATGGAGTTTGCAAGCTGTGACATTAATTGTTTATTAGATATTCAAAGGCTTGTTCATATGATAGAAATGCATATTTGCTGAATGCCGACAGCATATGAAAAAGTAATACAGCATTTGTCTTTCTGTTATAAGACAGAACTGCTCAACAAAGACAATAACCAAATGAAGACTGATAATGGGTGCTAATGTGCGCCTGCACTCAGGCGCCGAGTTCTCAATGCTGCCAAAATAAAAGTTGACCACTATTAACTACTATTAAATTATTGCATGAACTATTCCCTAGAACAATGCCAAAATAGCTATTTGGCCACTTGTAAACCAATTAGCTTGCACAGACATCAGCAGAAAACTGAAGCTGTTTTAGAGATGGAGCATTTCATGTTAACTTATGGAAACAAACTTGTTCGTTTTGTGTGTAGCACAGTCAGTTTTAAGGGCGCATTCTTTGATAGATTTGCTGCCACAAGCTCCATTTTCTTTGCCATTCTCTGCTTTTTCTGTCTCTGTCTCATTCTCTTTCATTTCTCCATTTACTTACTTGACACTCTTCCCTATTCTCTTTTTGTTATATTCCTTTCACAGCCTTCCACCACTCTTTCTTTTCCCCTCTCTCTTCCCTTCCCCTTCTCTCATCTCATCTTTCCTCTTGCCAAACTCCAAAGGCCTGGGTGGTGAAGTGTTCAGGTCACCGTGGCAACAACAGGTCCCTTTCTTTCGTCATGCCAGTCAGAGCTGATTGGAATTCTGAGTTGGGCCCGAGTTCAGTGAGCTGATGAGAACAGGATGTGCTCTCCTGCCCCACACAACAACCTCCTTAAGAAAATGCCAGCCAATGGGAACACAGAAACTAACCACATGCCCGAGCAACAAAATACAACAATAAAGTCTGGGGAGACAAGCCACCTGCTGAAAATGTCATTTTCACAGTCTTAAAAAAAAAAGAAAGTTTCTTTATTTGCATCAGTTGTTCTAAGGAGAACATCTATAGAATTACCATTGTAAAAAAAAAAAAAAAAAAAGGTTCTTTATAGTGAAAAAAACATTCTTTAGATTATTTAAATGTTCTTCACACTAAGAAAAAAGTGTTTATTTTAAGAACTCTTCACTGAAAGATTCTTTGAGTTCTTAACCCAAAATGGTTCTTCTGTGGCATTGCTTTGAAAACCCTTTTGGAACCTTTATTTTTATAAGTGTACAGTATCCCACAAAAGTGAATACACCCCTCACATTTCAGCAACCATTTTATTATATATTCTCAAGGGACAATACTATAGAATTGAAAATTGGATATACTTTTTACAAGCAGCACACTGACTACTGTAAAATATTTCCAAGTTTCATTTCTATAGTATTGTTCCTTGAGAAGATATATTAAAATGGTTGCTGAAATGTGAGGGATGTACTGTATGTCATGAAATAGCACAGTCAAATGTGTTGTTTGTAATTTAAAATAATGATAAAATAAACTAGAAAATTACAAAAAGTAATAATTAAATTACCATTCTAGTTTTAGAAGTTTAAACAAAATTGCTGTTGGCTGATAGATTCTAAAATTCATCAAAATTTTGGGGAAATTTTGCAGACAAAAAAGGTCCATTGCCTTTCGCCAAAAGTGTAGTGATGTATGAAGCACAGCTCACACAGAAGTCGCTTTCAAACCAATCAGATTTCTCTTAGTCTACATGGCCAATTTGTATGACCAACTTGTGCAATTTTTGCATAATTCCAGATCACATGGTTTCCTACTGAAATTTCACTAAACAGATGTAAATGTAACTGAACCTTAAAGGGATAGTTCACCCAAAAATGAAAATTCTGTCATTTACTCACCCTCAAGATGTTCCAAACCTGTAAGAATTTCTTTCTTCTGCTGAACACAAAAGAAGATATTTTGAAGAATGTCGATAACCAAACAGTTGATAGGCCCCATTGACTTTCATAGTATTTTTTTATCCATACTATGGAAGTCAATGGGGCCCATCAACTGTTTGGTTACCCAATCTTCAAAATATCTTCTTTTGTGTTCAGCAGAAGAAATAAATTCATGCAGGTTTGAAACAACCTGAGAGGGATGAGCTCTGCGTTTTACCCAAAGTTGAACATTCTTCAACTCTCTGTAACCAGAAAAAAAAAAAGCAGAGTGCTCAGCTCCTTATCACGCTGCTGGCATTTCAATAAAAGCAGCGCTTTCATTGAAAACAACTGGAAAATCTGCTAGCCTCAAGAAAAAAAAAAAAAAATGGTTTGGTGGACACATGGCCTAAGACTTATGCAAACACAAATTACCTCAATTGTATCTGTCTCAATTTCAGCAAAATATCTTTTCATATTCTTTTCACCATAACTAAGACTTTTGTCTGTTTATCACAATAGAAAGTTTATTATGTCTCACTAGTCTCATTTATAAACTATACAAACATATACAACCACACTCACACACTCCTTCACCCACAGAGTATTCACCACATTTCTGACAGGATTACAGACAGCATAGTTTGTTGCTTTAATGTAAAACATCACTAATGCTCTGCTGGCCTCAATCTGAGAGGAAGATGGTGTGCTGCATAACCTCACCTAAAGAACTCGCCTTTTACTGTAGCTCACAGACTACTCAAGAGTGACTCATCCAAGACTCTACAGGTTTCCTGAAAATGAGAGATGAAATCCTGAGACCTCTATTAAATTAATGTCATAAAAGATTAAATGTAGGTTGTTCTAGTTAATGAATGAAAACTTGTCATCATGGTTGCCGAGGCATTGCTAAGCAGTGTTTATAGAGTGCAACAGTTGGGTTCTGGAAGTAAAATTATTCATTTTCTCCATTAAGAAATTGATTTTGAATGATAACTTATAAACCTTTAAAAACAGACCTACTGTGATCTACAAGGTTGTTAATCTATGGTATTTGCTTCTGCTGAAGCTGTCAGCATGCATTATTTTAGCTTATTTTTAAAATAACAATGTTTAACAGTGGAATTCCTTTTTAAAAACTGCATTACCCATGATGCTGTACAGAAAATTACACCAATCAGAGAGTTGAAATAAGCAACACGCTCCAAAATAGCTCTTTAGCTCCGCCCACTCCCATGAAGCACTCTCAAAATTCTGAAATGTTTGCATATATATTGTATATATATGCATATCTTGCAGTAAACTTAAAATATATTGTTTTTATAATCAACATTTTGTCAAATAATAGTTTTTTATTTTATTTTTTTCGTTTTTAATTTTGATTATGCTGTTTTCAGTGCTTCATGGTATTGTAGTTCTTTCCCTCACTAAAATGTTTTTTTTTTCTTCTTCTTCTTTTTTGTCTTCTTGAATTTTTAGAATCTTTTTGTAGTGTATTGAGTTAAATACATAAACCCAGGAATAAGCACTGACTCACGACTCACGAAGACTGAGGGGTAGATTCAGCACGAAATAGTAAGTGAAAACAGAAAGATGGCAGGATATATCGGAAAGATAGATGCATTCGACAATGCTACGGATGACTGGACTTTGTACTGTGAACGAATCGAGCAGTATTTCAAAGCTAATGACATTGAAAATGACAAGAAGGTGTCAGTGTTGTTGAGTGCGATAGGAGGGAAAGCTTATGCACTGCTAAGAAGCCTCACTGCCCCCACAAAGCCTGCCGATCTTAGTTTTGACAACATTGTGAAAGTAATGCAAGAGCATCTACCGCCAAAACCGCTGCTAATTGCAGAACGATTCAGATTTCATAAATGGAATCAGAACGACGGAGAGTCAATCGCAGTTTATGTCGCCAAATTAAGTTTGGGGATGGACTGAATGACGTGCTGAGAGATCGTCTAGTCTGTGGCATTTCACAAGAGAGTATACAGAAGAGATTGCTCTCTGAGGCAGATCTAACATTCAAATGTGCAGTTGAAATTGCTGTCGCCATTGAAATGGCTGCCAGTCGAACTGCGATCAGAAGTAAAAGTGTCTGTAAATAAGCTGGCCACTGCAGGTAAACCTAAGAAGACAATGCAGAAAGTTGAACTGTGTTACCGTTGTGACCGGGGTGGACACAGAGCAAATCAGTGCAGATTCAAAACCGAAATATGCAGAAAGTGCAATAAAATTGGACACATACAAAGAGCATGTCGATCTGATGTACAATATAGTGAAAAGGAGAGACAGTACAAGGCTCAGAAAAAGAAAAGTAGGAATGTGTATGTTGTCACTGAAAAAAGTGAAGAAAGTGATAAGGGTTTGGCGAATTTAGAAATCTACAGCCTGAAAAGTGACTTGAAACAAGCAATCTGGCTTACACCTCAAGTGAATGGACAGCCAATTAAAATGGAATTGGACACAGGTTCCGCCGTTTCAGTGATGTCCCAGCGAGAGTTTGAAAAACATTTCAAGATGGCTAAGTTAAAGCCATCGCCTGTCAAACTGAAAACATATACTGGTGAGCCCACAATACCTCTAGGAGTGTTACCCGTGACTGTAAAGTACAATAATCAACAGAGTGAGTTGGATCTGTACATAGTACGAACAGAGGGACCAGCACTTTGGGGACGTAACTGGTTGAGAAAGTTGCAGTTGGACTGGAAATCCTTAAAAAGTCTGCAAAACACAGTTCCTGCGTCACCTAGCACGCAATGGAAACTGGAAAAAGTGCTGGATGGAGCTTCACCAGTGTTTCAATTGGGAATAGGAAATCTAAAACATATCAAGGGGAAGATAACCTTGGATGAGAACGCTGTTCCAAAGTTTCACAAAGCAAGGCCCATTCCATATGCCTTTCGCCAGAAATTGGAAACTGAACTGGATCGGTTGGAAGCTGAAGGAATAATGACGGAACTGTAAGACTGTGCGGGGATTTTAAAGTCTCGGTCAACCCTGTATTGCAGGCAGAACAATATCCACTACCGAGAATAGAGGATGTTTTTGCTACACTTTAAGGAGGACAGCTTTTTAGCAAAATAGACTTGGCGGAAGCATATTTACAAATGAAAATGGAGAAGGACTCAAAAGTGTTCTTGACTATCAATACTCACAAGGGCTTGTACCGCTATAACAGGCTTGTTTTCGGTGTCGCCTCAGTACCGGCCTTATGGTAAAAGGCTATGGATCAGGTACTTCAGGGTTGCCCTGGTACCCAATGCTACCTCGATGACATCATTGTCACAGGTGACAGTGACAGTAGTCACTTGGAGAACTTAGCACGAGTCTTAAAGAGATTGGAAGAGTATGGACTGCGTGCAAGACATGATAAGTGTGAGTTTTTCAAGGAAACAATCACATATTGTGGGCACAAAAGTTTCGCAAATGGTCTGTACAAGTGTAATGACAAGCTAAAAGCTATTGCAGAGGCTCCACAGCTGAAAGATGTCTCGCAATTTATGGTCCTTCCTTGGATTTATCAATTACTTCAACAGATTTTTGCCAAATCTAGCCACTGTTCTCCATCCTTTAAATGCCTTGTTGCAAACAGGAAAGAGATGGATGTGGTCAAAGCAATGCATGCAAGCTTTTCAGGAAGCAAAGAAACTGGTGATGTCAGATACAGTTCTGACTCATTTTGACCCTCACAAACCATTAAGGTTAGCATGTGACGCCTCACCATACGGAATCGGTACGGTGTCGTCGCATGTGATGGCTGATGGAATGGAGCGCCCCATAGCTTTTGCATCACGCTCCCTTACTGCTGCAGAGAAGAACTACGCACAGATCGACAGGGAAGCTTTGAGCCTGGTATGGGGTGTGAAACGATTCAATCAGTATCTGTATGGAAACAAATTCACCTTGGTTACAGACCATCAATCAGTGGTTTCCATCTTCAGTCCTCAGGAGTTCCACTGACAGCAGCAGGATGGATGCAAAGTTGGGCGTTGTTTCTGGGAGGACATAGATACCAGATTGATTTCAAAAGAACGCACAAACATGCTAACGCTGATGGGCTATCACGCCTACCATCGGATGGGTGTGATTCAAAGACAGAGAATGTAAGCACACCTTTGGATGTTTTCACAATTGCTCAGCTTGAGAGTTCTCCTGTTACAGACGAAATGATTAGGTGAGAAACCAGGAGAGATCCTGCATTGTCCCAGGTATATTCAGCTATACAGTCTGGCTGGAATGCAGAGCAGAAGCTTCGATTCACACAATTCTATCAGCACCGTGATGAGCTCACTCTAGATGGTGGTTGCATCATGTGGGGTATAAGGGTTGTTGTATCACCTAAGTTGCGAACTCGAGTCTTGGAGGAGCTCCACGTTGGACATCTTGGAGTGGTAAAGATGAAGTCACTTGCAAGAAGTTTTGTATGGTGGCCCGGTATAGATCAGCAGATCGAGCAACTCGCCATGCACTGTTCAGGATGTCAATACGTGCAAAAGATGCCAAAACCTGCACCGCTACATCCTTGGGAATGGTCTGCATTACCGTGGCAAAGGATCCATGTTGACTTTGCGGGTCCTTTCATGGGCACTACATTTCTGGTTGTTGTTGATGGATGTTCAAAGTGGCCAGAAGTGTTCAGCATGACCTCCACAACCGCCACCCAGACTGTGATGGTTCTGAGAGAACTTTTCGCAAGGACTGGTGTACCAGAACAGCTGGTGAGTGGCAATGGTCCTCAGTTTATATCTGAGGAGTTCCAGATCTTCCTAAGGAACAATGGAATCAGGCATGTGACCTCAGCACCCTACCACCCAGCAACTAATGGCTTAGCTGAGAGATTTGTGCAAAGCTTGAAGAACGCACTGCGAGCCATGACACATGAGAAGCTCACACTAAGCCAGAAGCTTCACAATTTCTTGTTTGCATATCGAAATGCAACTCATGTCACCACAAATCGAACACCTGCCATGTTGTTCCTTGGTAGACCCTTACGTTCAAGGCTGGACTTGCTGAAACCCAATTTGAGGAGAACCGTACATGACAGACAGATGAAACAATCACAAGGGGGAGGAGAAACAAGAAAGTTAGAAGTTGGAGAGAGTGTGCTCGCTAGAAACTACAGAGGAGATCACAAATGGACACCTGCAAAGGTCAAGGAACAAACAGGACCGCTCTCACATACAGTTGAGATTGCACCAGATACCATCTGGAGATGGCACATTGATCAGTTGAGAAAATCAAATGTTTCTCTGGAAAGTGGTTCTGTCAGTGTTCCATTTAGCTCTACTGATACTGTTACCAGTGGAAGTGACAAAACAACACCTCAAGATGGCACTGTATCTTCCAGTGAAGCACCACAAACACCAATTCCAACCTGTGAAGAGAAACGTTACCCTACCTGTATACGGAAGCCACCAACCCATCTTGATTTATAAAAGAGAGAGAGTGGAAGGAAAAAAAAAAGAAGAAGAAAACTTAAATGGGACATTATAGTCATAAAGTAGCATAAGTTTATTTCTTTTGTCTGTGGAATGTTTTGTTAAAGGTGAAAGGTTTTTTTCTAGGGGGGGAGGAAGTGTAGTGTATTGAGTTAAATACATAAACCCAGGAATAAGCACTGTTGGCCACTCTGGGTTAGATATTGGTTGGCCAGTGAATTGTTCAAAGAGACACCTGTGTTAACGGAGTTTGTGATTCAGTGATTGCACAGTAAAAACTAAAAGAAGAACTGCCCATCGTTGACCTGACTTTTATTTGTGTTATTCGAACAAACACAACACTTTTTTGCCTCAAATCAATGCTTGTAGTGTTGTGATTCACCTTGTAGCTGATGGGCTTGGTTCATGGCTTATACCTCTTTAAGGAATACTATTTTAAAATCCCTAAAACTGAATGGAAAAAATACTATTGCGTATTGTAAGGTGGTATTCTGGGTACTTACTTACCGGGCCAGGTCAAAAAAGCCCACCCTCAAGTTTCTATATTCTGGTCTTGTGGAAAAGAAGTACACTTTAGCATACTTTTAAAAAGAATATTAATTATACAAAATAATATACTTTAAAAGAATATATTTAAGTACTACCTGAATGTAATGATTTCTGATTCTTAATTGCATGGGCCCTGGGGGAAAGCATTATATGAATATACTGTTAGACAGACAGAGAAGAAAGAGCAAGAGAGTAAGTTAGAGTAAAACAAACAGGGTCTGTCTCCAACTGTCCAACACTGTATGTGTTTGAAATTCCTGATTGAAATCAGCATCTCTGATACAAAACTTTATCTGTCATTTTTATGTAATGTTATCCTGCAGGCTTTATATTTCCTGACATTTTACCTAAATTATTCTTGCTTTCTCTTTCCCTCTTTTATGTCTTTTTTCCACCAACCCCCAGCCTCAGTCGACCCCTCCCTTTTTCTGTCCACACAAAGGCTGTACCCCTCATCGCTTCAGCTAGACACTACCACCCCCAGAGGGATTCAGAGTCAGATGATGTCACTTTTGGCTGCATGTTTAAAAGCCAGCTGCTTCTGTTGCTTAGAAACTACCCCTCTGAGAGAAGAAGCACAGGGAAATATTCATTTCGCCAGCTGATACACTCTGGTAATTGCTTTATAAATGATAAATTAGTGTCACTATTCTAGCTGAAATCTGACATACTAGGTAATAAGTATCTAAATGACTTCTGAAATAACTATTAGCAGTGGATGCTCAAGCTAATACTATTACTGTTGTTCATATTTTAGTTATGGATTGAACAAACACCTAACCATAAGTATAACACCAAACCGTTTCTGCTACAGACATGAATGAGACCTCAAATCATGCAGATTTTTGAGAAGTGTGCTGTTACTTTTCACTAATAGTAATGTCGTCAAACTTATATTATTTGTCAGGTAGATGAAAAAATGTTTGCAAAAATAAAAGAGAGGCTCAAGCCATTATCCCTTGTAAAAAACTTAAAGGTTCCCTAGAACACTATTTCACAAGATGTAATATAAGTCTCTGGTGTCCCCAGAATGTGTCTGTGAAGTTTCAGCTCAAAATATGCCATAGATGTTTTATTATTCCATGTTTTAACTGTCTATTTTGGGGTGGGATTAAAAATGCTATGATTTGGTGTGTGTACACTTTTACACTGCATTCCAAATTATTATGCAAGAGACAAATCAGTAAGATTTCTGTACAATAAACATTCCGATTTTAGTTTTTCTAAGAAAATGTTTGTTCATTTATTTATCCATGTCTTTTTAGATAACTGGTATCAACCTCAGACAAAATAATTTGCCAGATCTATGGAAACCCTACTTAGAGGTTGTTCCACATTATTAAGCAAGTCACAGTTCTCATGCAACATGGGGAGGAAGAAAGATCTTTCTGAAGATGAAAAGCATGAAATGGTGTAGTGTTGTGCAAAAGGCATGAAAACAACTAATACTGTGTGAAACTAAATGGAGATTATCGAATTATCATAAGATTTGTGAGTGATTTATAGCACAGCAGAACTCGGTCAGATAAAGGCTTCAACTCAACTGATCTTTACAAACTGTTCATGATGCAGCATATCAGATCACGTAAGTATGCCCTATTGTGTGGATGTTTACATTTGATTCTGAATGAATTTGATAATGCTGCGTGGCTAAAGCTACACTGTTGGAGAGATTTATAAAGAATGCAGATGCATTTATGAATTATACAGACTACAAGCGAGTTAAAAATTAAAATAACAACATGGCTCTGATCTCCGTAAATAAAGTAAGAAACAATGGGAACTTTAACCACATTTATTAGTACATTAGCAACGTGCTAAAGAAACATTTAGAAAGACAATTTACAAATATCACTAAATATATCATGATATCATGTATCATGAACAGTTATTATCGATCCATCTGCCATTTTTGCTATTGTCATTGCTTGCATACTTCACAATACCTGCATAACTTCTGATGATTTCGGCTGTGCAGCTCCAGACGTTAATACTGGCTTGTCTAATGCTTAGAACATGGGCTGGTATATGCAAAAGCTGGGGGCGTACATATTTATGATCCCGACTATTACATCACAGTCGGTGTTATGTTGAGATTCGCCTGTTTTTCCGTGGTGTTTTTCACGCATGAGATTTACATATGAAGGAGGAAACAATGGTGTTTGAGACTCACAGTATGTCATTTCCAGTTCAACTATGCCAAGGTAAATTCAATTTTAAATTCTAGGGCACCTTTAATTGTACTTAATGGCTTTTGTACTTTTGTACTTCAAATCTTAAAAGTATATTTTTCAAAACTGTACTCGCACATAATATAATATTAATTAAATAAAAAGCCAATTAAGTGTACTTAAACAGAGTACACTTTCATTACTATGTTTCTTAAAACACTTTAGTACACTACTTTGTAATAATATCACTTTAACGGTTCCCTACAGTGCTCAAATTGAATTAATTCTTATAGGGGGTCCCGGATCCCCCCAGCCCACCCCGTAATTCGAGCACTGGTTTCCTATCAGTCAGTCACGTTTGACATAACATCAAATTATTGGGATCTCACTTGACAGCCCAATAAACTTCGAGTGGTAACAAAACAAGCCGATAGATATTGGTGAGTGAGATCTGCATTGCAAGCCACTCCCTAGGACATAAGCTTGCCAGCAACTCACTCATTCAGCTTTTTGCTTTGGAGCCAAACGATTGTTTCTGCTTCCACTATCTGCCTTCACTAGAAAAGAGAGTTGTCCTGTGTTGGATATAACGGAGAGTTGTTCTGTGTTTCACCATACAAGAGCAAACCTTGCACGGATAAGTGCAGTGATCACACCCCTGGGCGCTTCAACAGCTAAAAGAGCTATTTCCCCAAAAGAGCAAGCACGGGAGATGTTGCATCTTTTTAAGGATGGTATTCCACCTCTGTGTTTCTGGATGCGGTCATTTCCGGATTTCACTGCCTCACGTGTCTTGGCCAAAATCATGCTGAGGCAGTGTTCGTTTATGACTATCACAACGTTAAAATTCCTTTTCAATACCTTGAAAAAGGTTTAGTTCCCTCTGCTATTCCCCATTCTGTCACAAGCTGTGGAGTTTCCTAATGAGCCTGCAGGTCCTTCTCATGGGAGACCCAGCGTCTCATTTGGAGCTCCCGCGGATGACCAGATGTCTATCGCTGCATCAGAAGATGGACTTGAGTCCTCTGTGATTATAACTCGGCAGCGCTGCCCCCTTCGGGGAGAGAAGCGCAGGTCGAGTCAGACCCTGAGTTGATTGTCATGTTTTTTCGGGCCCGCCGCGAGCGTCAGGCTCGAGTGGAACCCTCCACCCTGCCCTGACTCTTGTGGTTGGACGACTTGTTTCTCGGAGTGGGGCGTGCTGCAGAGCATTGTCCAGCCCTGCTTCTTTTCTTCCCAAAATTGCATGAGGAGGTCATGAATTTGTGGAAGGCAACTTTCACTGCCAGAAGCCGCTTCGCTGCCTCCTCTGCCTTTAATACCCTCAATGGTGGGGCAGCCAAGGGATACGCAGACATTCTTCAGGTGGAGCTTGTAATTGCGGTCCATTTATTATTCAGCCAGATGATGTCCACCTTGGTGGTCCAGGAATGCCATTTCTGACTGAATCTGACTGAGATGATGGAAGCCAACAAAGTTCGCTTTCTCGACTCCCCCACCTCCCAGGCTGGCCTCTTCGGCAACACTGTCAAGGACTTTGCCCAGCAATTCTGCCTTCCCATCACCAAGGGCATCCCCCTGCGGCATCTACATCTGCTCCAGTGCGGGCTGAGCAGCAGGTACCATCCAGGCTGCACCGTTGAGCCACCTGCAGGAAAGTGACACAGCCAGTCTCAGCTGCTGCTAAACCCTCCAAGCGGTTGGCCAAACAACATCCCTGTGATGGGTGAACCAGAGACGGAGGTAGCTGATCTTGCCTAGGAGGTGGTGAGTGCACTGCTCCTTCCACCAGAGAAGGACCAGGTGGAGAATCTTCAGTTAAAGGGGGGTGTAATGCTATTTCATGCATTCTGACTTATTTACACTGTTAAAGAGTTGCATTCTCATGCTAAACATGGCCAAAGTTTCAAAACACAAGTTGGATGTATGACGGAGTATTTCTGTGCCAAATACACTACTTCCGGTTTCGGACCAGGTTTCGGAGAGTTTTTTCAAGTATGGCCTGTATGACGTCAAAAGAGCGGAATTCTTTGTATAAGCACTTCTCCTTTATATGCGGGCACACACACATCACCCAGAGCAAGAGCATGCCTACGCCTATCAACGTGTTTCGTTCGGGATACGGAAGCCGAGAGATTTTTCAACAATGGCTGTGTCCCAATTCAGGGGCTACACCCTTTGAAGGCTGCATACATCATCAAGGCAGTCTCATTTAAGAAAAATAAGTGTTAGATTGCAACGTAAGAATAAAATTACAGTATTTTACACCTCACAATGAATATCAGTCAATTTTATTACGGTTACTTTTCTTAAATATGACATCCTTGATTAAGTATTCAGCCTTCAAATGCGATCTCCGAAGTTGGCAATCGGCACGCAAGTGCATAAAATGTAAACACAGTGAACATTTTTGTTCCCTTTGTATTTAAAATGATGTCACAGCTAGCAGACGATCTCTACGCAAAAACTGCGAGCACTTGTGACTCTTTAGCTTTGCCCACGGCACTGACGGCAGGCACACCTCCAGGAGCTCTGCTTTTTTTGGAAAGACTCGGTTTAGCACATCTATCTTTTATAAATATGATAAAACTAAAGACTTTTCGGAGATATGAAGGATGCATTGTTATTCTAGATATACTCAAGATTAACACGAGATAGGCAAAAACTGTGTGATACAACGTGTTGCTACAAATGTGATGCTACACTTCCTCACTCTCATCCTCTTCTTTCGCCACAGTGCAGGAGTTTGCGGTTCAAGGATATAATGCCTCCTCACGCACCTCCAGCCACTCCCTTGCGAGAACCAGAGAGCCAGGTAAGTCACACCACACTCACTACCTCTACTTCGGGATGCTACATCTCCCAGTTTTGGCTCCTCTGCAGGTGAATCTGTGATTTCAGCACATCATGATGCAGTAGACGGTAGGTCTGTGGGAAAACACAACCAGGTCATCAGATTCCTAAGAGGTGTCAGGAGGCTAAACCCTCCTCGGCCATGGCTCATTCCCTCTTGGGACCTCTTTATGGTACGTATAGCCCTACAGAGAGCACCCTTTGAGCCACTGCAATCAGTCGAGCTTAAGATCCTGTCTTTCAAGACAGTCTCTCGTCTGTGCTCACCTCTATCAAGAGGGTGGGGCACCTGCAGGCATTTGAGGTCAGTGAATCATACCTGGAATTTGGGCCACTTGGAGTGTTACGTTCTCCTAGTTGTTGGCGCACGGCGCCTCTCTGGCAGACATCTGCAGAGCTGCGGGCTGGGCAATACCTAAAACCTTTGCAAAGTTCTACAATCTCCAGGTTGAGCCAGTTTCTTCCTGTGTGTTGGGTACAAACAGGTAATATGTGGGAAGACTGGCTCAGTGTTTCGCTTGCAGCATCATTCCCCTCTAGGAAGGGGATATGTGCACCTTCTCACTCTCTAGGTGAGTTCCCCACTTGGCGAACCCTGGATGGAGTTTTCTCCAAGCACCCTTCAGCAGTCAGTTGTGGCGGAGGCATCTGACACTAGGCCCAGTACTCGAGATGCATGCCCAGTCGGTCAGCCCCTGTATTGGGCTAGGTGCCCATATGTTGTGATTCCCTTTGGTAGTCCCATATGTGTATTCTTCGACAGTACAGTTTCCCTGTTGGCAAATTCGTGTCTTTCCCTGAGCACATTCCAACTCTGTCCCATCTCTGTGCCGGTAATGGTTCCATTCCTGTCTAGGTAGGACCTACCGCAGAGATCTTCCATATGTAGCACTGCCCAATGGGTCAGTCCATATGTGTATTTCCACATGTTACCTCCCTATGGGCAGGATGTGGCCTCTGTAGCGTCTCTTTCCATCTGGACTCGGCACTAGGGGTGCAACGGATCTTAGTTGATCCGTGATCTGTACGAACCAGGCCTCACAGTTCGGAATGCATGGGATTCGTTGATTAATTGCATTTAGCCATTATATAGTAAAAGTTTATTATTTGCTTGTGTTTGAAAGTCTGAACAATTTAAAACACTCACGTTCTATTTTGCGACTCCTCAAGCTTGAATGGATACATACACACAAAATAATCTCAAAATCTTTGTCTCGACAAGTATTTATGTATGCAGTTGGTTATAAAGTCTTAAATGAACCTAAACAGTTGAGATAACAATGGGGCTGGCTCCAGACGGGGGCCCCGGGCTTCTTCCGGGCAGGGTAACTCCTCTTCTTCTTTGATGTTCCATGGAGTATTTGAACCATTTCTAGTTTGGCCCCTCACCTGAGACCACTTTGCCATGGGAGGCCCTACCAGGAGCACCTGGCTCCAGACAACTCAGCCTTCAAGTTCATAGGGACACCCAAACCTCTCCACCACAATAAGGTGATGGTTCCTGGAGAGACAACCACTTAGTAAAACATTAATATAACTCTAAACATAATGCCCTGGCAACCACCCAGAACACCCTAGCAACTACATGATAAAAGAACTCAGAACACCTTATCAATGACATAACATAGTGATGGCAACATTTTCACAGGCAAACATCACTTTTTCAAAAAAAAAAAATGTAAAAGGTGTATTTTTTTTTTGTTGTTTATTTGTTTGTTTTTTGAATTAATTAGAATTTTAAATCAGACATTTTTTAAATGCTCCAGAATGTGCGGCACTTATCTCAACAGATATTAATGTACGTCAGCACAGATCATTTTTCAAAAAACCAATACATTATCTGCGCCAAACACATAACTCTGATTATGATACACTCTACAGTGTGTCAGAGTTGCACAAGTACACACAACAGTGTGTGCTGAATATGAATGTGTATGCGTGTGGGCCCACATGATTAATAAGCTGGACAAAACTGCCCACAAATGAGAAATTATCCTATTGTCTGTAGTCACTACTGAGCTGTACAGCAGGGTGGGATTCGTGATGAGCAGAAATTAAGAGAAAGCAGGATAGGAAAATGATGAGGTTAAGAAAAGAGGATGTGCTGGTCACGGAGTGGAGAGGTGTGAATAATGATGCTCAGCACTGCTAGATTCTCAGTTTTCACCCTTTCTTTTGTTTTCGCTCATGCGCCACCCACAGTTTTGCTCTCTGTTCAACAGGATCACAAAGAGGTTTAGTTAGCTGCCATGTCAAGATGGTTCCCTCTCTATATCTGCTGTCAGTGATAATCTGTCAGTACCAGCAGGGTGAAAATGAGTATCACCAGCAGTCGTGTTGTAGAGAGACACTGTGTGCTGGATTTCAGCAGGGACAGAGAAGACTTGTCACTCTGACACCAGTCACATGCATAAATCAACCCATTGTTCAATCACTGCAGCTTCACACACCCTCTACACACACAAGAGAGAAAGAGAGAACAAGACATATACACTTTGCAGATATGTGTGATCAAATATAGTCAAGGCTAGAACATCACTTCAAAGCCTCTTAGTCTTCAAAAAACAACTCTTGAATTGAATTATTAATGATTTTTACTTTGGAGTAAAAAGAGTTGGAACATGATCCATTTAATTGCTATATAACAGTACAAAATAAAATAAAATAAAAAATAAGGGCACATAAAAAATTCTGCAACACCATCTAAACTACTGAAACCTGTCTACAAAAATGTTAACCTAAAATGTGTTTATGTGATAATGTCAAAATTATTATTTATATATTTAATAATGTTATAATTATAAAACAATTTAATAATATATTTAATAATTTAATTCAAAGCAAAAATATTATCACAGAATCAACCTAAAGCCATTAGGATAGACCAAAAAAAACCCCAAAAAAACTATAGGTAACAATTGCAGGATGCCAGTGTAGGTTACAGTGTACATTAATGCATACTATATTACGCAGATAATCATTTCTGAATGTTACCACTAAATTAAATATTTTTTAATCAGACTTATTCAAATAACATGACGTCACTCTATCTACTTCTGCTGCCCATATTAATAATCCAAATTAGACTGTGAATCTCCAAAAAAAAAAAAAAAGCAAAAGAGAGATGCTACTGACGTTTGAGACTTGACCAGGTCACCTTCCTTCAAGCATATTCTTGATCCTATTTTGCCCATGAAAATTATGTCCTGAAAGGTCATTCGACTCTCTGCCTAATCAATGAAGGCAATGTTATTATCTGAGAGAACATTTGATTAATATTGATATAGCCTTATTCTGACAGAATTCAGTTTGAATTCAGAAACCAATTGTTTCAGCATTTTCAATAATTTACACCCTGTTAACCAGGTGTGATTTGTCTTTTCACACTGAAAGAAACAATGCTATATAAAGGCAATGCTATAAGCTAAGCTTTCTAATAAACAGTTATGTGGAATGGGATTTTGGATCAATGATATTCCAATGTGGGTGAAGCTACTCAGTGTAAATAGATGGCAAGCTACCAACAATATATCTGGTAGTTTGTGTCGTCAATATCTGTTATCACTTATCAATTTATCATGTCAGACCTGAATAAGACACAGTGATATACAAACTTGTTTGATGTCATATATCAGCAATCTCTATAAAGATACCAATCCTTGTGAAAAGTACACTTATACATACTTTTAAAAAGAGTACTCATTACGGAATTAATATACTTTTAAAGAATATAATTAAAGGTAAGTTAGGCAATTTCAGAGAGGCTAGCAATTGCAAGCTAGCTTTGAAAGCATAAGATCCCAACCTCCCTTCAGAGCGCTCTCCAGAGCCACGCCTTCTCCAAAACACATGAACGCGCACAGCAGAGTCTAATAAGTGGCACAAGAGACGGTGTTACATTGCCTCATGTCTAAAAGTACGTAATATTACAATAATAATGAACGTAAACAACTCACAGAGCTCGGACACGTATCATTACATTCGGACCGAATTCAATGATTAGACTACATTTTTGGTCCTGTGACTTCCACAGAAGATATATGTATGTTTTAATACTTAGAGCACTTTTATTATTGATTGCTATCAGGATGTAAAGAAAGTTTCAACCAGTAGCCTATAACAAAAGTGTTTTAGAAAATTGCCTACTCTACCTTTAAGTGTGAACTGAATGTAATGTTTTTGACACTTAATTGCATATTAATTGTGTCATGTACTATATTTGTAATTACACATTTCTAATGAAGTAATTTAATACATTTAAATTATATTAAATTTCAATATAATATTGAATTACAGAGTTAAAATTATAATCAAAGATTTTACATGTGCTTTAAGTATGTTAGTCAACACATCAAAATAAGCTTACTTCTTTAAAGCATGACAAAAGATTATTAAAACAATGATTTTTTTCCCTTTTATTTTATTGATATAGGCCTATATTATCTGCAAGAATATACTTTTAAGATTTAAAGTACATTACAAGTGTACAGTCAATACAATTTAGCACATTTCTTTTCCACAAAGGTAATCATCAGGATTTCCAAGCAATAAGATATTTTTTAGATGCTTTGTTTCTATTTCTGTGGCGTTGTATTGGATAGCCCCACCCACAGTCTAATCTGTCCAAAATCCCACTTCACAATCATGCATGAATACATCCAACATGTTCTGATTTGCTATTGCTCTGTCATATTATATAGAATTTTCTCTTTAAGAGTAGACAGACAAATCATTGGAAACTTGTAATACTGAAAGAGTATATTCCTATATGTATATTCCTGTATTTATATTCCTACATGGCTTCAGAAATCTTAAATCTCTGTTTATCTGGTTGGACTGGTCCTGATTATTTTCTTTTCGAGCACACATCTTGCTGCTGATTCTGTCTCCAAGCAACTCCCACGTGGTGGATTGTGATCCAAGATGCCTCAGACGTGTTCCTAAAATACTTGACCCAAACTACATCACACACACTCACCAGGAAACGCGTCAAAACTGTCCACCTCCCCCAAGCGTATGATATGATCCTCAGAAAACTGAATCTGACCCTTAACGATTTTAAAACCATTGAATGTAATTTTGAACTCAGATATTAGATTGGGATCATGTTTATTTTTCATTAATATTCTGAGCAGGAGCTATTTTCTGGGCAGTATGTTCATTGACTATTTTTATATTATACTTAGTAAGTTGAAAATTTTTAATATTCATTTTTGCTATTCAAACATTAGTCGTGTTTTTGACAGTTAGGAAGACTCACAACATATCTATTCGATCATGTTAAAATCATATATACTCATATCATATATACAGTTATGACAAATAAAATGTGGTCATAACTTCTTTGTGGCATATCAAAAATTTGATATTAATAATGGGTATCATGTAGGCTACTGGTATACTTAAAGCTTATGAAAATGTGTATTATTCAGTACTTATATACATACTTTTAAATAGTAATATATGATAATATCATGTGTTTATTATACATTCATAACAAGAATAGGCTAGTAGGCTAATGTTTAACTGTAATTTGACTGGGGTTACCACCATCCCTTCTGAAAACATGTAGGCCTAATCGCAATTATACAGATTATTAATAAAATATTGTTATAATACATGATGTATAGAGGTTTCGAGTAAAGTGTAACCCGTGTGCAAATTAGGAATAAAGCAGCAGAGCACAAACTGATCCAGCTGACGCCTCGCGCAGTGAACAGACATGACGTCATGCACGCAGTGTTATCAGGGATGCGAGAATTTTAGTTTATCTAAACGCGCCTTTCCTTAGATAACGAGGCTTAAATTTGTTTCTACTTTGAGACTGATTTAAATTAAATAAACCAGCATATAACACAGCATGTGTGACATAAACACTCTTCGTGAGTCTCAGGTGAATCATCTTCATGTGCGTATTTCCGGTCCTGCACTTTACACTTTACAGTCGACTGGTGAATATTAATATTTACAGTGTCTATTTTATTATAAGCTATTATTATTAAAAATAACCTGCCCTAACTGACTATAATATAATATAATATAAAGTGATAAAAACAGCGTATATTAGGCTACTGTAAATAAACATACTGCCCAGAAAACATTGCTTAGATATGTATTAAAAAAATAAATAAAACAAAAATCTAAAATCTGACTCCGAAATTAATTAAGAACCAAATAATATTTATGTCGAATCATTTAACCAAGTAATAGCATCGACGTTTCTATAGCGTATCTATTCACTAAAAGCTCATCATTACGTAAATATAGATAGATTCACTTACCATAGGTTGGTTTTAAATTAGTAATCTCGGCCATTTTGAAGTCCAATGGCTTGGTTGTGATCAGAAAACAAAAAATAAAAAGCAAAGGGAATTAATTTCTATTTTATTTCCATGAATTTCTTCAGGCCGATCCTCCAGCTGAATGGGTGGCCGAGCTGTAGGATGTTTTCTTCTGTGCCTGCGCGCTCCTCAAAGATGCGCTCGGTGACGCGCCCGCGCTCCCGCCTCCTCCTCCTCCGCTCCAGATGCGAGTGTGAGCGAGAGATGCAGCGCCGACTCAACTTTTATTTATATACAAGCCCTTCAGCGTCCCCTACAGTACATAATGGGGAAAAACAGACAACACTGTGAACCTGAAGTGTTGCACTGCCTATTTCTTTCTTACATTATAGCCTATTATTATAAAAGTTGCATCCCAAACGACACACTATACACTATGCACTTATACGAATCATTCCCTATTCTCTATATAGTGCACTATGTGCCATTCGCCATGTAGAAACTAGTAAATGTGTGTGCAAATGACCGATTTCGAGTGTAGGAGGAGGCGGGACTTCAGATTCTAGAGTGTATTTGATTGGACAGAAGATTTGATGAGCAGCTGAAGTGTGATGTGATGTCAGGAAAATCTGTGATTCATTTTAACGGAAGTGAGAGACTACAGCACACAATTATATTTAATTTTAAAAATAAATATGAATTATATAATATTTGTTTTTATATTAATAATTAAAATTAATTATTTTATTGTATAAAATAAAATATTACTTTGAAATGTATATAAACACTAACTTTTTCACAAATTAATGAATTTTCATGTCTTTTTCAGCTGTTTGTGATTACTAGATAAGTATTTTTAAAACTCATTTTATGGATTTTGCATAGAATTACATGACTCAAGATTCTATTAATTCAAGTCCCGTGAAGCACAATTTTAAAATCGTCTGATATTTCGGTAACACTTTATTTTGATGGTCCCTTTTGAACATTCAGTTGACTAACTTTGTAACTACATGTCAACTAACTCTCATTAGTCTATAAGTAGACTATCTGCTCAGTATCTGCTAACTCTTTATTGTGATGGTCCCTCAACAGACATTCTACTGACTATAAGTAACTATGCAACTACATGTCAACTTATGACCCTACCAGACACTCTACTAACACACTAATGATAGTTAGCAGACATGTAGGTGCAATGTTACTTACAGTCAACAGAATGTGTTAAATGGACCATCAAAATTAAGTGAAAACGATATTTCCAGATTTTCCATGACTTTATAACCCTGTATTTAAAATTATATAACTGCAGACTTTGTATAAGCATAATTTGACCACATGTCACAAAGAAATACAACTCAAAACATATCTGTATCAAAATGATTTTTTTTTTTACTTTGGTGTACAGTCAACATACAGGAGCAGAATGTCCTTTAACAATAGAATAATTATAATAACAACAAGAATTGAAATGACAATATCAATAAAATAGTCAATTCAAATATATTCACACTGGATAACATACTGATAAATACTTGTAAGAAATAGGTTTCATATATGGAATGCTGTTGATTTGACTTCCAGTTGGGTGATTGTCATGTTACTGACATACATGTTGGCTTTCATCATGTAGTAACCTTACACAATACAGTATGCCCATCAGTGGAAACACACAAATTCTAGAAGTTAAAGTGTTACAAGGGGCTAGGCCACATATTTTTGAGAAAGAAAAAAAAGCTGGACTTGAACAAAAATATTTTCTAAACCTCTGATACAATGAAAGAAAGTCTAAATTACAGTACAGAACACAGTAGCTAATGAAGGAGAAGTAAAGTGAAGTTACTCTTCAGTGAAAATAGTAACCGCACGTCTGTCACAATGACATCTGGGGTCGATTGTAACATATTTTCTGTTTTTAAGGCAAAATAAACCATACAATGACTGAGGACCATGTGATATTCAGTGTTGGGTGTAATGCAGTATTAAGTAATTAATTACTGTAATTTAATTACTTTACCCTTTAAAAAGTATTATATTTTTTATTACTTTTGATGTAATTCCATTAAATACACTATAAACTATAGAACAATTTTATATAAAACTATAGTGGATTTAAAATGTAAAATGTTTTTAATGTAACCTTCTCCCTTTATTTAAAAAGAATTAAAAAAGCAGTTTCATGCCTATCCTGGTCAAGGCTGATATGGGATTTAGAAAGTAATTAGTAAAAAGTAATTCATAATAAGTAACGCAATACTTTTTGGGAGAGAGTAATTAGTACAGTAATCCAATTACACCGTTAAAGATGTAATTAGTAGCTAGTAATTAATTACTTTTTTAGAGTAACTTACCCAACACTGGTGATATTTTTGGCAAACTCTTTAAACCAACAAAATGTTTCGAATCATACCTGTAATTCTAATCAATCTATGCACTGAAGTTGCTAATGACATTTAGATACCTGTCTAAGTCTATTATTATAAATGTTTCTATCTTTAAATACAACAAATATGTTATTATGTGTATCGGATGTGTAATGCGAGAGCTTAAATCTATTTCACCCAAAATGACCTCAAGATAGCATACCGGTTTAAAGATAACTCAACACTGATTGCGTACATTGCAAAGTGCCTTTGAAATTTGTATTAAAACTACAGCTTTACTGTAATCAGCCTTTAATTTGCAGTTTATGTATATGTAACACATATCCAATGAAATACAGCACAAAGGCACTCATCAAAACAATGAGTGTACCTGACATCTAAATTCAATGTTTTATAGCATCTGACGTTCAAGAAAAAGAAAGAAAACAAGGCATTATGCTTTACAATAAATTTCCCGAAAGGCTCATAATTCTTAACGTGACCTGAGCCGATGTGAACAACCCTGAAGATGAAGAATTTGCATCTTTTGCATCGCCCAATTTACAAACGTCATGTTTGAAACCCGGAAACACTCTATGACTGTAAGACGACTAAAACATCCCTGACGTATTTCATTGCTTAAAACTATTGGAATATTTCAGACCAATAGAAGGTTTGCTAAGTTTATAATCGACGTGAGAATAACTGGGAAGGGCTTTTTAGTCATTTCAAAATCTATGAACAAAGGAGCACAAAGGGAAAGGCACAAAGATTATCACTGTGGAAACTATACTGGGAACGCAGAATATCGTACAATCCTCTACTAAATATTTTCTTTTAAGTTGTGACTAACCACAGCTAACACTTGTCAAGCGCTAAAAATAGTTAGGATCTGATTAAAGTCAACATAAAATGGCATTCGCAACCCATTTACTTCTGTAACACAGCCAAATACTGTATTACTGTAAAAAGTGGGCGTTACTAAAGTCTTGTTAAAAAAATGCTCACCAAGGATGCATTTAGTCGATCAAAAATACAGTAAAAACTATAGAGCCCCTAAAGGGACATGGTGATGGTAAAAAAAGGAGCACTGAGGATAGCAATCTGCTGAAATGTCTGCTCCTCTGTTTTTAACTCACTTGCACTTTATTGCACCATGCAATGATATAATAAATTTAGAATTTTTCTAGACTTCAGTCTTTTTTTGGATTTAGTGTGCGGCCAGACACTTTTTTTCTGTTTTGCTCAAGTTTATCTTTTTTGGTTCTATGCACCTGAAGGAAAAAATAATTTTTCAAATGAGAGCGCAACAACTTTCTTTGATGGTAAAAAGAAAGAACGATTTATATTTTAAATGCTTTGGCATTCTCTCGCAAAACTTTTGGGTTTCCCAGAGAAACTCTGCATTCATTTGCAAAACTTTTGTGATGGAAAAATATGTTGGAGGAAAAACTACACCGTAAAAAATGATTGCGATTTTAACGGTAAAAGACTGTAAAAATGCAACGGTGAAAAACAGTAAATTGGTTTACAGAAAGTTTACATACTATATACAGTGAAAAACTGTAATAGAGCTAACCGTATATTTAATGTAATTTTACAGTAAAATAAAGCTAAATTTACAGCTTTTGGAAGTGAAAAATGACAAGTCATTGTATAATTTACAGTGAAAAACGGTAAATTGGCATTCCCACAATTCCTTGCGTGACACTTCACATTTGATGTATTTTCGCTGAAATTAGTTGTTTTAAATTGTTGTTAAATTAATGTTTATTGCATTTTTAAAATGTCATGTGTATTACCATGATGGTGTTTAGTGTTTGTGTGAATGGCACTGTGTGCACCTTCTATATATTAGTATTGTCCTTCTCAGCTTTCGGAAAAAGATGCTTGTGATGAATTTTGATTCATTCTGTGACTTTCATCACCACTGTGTTTGGTGGTTGTCAGTGTATTACAAAGGTACAAAATAGATATTAGTACTTCAATAGGTTGGTAAATTAACATTATATCAATTAATGAAATGCGTTTTTTTTTTTTTTACCGTAAATTTAAGTTAAATCTGTAAAACCTAAAATGTTGCTACCATATTTTTTACGGTAAATAACAACCACAGCTGCCAGGTTTTTAAGCATAAATTTAACAGCATTTTTTTTACAGTGTGTAAAATAAACAGTTATGAACCGTAATTATTACAGTATAAACCTTTAAATTATACGGTTTTGAACTGTAAAATAGACAGTAAACTAAGTGCTGTCGCTGTCCTGTAAAACCTAAAATGTTGCTACCGTATTTTTACAGTAAAGTTCCACAGCTGCCATTTTTTTTACTGTAAATTTTACAGGGATTTTTTTTACAGTGTATACTTCAGTGCTTTTGTGAGTGAACAAAGTTTCTCAGAGAAACAATATTTTCATGAAAAAAGTGCAAAAGATCTACAAGCAAATTCAAAAGCATTGAAATATAATTTTTTTTCCCCATCTTACTTTTTTTCCCCTTTTTTTTTACATCACCAGGTCCCCATTGGGACTCTGTAAAAAACAGAACATTTGTGAAATATTGTAATTTAAAATATCAACACATATTTTCAGGATACTACGATGAACAGAAGGAAAGTTCAGGAAAAAGTAAACAGGATGAATGTTGATTTCATGTTGACTTTAACATACTATAATGACGTTCCACTTTTATTATTAGATTTACATTTGTATTGGATGTTCATACTAAATAAACCAATACAAAGGGTCTTTCAATAAATGCATAATTTCCTGTAAGTGTACAGTAAAATATAGACATTTCAATTTGGGAAGGCAGCAAAACAATAATGTTTAATGTTCAAAGTTTGAAGTTTAGATGTTCTACCCGTTTGCAAAAGGTTATAGTAGTATGGGGCTGACTGACTGAATTTTGCTCACAATCCAGACAAAAGTTGTTGGGCGAGATAAATGATAAAGCTGAGTAACTGGTGTTGGCAAAAACCCGTTGTTTGAAATCGGTCAGTCGGTGCATCAAGGCTCTACATTCGGTTCAAGACACGCCCTGTTTTGATTTGGTTAAAGTATGAGGTGAGCATGACGTCCGGAAAGTAGAAGATTCCAGACACATTTTGGCATAAAGAAAAATCCACTGGGTTCATGCTTGATTATCATGAGGTATTCTGGCTTTGGTGAGTTACACCACATGGCAAATGATTTGGTTACAAACACCGAACTGCGTCACAATACTAATACCACCATTTTAAAGCTGAACAATTCAGGCTTGTTTTTTTTTTTCTTCTTCTTCTTTTTTTTTTTGGTATGAAAATAAAGGAGCTGGAAGGCTATTGCAAGTCTAACTAATAAGATGCCTGGATAGTAAGCCGCGTAATAGCTGAGTTGAGGTCCACATGTAGAGGAACACAGCACAAGCACAGAGATGATGAGCATTTTGTTTTGACAGTTTGTCCTGTTATCTGTCTGGTACAGTTTGTCTCTCAGAGGCAGGTTTGCATCTACATCAGCTGGTCCTTTCGAACGGTTCCTGAAGTGACCAGCGCCAACATAGCGATTTGCTCTGAGGCATTTAGTGCTACCAAACCCGTGGATCTCAAGATATTCTGAGTTTTTATGGTTGGAGGTTGAACAGTCTCTTCCTCACTTGTATCGTGTTGTGTGTATGTGTGTGATACCAGAGTCTAATAGAGCACAACACAATGGTTCCGCAAGTAAAAACACCATTCATTTTCTCCACAAAGATTCGAGTCAATCTCGCTACACTCTCAAGCTAGTAAATACTTGAACATATGAACAAATATTTTGCAATAAACTTCAAATATATAGTATGCAAGCTGATTTAAATTCACAATGCATATTTTTTGTAGCTATTTGGTTTGGTTCAAGGCTCAGAACTCTTGGAGCAAGTGAATGGCAAAAATACTTTCGGAACCAAGGCCATTGCAAAAACGGCAGTTTTTCACGCTTTATTTTATGTTGAGACCCTGACCCATAAATTAATTTCTTGCAAAGACAGATTGTAAGCATTTTATACCAGCATTGCAAAACTATTAGGCTCTAATATTCTTAGTATAACTGCATGATGTGCAAAGCTAGAAAGGCATATGAACAATAAAGCTATTTCCCTGAACTTAATCTGCAATCAACCCTGTGTAAACTTGCATTCATTAGTAGACCTGTAGCGCTAAGGTATATACATCTAATTTGAATGGATGAATCTCACGAATCCCATCAAGAACACGTCCAGATCATATTTCACCATAAAATCAATAGAAAGAAATAGAAACAGATATTTTGTTTAAAGTGAAACCTATTTTAGATTTCTTCATTACGACATTATTTTCATAATAATCAAGCATATCCCTTCTAATTATCATTAAAAATATATATATAAAACAAATCATGATATATAATATATGATTTTATATATATTTATTTATTTGTATTATTTAAATTAAGTATTGTACATTGTAGTTACATTGTAACAAGTTACATTGTCATATTTGTTGGACTGCATTTAATTTACACTGATTTTAATAAAACAAAATCACTGTATTACAGTTTTGTTTTTTTAAATAAAAATATGCAGTACTCTCATCAGAATCATCATTGCATAAACTTAAAAATAATACATTTGGAAACATTTCAATAATGTTAATTTGTGGGGAAATTAATTAAAAACAATGTCACAATAAAAAAAATATTGGAGTGAAATATGACCTAGACATGTTTTTGTGAGATTCACCCAAAAAGAAATGCAACACTATAGAACAATAAAATGCGCTGAAATACCTTTCAAAAACATGAATTTTAGAGTAGTGAATTTCTGTGGTGTTTTCATTGGGATTCTAATGACTGATAAAAGCGCAAACCACACTGTAGCTTGTAATGTGGTTCGCACGCTTACTGTAGTGAGTCCAGTATCTGTGTTGTGAGTGTTTTCTGTGTATTGTTCCCTCTCAGTTAGCTGGTCCAGGGTCTGCAAGTGGCATAGTGTGCAGCACCTCATCTAGCAGCTGCAGTGCCCGGTGCAAATGCACCTCCACCCAGCAGGGGGTGTGCTTGATGCTCTGCCGGGGGTAATCAGGCCCCCAGCCCTTCACGAAGCTCAGGCGCAGGATGCACAGCCTCCGGAGGTCATCCACACCAATCCCTGCTGCTGCTGAGAGGCCTGGAAAAAAAACATTCTTAAATTCACCAACCACTCAGTTTTTGAATTTGCACCGATTCTACAAAAACTTTTTCTATAAAGGAATTAGGTAATCTGATAATACCTCAATAAAATTGCTTGACAAAAGTACTTTTTTATCCTATGACTTATTTCCTGTTGAAACAGTAAGTTAGATGCATTTAGAAATGGTCTTATTATTGGTAGATAGTATGGTCCACATTACAGCCTTGATGTCATTGAATTTCTTCTCTAGTTAAAGGGTTAGTTTACCCAAAAATGAAAATTATCCAATGATTTACTCACCCTCAAGCCATCCTAGGTGTATATGACTTTCTTATTTCAGATGAATACAATCTGAGATATATGAAAAAATGTCCTGGCTCTCCCAAGCTTTATAATGGCAGTAAATAGAGGATGAGATTTTGAAGCCCAAAACAATGTAACCATCCATCATAAAAGATAACCACACAGCTCCGGTGTGTTAATAAAGGCCTTCTGAAGCAAAGCGATGCGTTTGTGTAAGAAAAATATCCATATTTAAAACTTTAAAAGCTAAAATAATTTGCTTCCGACAGACATATAGCGTAACTTCTGACCCGACACAAGACGTATTGACGAATGCGGAAGCGCAGAGGAGAGAGCAAAACAAAACATTAGAAGTCTAAAACGAGAATTTTTAAAGAGAAATGTCAGAGGATTTCGATAAAAGAGAAGAGGAGCTTGAGTTTGTTGCCCAGCCCTATTTGTTAGAACAGCAATTCACTACCATTATAAAGCTTGGGAGAGCCAGGACTTTATTTAATAACTCAGATTGTATTCACCTGAAAGAAGAAAGTCATAATTATACACCTAGGATGGCTTAAGGGTGAGTAAATCATGGAGTAATTTTCATTTTGGGTGAACTATCACTTTAAAGATTAGCAGACATGCTGTTAATTCATTAAGTGGTAAGCTTTTTCCTCACAAAAGCAGTTTATTAAGTGTTCTGAAGCCTCTCCTCCATTGACATCCATAAAAAAAAAAAACGGCCTCTGGTCTGTTTGCCTGTGTACCGCTGCGTTACGTTGTTGTTGTTTTTTTGTTTGTTTGGGTTTTTGTTCTAACCTGGGAGGCTTGGCTTAAAGCGGCTTTGTTTATTACATGGCTCGCAGAAATGCTTGATTCTGACTGGTCAGTCACAACATTCTGAGGTCAGTTATTGCCCGATAATGACCATGATCAAAAGCAATGCTGTGTAATGGCGGTCATCCGGTTATCTGAGGCGGGAGCTTCTTTCATGTCTCTCGTATCACATGCTCTCGAGCGCTCTCTCACTTCATTCAAATGCAGCTGCGCCTCAGTTATCAACTGTATTTTCTGTAAAATATACCCGGAGGATTTCAGTATTAATAGTAGGCCTACTATTATTGTATAATAAAGAGATAAGATTTTGAGTTTCTTCTCAAATCAATATTTCATATCCCAGTCATTATTCTTGTGTTGAAGAGCTGTGTAATAAGTAATACTACTGTATATTATCCCTTAAAATCCATCTAGTTTGAACTTGTTTGTTCCTCTATGCTCAAAGTTTCTGTTTTTTTCTTAGCGGAAGCTTTGCGTTTAATGAGCTAATAAAATATTTGAACTCAAATGTCAAATCAATATTCCGTGCATGATTATTTACTTATGTGGCAAGTATCCGTGTAATAAGAAGGATAATGTACATTCAATCAGTTGTTATCGCAAATGAAACCCCTTCAGGGTTACGTAGGGACCTGATCACCCTGTTAGGGTTTATTTTGCTGGATGTACATTATCCCTTAATTGATGACCTCAGAGCTAACAAACATCTCATTTTGATTTCATTTTGTTGTGAATGAGGCAGACACTCACTGACTGCAGGCGCGATTCCGCCAACACTTCCTGGTCCTGGAATATTCCCTGCCACTGCTGCGGCCTGCGCTGCAGCTGCCGCCTGCGCCGTGGCTGCCTGTTGCTGCATCTGCCTGTGGCACTGCCTGAGGTCAAAGACCTGCAGGAACAAAACAACACACTAACTCTTTCTGCTTTCAACACAGCACTGAGGCACACAGACCTTGCTGCCATGTCATAAAACAATGGCTGATGAGAAGTCATTTGGACAGGCTTAAAAAAAGTCAAGCTCTGGATCAAGCAAATCTAATGTGACAGGAAGCAAAAATACACACAGAGCTCTCAAGTGTACAAAGGCATTTACAACCCATCGAGTCTGGCATTAAGGGGGTCATATTATGAGGACTTTTCCTTGATCTTTAATTTAATAATAATAATAATAATAATAATATTTTAATAAATTGATATATTATGAAAACATACTGGGATGAATTCATTAAACACTGCAGCACAAAAGAGGTCATTCAAAAATTAATGCAACTAAATTTATCCATTTATTTGTCCATTTGAAAAATGATTTTTTTCATATTTTAATTATTGTTTTTTTTACATTTAAAAATGCTTTTATTTTGTTACATGTAACTACATTTTACATTTTAACTACAAAAACATAATTCAAAAATGTAAATAAATCACTTTTCAAACTGACAAATAGATATATTTAGACAAGTTACTTATTTCATTTTTGAAATATTGTTTGTGTATATAAAATGTAACAAGTGTAACAATAAAATAAACTTGTCAAACTGATATGTAGACACATGTACAGTATTTAGACAAGTTGCTTGTTTTTTATTTAATAAAAAAATCAATAAGAAAAATATACATATATATATATATTTATTTATCAATATTTTTTATATATTTTTTGAATAATTGTTTTTGTAGTAAATATGTAAAATATAGTTATATGTAACAAAAAAACCAAGCAGTTTTAAAGGTAAAAAAATAAATAATATAAAAATGCATCTTATTTATTCAATATTCACATATATAAAGAGAAAGCGGGAGAGAGAGAGAGAGAGTTGCTTATTTAATATTTAAAATATAGTGGGGTTCTTTGTAGTTGAATTTGAAAAGTGATTTATTTACATTTTAAATTATTGCTTTTTTGGTTACACTTTATTTTAAGGTGTCTGTGTTTCACTGTAATTATACTTTTAAGTACTGAGTAATATTAAGTAACTACATGTACTTACTATAGGGTTAGGATTAGGGTTTGGTTTGGTTTGGTTTAGGGTAAATTGCATGTAACTGGTCATAATTTATACTTTATAATACATGTAACATACGGAACAATGACACTGTAAAATAAAATGTTACCCTATTTTTAGTTAAAATGTAAAATGTGGTTACATGTAAGAAATAAAATAAGCATTTTTAAATCTTTTCAGGGCTATAAACAAATCAAAAAAATTCCTAAATGCCCACAATCTAATTTTCTACAAAAGTCAATTCTATTCACCTACCACACTATTTCTGCCCATAAGTAATTAATAAAATATGATGATGAAGATTTTACGAGCTTTTACCTTTATGTAGGCCCCTGGGTAGATTTTGTGCACTGCATCTCCTGGTGCTCGGCCTGCTTCTCTGTCCAGGTAGTAACTCTGCACAAAAACGGCGTGATCGCTCATGCAGCGCATCCATACGTCACCCTCTCCACGACACTCTAGCTGCACGCCTTTACCTATGTGCAACCTACAGACAGGATGAAAAGACAGCAGCAGAATGAATGACTACAACCATTGCCTTTCCAATATTTTTGGTTCCATCAGAGACTTACATAACACAACTGAACACATGCCACTGAGTTTCATAACCGAAACCAGATGAGCCTTTGTTGACATGCTTGCATTCCATTTTCTCAGGTTTTTAAAACCAGTTATTTCCCGGTTTTTATCCTTGCATAATCTGTTTGTTTATTATTGTTCATCACAGTGTCATTCTGGCACAGTAAGCAGTTTTTGCAGCGTGTGTGTTAAGGCAAACATGAAACCTGTGAAATTCATCTATACACAAAACAAAGACTCACACACACACATATATACACATATACACATATATATATATATATATATATATATATATAGCCATTTGGTCTGGAAAGTATAGCTTGATATTTTTCAGCCTTTTGTTGATATTAAGAGTCTTCATCATAATAATTACAGAAAAAAAAAATGCTTTTCCCACAGAAGAACCAAAATTTCAGCCTTGTCCATTGCTGCCAAGACAATACCATATTTAAATGCACATCATTTTCTAAATAAGGTTCATATCCTGTTTAGACTTTTATTTTGAAAAAGCTTTTTGAAGCTTTTTAAGCTTTAGTATTTTTGCTGTGTGCTTTTATCATTTTTATTAGTTTTAGTAATATTAGGCTTTAGTTCAATTAGGATATTTAAGTAGCTTTTATAAACACACACTAGAAAAAAACATTACCGGTGTGCATCTTGAGACAAAACAATGGCAGTGACATATTTTAAGATATGTCAGTACAAGTTGCTTTCAGTTAAAACAGCTCAAACCTGCATTTTAGTCTAGGACTAGCTTTGTCTGTAAAACTGTGAGGATTGAACTTCAATTTAAAACAACTTATTTCAATAATTTATTAATTTCAGTTAGTTGCCAAAGCAACAATTCTAATTTCCATTTCCTTTTTTTTTTACCTTTTCATCTAATATTTATATTTCAGCTTTATTTCAATTAACAAAAATGATTTTTAATAGTTTTAGAAAACAATAACACCACTGTGCATTCAGTTTTGTCATTAAATAAAACTGAAACTATTAAAATCATTAATTGAAATAAAGCTGAAATCAAATTAAATATAAATATTAGATGAAAATGAAATGTTTAGAAATATTGCCTTAACTAACTTGAATAAATAAGTACTAAAAAAATTACTAAAACAAAAACTAAAACTAAATAGAAAATATGACATAAAATAAAAAAATAAAATATATAATTCAAAATATGAATAAATACTATTAAAGTATATAAATAATACTAAAATAACACTGAATTCATATCCTTAACAACAACACACCAGAGCATGATGAATTACAAAATGTAGTCAATTTGAATTTGTGTAAAATGTTTGTTTTTTTTTGTTTTTTTTGTTTTTTTTTTGTCAGTGTGTCCGAAATCAAATACTTCCCTACTATGTGAAAAACAGTACGCCAACAGAGTAGTATGTCAGAATGAATCGTATTCAAAAAACAGTAGACAAAAAGTCCCCGGATAACTTACTACTTCCAGTGAGATTCTGAAGTGCGCATTTAATGGACACTTTACTATCCCATGGGGCCATGGGAGAGGATTTATGAATGGCAGTGAAGCAACGCATTCATACCAGTACCTGCATTCATACTATATAGAACTTACTTTCTTAATGGTCGCAAATTCAAATGTAGTACCTACTAGAGCCCTGCACAGGACTGTTTTCTTAATCCCACTCCCACTGAATTTCCACTCTTACCCGCACCCTCAAACATTGTGTTATAGCTTGTAGAAATTGTGAAAAAATTAAACCAACATTAGGGCTATGATAAATGTTCAGAATAACAGAGATAAACATTGCATTTAATTAAACTGACCATAAGATAATGCTAGCACCACAAATGACAAACACATTCAGCCAGCATTTTATTAGCTTTTTCAAACTCTATCAACTGCTAAAACAAAAGTGGTCACAACTAGTGGAGCCTATAAACATATTTAAAGGTATGCGTAACAACAACACACACACACACACCTAACCATAACAGTTAAACTCTGTTAACCTAACAAGGCACAATATGTAATTGTATTGAATGTTACTGATTGACTGCGATTAACTTCATTTATTGAATCCTTTCTTGTTACGCTGCATCCTTTCTTGGATCCACGCTGTATTTTTTGACCATCCACTCCCACCAGCAGCAAAGTTAAAAACCGCCCACTCCTGTGAGATTTGCATCGGGTCCCGCGGGATCCATATGATCCCAATCCAAATGCAGCCCTCTAGTACCAACTCAAACAGTATGCTATTTCGGACACAGCACATGTCTCCTCCTTGCTCCAAAACTGTCTTTCTTTACTAGCTGAAAACTGTCTGCATAATATAACACCAAGAATTACCTTTTTTTTTTGATGCCATTAAAACCAGTCATAAGTAACACAGGTATATTTATAGCAATAGCCAACAATACATTGTATGGGTCAAAATTATCGATTTTTATTTTATGCCAAAAATCATTAGCATATTAATTAAAGAACATGTTCCATGAAGATATTTTGTAAATTTCCTACTTATTTATTCAGCTTTCAGATGACGTATAACTCTCAATTTCCAAAAATTAACCCTTATGACTGGTTTTCTGGTCCAGGGTCACAAATGAATCATAAATATTCAAGATATTTTTCACAGCACTGGCTGGAACAGTTGTTGGATTACGGCACGCATACCTGGCCCGCTCACTGGCGTCTGTGCGGTGCACATTACTAAGCTGACCCAGGCAGAAACGGTCACCTCCTGAGGGGTCCACATATCCGTCAATCGTCACCACCGGACAGCTGGACAGGACTTTAAACATCTCCCCCACCTGCACATCCATCTCAAAGTACGAGATGGAACACCAAAACTCAGGACCTGTTGATGTATTGCATATTGAACTGTGAGTCCGAGAGCATGAATGGAAATTAAAGTGTATAAAACAGTTCAAAACTCTGGGGTCAGAGATATGTTTAATGCTTTTCAAACACTTATGCTAAAAGGCTGCATTTATTTGATCAAAATATAGGAAAACAGTAAAATTGTGAAATATTATTACAATTTAAAAGAACAGTTTTCTATTTGAATATATTTTAAAATATAATTTATTCCTGTGATGACAAAGCTGAATTTTCAGCAGCAATCACTCCAGTCTTCAATGTCACATGATCCTTCAGAAATCTTTCTAATATACTGATTTGCTGCTCAACAATCATTTCTTCTTATTATTATTAATGATGTTGAAAACAGTTGTGCTGCTTAATATTTTTGTGGAAACCATGAAACATTTCTTTTCAGGAATCTTTCATAAATATAACATTCAAAAGAACGTACTCAGTTACTAACGTAACCTCAGTTCCCTGAGATACGGGAACGAGTACTGGGTCGCTAGACGCAGCAGGGAAAACTCCTTTTCTCCGATTACTGAAGCCTTTTTCAATCACAGCAGTGCATCTGCACTGCCATTGGTTCAAAAAATGTACAGAAATGAACCAATGATGGCGCGACAGAGCCGCGCAAGTCTATGGCGAAGCAGTGCATCAGAGCCCACCAAATTGAGAGGGACATCTGGCTATATAAGCGGGAGCTTGGCATAGGATCACTGGTTCATATCGACTGAAGTGACAACAGCATCGTGCAGCGTTATAGCACGGTTAGCTATGCAGTACTTATTCCCGTATCTCAGGGAACTGAGGTTACGTTAGTAACAGAGTACGTTCCCTTTCGATACTTTACTCGTACTGCATCTCTAGACGTGGTAGGGAACCTATTCAATCACCCCATGCTATGATAGATGAACGACTTGTAAGTAATTGTCCGGGGCATCCAGAAGGGGGCCCCATAGGTCAAGAAACCCAGATTTTATCGGGGTCAAGAGAAGGCAAAAAAAATCGTTATATAATCGGCCTCATATAATCGTTTTAGAGCTTCGCACAGCCTCGAACTAGATAGGGCCGAGAGCATGCAGGAAGCTAAGCCCAGACATGGGAATTTCAGTGGATTTGAGACATAGTCAGACCCAGCAAGGATTAAATCCAGCCTTAAGGCGGGAATATGGTTCCCAGAGCTTTGAGCTCAGAGAGACAGTTAAGCAGAAAGGACCTGAGCCTGCAGAGCAGGAACATCCAGGTTGTAAAACCTGACAAAAGTGGATGGCGAAGACCAGCCGGCCGCCGCACAAATTTCTACAATGGATACACCACAGGATCACGCCCAGGATGAGGCCATGCCTCTTGTGGAATGTGCTCTGACCCTGATGGGGCATTGAAGGCCCAAGGAGGAGTATGCAAGAGCTATTGCGTCAACTATCAAATGGGATAATCTTTGCTTTGTGACAAAAAGCCCCTTGATGTGGCCACCGAAGCATACAAAGAGCTGCTCCGATTGCCTAAAGGAGGCGGAGCAGTCTATGTAGATTTTTAACGCCCTAACAAGACAGAACAAATTTAGCTCCTGGTCCTCCTACGAGGGAGGAAGTGCTTTTACTTACTTGTGCTCTTAACGGAGTAGAGAACACCTTAGGTATGTAACCATGCCTAGGTTTCAGGAAGACCTTAGAGTCGTTAGGCCCAAATTCAAGGCACGAGGGGCTTACAGAATGTGCCTGTAAATCTCTAACTCGCTTAACTAATGCCGAAGCTAATAGCAGAGTGATAGGGGTTGAATATCGGCAGATTGCAGCGGTTTGAAGGGGAAGCATTTTTAAGCGCCCTCAGAACCATAGACATATACCACGTAGGGACAGTAAAAGGGCGAGGGGGGTTCAACCTCCTAGATCCTTTTAAAAATCGAACAACGAGGTTGTTCCTGCTGACCGATATCCCGTCTATAGGAGCATGAAAAGCTGCTATAGCCGCCACATAGACCTTAAGAGTGGAGGGGGTGCAACCCTTATCTAACAGCTCTTGAAGGAAGGACAATATCAAAGATATGTCACATGTGGGTGGATCTTCACCTCAGTTTGTGCACCAAGCGGTGAAGACCATTTGAGAGCATAGAGGTGCCTTGTGGACGGGGCTCTAGCCTGAGAAATGGTATTTAAGACACCCTCTGGGAGGTTCATAGGCTCCCATCGAGAGGCCATAAGTGTAGGGCCCACAGCTCGGGCTGTGGGTGCCAAGTTGTCATGTTCGTCTGACAGAGGAGGTCCCGTCTCAGGGGTATGGGCCACGGAGCTGCCGTGAGCAGCTGAGACATCTCTGAGAACCAGAGTTGGTTTCTCCAGAGCGGGGCCACTAGAAGAACCTTGTGTTTCTGTTCCCTGATTCACCTGATAACCTGAGGAATCAGGGCGATCGGGGGGAAAGCATAAAGGAGAAGGCTGGGCCAATCGTGGGTCAGCGCATCCTTTTCCTTTGAAAAATAGATTGGGCAGTGAGAGTTGTCTTCTGAGGCAAAGAGGTTGACCTCTGCCTCCTCAAAGATCTCCCATATTTTCCGAACCGTCTGGGGTGGAGCATCTACTCGCCAGAGGGGACGTTGCTCTGAGATAGCATGTCTGCTCCCCGGTTCAGTGTGCCTGGCACATGTGCTGCTTTCAGAGAGCGCAGGTGACATTGTGCCCACTCCAGAATGCGCTTTGCCATCGTGAAGAAGCGTGGGGAGGAATGGTCACCCTGGCAAATTATGTAGGATACCTCCGTTATGTTATCCAATCGGACTAAGACGTGGCATCCCTCTAGATGTGGTAGGAAGGACTGTAAGGCCTGCCACACTGCCAGCATTTCCAGGCAGTTGATGTGCAGTTTTGTCTCTTCGCTCGACCACGTGCCAAAGGCTGGTCTGCCATTGCACAGGGCTCCCCAGCCCGTATTTAGCACATCTGTGAAGATGACCTTCCTTTTGTGTATCAGCTCCAGGGGTAGACCCTGTTCGAACCACGAAGGGTCCTTCCAAGGGGAAAGGGCTGCGACGCAGGCTTGATCCACCTTGATACGAAGGCGCCCGTGACGCCAAACTCGGGATGGAACCAGGGGTTAAAGCCAGTGCTGAAGGGACCGGATGTGAAGGAGGCCTAACTGCAGTACTGGCGATGCAGAGGCCATAAGGCCCAGAGGAAGGGACGCACCAATCGTGAAGGCGGTCATCAGCTGCTGTATAGCCAGGACACGTTCTGGTGAGGCTACAGCTCTAATTTGGGTTGAGTCGAAAACAGCCCCCAAAAATGAGATTAGTTGGCTGGGAATCATTGAGCTTTTGGCATAATTGACCATGAGCCCCAAGCACTCTAAGTGGCTGAGGAGGAAGGATCTGTGGGATATTAGCTCGGCCGCTGACTGGGCTAACACAAGCCAGTCGTCAAGGTAATTCAGAATGTGGATTCCCAGAATGAATCAGTGATCCTATGCTAAGTGCCTGCTTATATAGCCAGATGCCCCGCCCAATTTTGCGGGCTCTGATACGCTGCTTCTCCATAGGCTCACACAGCTGTGATTGGAAAAAGGCTTCAGTAAAGGAGTTTTCCCCGCCGCAACTAGTGAAGCAGTACGAGTAAAGTATCGAAAGGGAATTCATTTATTTGAAACAGAAATCTTTTATAACATTATAAATGTCTTTACTGTTACTTTTGATCAATTTAATGCATCCTTGCTGAATAGAAGTATTAATTTCTTTTAAGCAAACTGTTACTGACCTCAAACTTTTGAACAATGTGTGTTTACATAAAGTGGAGATTATATAAAGTAGAAACCTGGATGGTTGGAGACTGGAGGAGGGAAAGATGCTGAACTGTGATGTTGAGACCCTGGTAGAGGAAAACATTATAATGGATTAAATTAGTTAGATATAAAATAATGGTATATTTGCATACATGCACTTTTAAGTAAAGCATTTGTAGTAATGTTTAAGGCAAACGTACAGAAGTGTGGGTGGTGGAGAGGAGGTTGGTGGCCACGCCCATTTTGCTGGGGTCCTACAGGAGTGTAGGAGGCTGTGCTGCTGCCTGTCCAGGTTGCTGCAGCAATTTAGAGATTAAAAATGTTTAGTATATAAGCAGTGGGTAGTAATGAGATCATAACAGCCAAACAGGCATGATACGACAAGTTTCCAGTGACAAGTATTTTATCCGTCTTCACTGAAAGAGAAAATACCAAACAACATTCCAAAACCACAGTAACTTAGAATATATTTGAAGGTTAATATACAGCTTTGTGGAATGGAATTTGGATCAATGAGATTTCACTGTGGGCATGGTTACAAAAACAGATATCAACTAATACTAAAACTATTAAAAGATTTTCCTTAATTAAAATAAAGCTGAGATAAATATTTTACATAAAATATAAATGTTAGGTGACAATCTATATTTAAATGAAAAATACATTTAAATTTAAAGGGGTCATGAATTTAGAAATCAACTTTTCCTTGAGCTTTTGAAGAGGTCATCATACAATAAGAATATCCTGTACGTTTCAGAACTGAAAACTTCCTTGTTAGTCCAATAAAAGCTTTTACTGACACCAGGCCCAGCGAACGTCTTTCTCTTAGTAGGATGAAAATAATCTGCTATTTAAATGGTGATTAAATTATATATAGAAAGCGATCAAAGAACGCTCCCTTTACAATCGCTGGAGCTGTCAATCAAACAGAGCGAGTTTATCTTGTTTAACTTGCGCCAAAACTCCCATTTTATTCAACAAATCATTTAGTTACATCACGTTTGAACTTTTAGTTATGATGAAAGCATTCATTAGTGTGCAGAAATTGAGTTGCAATGATGAGATCACTGCTTGCATGCGCTCAACATGTCTGTGATCAGCTACAGTGTTTATCACTGCAACCTTTGATGCCATGATCTAAATATAACGTCATAGATCTAAATGTATTGCTATAATTAACACATTTTTTTTATTAGTTAACCTTGAGAGCTGTAGTATTAATAGTAATAATGTGCTAAACGTTTTTGAGAGAGTAATACTTAGCTATTTCATATGCAAAGATGTTAGCCAATCACAGCAGTGGGCATTTACACTAAAGTCTCACAGCAGACACACCACTTAAAACAAATAAGAGGGTTAAAATCAGGGTAGGAAAAAATGCCTTTTATTTCTAAATTATTACAATTCTTGATCTAAAAAACATACTAACTTTATAATTGCACCCCAGGAAACATTATAAAACAATAAAATAATGCAGTTCATGACCCCTTTAAATGAAAATTATAAGTGTTGCCTTGACAAATAACTGAAATTAGTAAGTTCAAGTTGAAATTACTAACTAAAATAAAAATTAAATAACACTTTTTTTAAAAAACTAATACATATGACAAAAGCACATAACTACTAAAATTAAAATTAAAAATAAAAAAAAACAACAAAAAAAAACGCTATAATAGTATATAAATAACACTGGTCAAAAACTCAAATGAACATAAACAGGATTTATCACTTGACGCGTTGTGACTGATTATGAGGACAAAGTGTAATACTTACTGTGAAAGGAGCCTTGTGTCTGGGAGTGTTTGGAGCTGTTGTAGCCATTCTGGTTTGGTGGAGGCTGGGGTGGGACAGGGGTCTGTGGGGGTCCATGTGTGGGGGTGGAGGGGGGAGGTGTAGGGGTCATGACTTGACCCTGAGGAGATGCAATCTGTAGTAAGCCTTCACCATGACCTCCCTGCATCGGCATCATAGAGCCTGAAGCTGAAAGACATGAGAGTTTGGAAGATGACACAACGACACTATTACAACTGCACAATTTAACCTCCTAGAGTTCTCTAATATAGCCAAAGGTCGGCACTTACCAGTGGGGGAGAGGGGCATATTGGAGTAAAGGGTGACTGGTGGGGGTGCGCGGGTGGGTTCTGAAGGCAACTGTAGAGGAGGCAGTGGCTGGCCGTAGTGGTCTGGAGGAGGAAGTTTCATTGCCCCCTGGTGGTCCTGCTGGGGAGGAAGGCCTGGGGGAACGTCCATCTGAATGCAGTCGTGGCTGTACTCTTCCTTTATCAGTCTGCCAGTGGGACCTAGATACCAGCCAGGGGACAAATTATGTTCATTTTTCTGAATCATTTACTGATTCATTTGGGACTTAAAGGGTTAGTTCACCCAAAACTGAAAATTATGCCATAGTTTACTCACCCTCAAGCCATCCTAGGTGTATATGACTTTTTTCTTTCAGTCAAACACAATCGGTGTTATATTAAACAATATCCTGGCTCTCTCAAGTTTTATAATGGGAGTGAATAGTAACCGATATTTTGAAGCCCAAAAAAGCACATCCATCCATCATAAAAGTAACCCATAAGACTCCAGGGGTTAATAAAGGCCTTCTGACCTAGGATGGCTTGAGGGTGAGTAAATTATGGGATAATTTTCATTTTTGGGTGAACTTTAATCAAATGAACTTTAATAAAAATCAGTGAATCTTTTTGAACCTGTGTGGAATATAATAACCTGGTTTACCTGCAAACTCTCACTATCTGGCCACTGTTACACACGCAATGCGAGAGTGGATGTCTGTTTATCACAGATGACACGCAACAAACGCCTCACGAAAAATAAAGCGCAGATGATGAACGAACGACAAGGAAGCACAAAAAAATGATCATACAGTACACAAAAGTAAATACAAACAAGTGTTCATTGTTAGTCGCCAACAGCACAGGAGCTCCAGACAATCAATGACACTCAATCCCAGTGTTACTCACACGTGAAGCGGAATCAAAGCAGCCTCTGCGTCTGTTTTCAGGCCTTCCCACTTAGCTCTCTCTAGTGCTGGAAAGCTTTTCTAATATTAACGCTGGTCCTAAAGTCATAAACCTTCATTGCAGTGATATTCTTTTGAGATGTTTTGTATTGTGTCTCATCATCTCTCTTTCTGCGTTTTTTTCTTTTTCTTTCAAATCTCACGCTTGCTCGTTCTGTCTCCACAACCGCCAATCATTGCTGATTGGTTAGACGTTTGTTGTTGGTGTTGGCCCAACTAACTTCTAAACAGTGTTGTTGAAAAAAATACATACCCCACTTTTAATGTTTTCATTCAAATTAAGATTTTCAAATTATTTAAAAAAATAAATTAAAATCTAAATTAAAACATTTTACATACACTACTGTTTGGGGTCGGTAAGATTTTTTAATGTTTATTATAAAAGTACTATATATATAACATTCAAAAGACATTTATATTGTTACAACAACAACAAAAAAATCAAACAAAATAGAGACATACAAATGTGTGTAACTTACCCGTGTTTTGCAGACTGAGCCCAACTTGAGAAGAGTGAAAGAAAAAAAAGAAAATCATTTTATAAATTGACCAAACAAAGTTTTCCTGCAATGATTAAAAAATGCATAACACTGTATTTTTGAGACACAGAATGTGCTGCGCACAGCTCAGTAATGTCTTTGTTCATGGTAATGAATAAAAAGATAGCAGACTCACCGATCCCTGGTGACACCACTCTCTCATAATGGTAAGGGTTGACACAGACATTATCGTATTTGAGGTCAAATGCGTACTGGCAGAATTTCACGTGCTTGAGCTCATTCTTGTGAAGGTCAGGCCAACGCCACAACCGTGCGTAGATTACATGAGGAAAACCTTTGCGACCGGCAACCTACAAAAAGAAAAAATAAGAAAAAAAGAGAGAAGGGTAAAAGAAATGTTCATGAGGAGTAAAACATAGTGTAATAATACTCAGAGAAAACAGTATAATCTGTGTATATTTGAACTGTGTGAAATACATGTGATTTTGAAATTGCAGATGCAATTTAAATAATGCAGTTTTGGCTAACTATTGATTCCTCATACTCCTCAGCATAAGCATTGTTTTAAATTTTATTTTTAGCCAGTATGTCAGAGAGATGGGAACCAAGATCAGGAACTGAACATTGGATGACGTGAACTATTGCTTGTGACAAACACAAGTCAAATTTCTGCTAAAGACACAGCAACATGACCAAACGTTTTAACACAGCAGCTATTTGACAGGTATGCAGTAGAATGACAAAAGAGCATCACATGATCCTGAAAACACACTGAGCGTAAGGTCATGTGTTGAGTTTTGAGTTCGTATCACAGCTGCCTGTGCTTGTTTAGTGTAGTAGAACAGCAGGGAGGACGTGTGTGTGATATGATAATCCGTTGTAGATTAACACTAGTGGCATGACGCTGCAGTTGTGCGCTAGCAGCATGATACTAGAGCTGAGCAGAGGGATAAATCCAGCTGTCAGTGCCATTTAGGACTGAAGACGGACTGAAACAAAGACAGAAATGTGGTGGGGCTGGTAACCAAAAGAGCCAGGGTTCAAACCCCAGAGTGGACATGAAAGCTGCTGAGTTCCCACTGGTGTGACCTTGAGCGAGACACTACAGTCACACCAGGTGGATATCTCCTTTACACAACAGAATTTCAGAAGTTATTAATTACTAAAAATGATAAAAGACATTGTATGGTTTGTGTTTATAAAACCTACATATTAAAACACATCTGACAAACATTGGTGAACATGTTTTTGTGTTAGTGATTTTACTGCGGTTATGGGTTGTTGTTAGGCATGATGCTTTACAGAGTACCTAAAATCCCCTTAAAGGAACACTCCACTTTTTTTGAAAATAGGCTCATTGTCCAACTCCCCTAGAGTTAAACAGTAGAGTTTTACCGTTTTCGAATCCATTCAGCCGATCTCCGGTTCTGGCGGTACCACTTTTAGCATAGCTTAGCATAGTTCAATGAATCTGATTAGACCGCTAGCACCGCGCTTAAAAATGACCAAAGATTTTTGATATTTTTCCTATTTAAAACTTGACTCTTCTGTAGTTAAATCGTGTACTAAGACCGACAGAAAATAAAAAGTTGTGATTTTCTAGGCTGATATGGCTAGGAACTATACTCTCATTCAGGCGTAATAATCAAGGAACTTTGCTGCCGTATCATGGCTGCAGCAGTGCAATGATATTACGCAGCGTCTCTCACAAACGTCTCCATGGTTGCAAGGCACGTTCCCTGTGCAAGCAGGGGCTCACGGGTGCTGCTTAATATCATTGCACTGCTGCAGCCATGGAACGGCAGCAAAGTTCCTTGATTATTACGCCTGAATGAGAGTATAGTTCCTAGCCATATCAGCCTAGAAAATCACAACTTTTTATTTTCCGTTGGTCTTAGTACACGATTTAACTACAGAAGAGTCAAGTTTTAAATAGGAAAAATATCAAAACTCGTTGGTCATTTTTAAGCGCGATGCTAACGGTCTAATCAGATTCAATGAACTATGCTAAGCTATGCTAAAAGTGGTACCGCCAGAACCGGAGATCGGCTGAATGGATTCGAAAACGGTAAAACTCAACTGTTTAACTCTAGGGGAGTTGGAAAATGAGCCTATTTTCAAAAAAAGTGGAGTGTTCCTTTAACATAGGACTGGGTGATAAAATGACATCGATATGTATGGGGGAAAAATCTACATCTAAGTTTACAGTAAAGTTAAATAGCCAGATAGCCAGCGTTCTGACGTAAACACGGAAGCGCTGAACGTAAATAAACATGAGAATGACAGGGGAGAGATGAATTTGTTGAATAAAGTCATTATTTTTGTTTTGTTTTTGCGCAAAAAAAGTATCCTCATCACTTCATAACATTAAAGTTGAATCACGTGTACTATTTTAACAATGTTTTTACTACTTTTTTTGGACCTTGAATATGGTAATTGCATTGCTTTCTACTGAGGATAAAAAAAACTCTTGGATTTCATCAAAAAATATCTTAATTTGTGTTACGACGATGAACGAAGGTCTTACGGGTGTAGAACGACATGAGGGTGAGTAATTAATGACAGAAATTTTATTTTTGAGTGAACTAACCCTTTCAGTAGGACTTATATGTAATTTTATAATTACTTTTATTGTCTTTGAAACATGGTTAAAGTCTACTGCCGAATGTAATGACAAGCATTTATGGTAAAGTAAAACATACTTCAATGTCATTTCTAATGAAACTTGTACGTCATGGATTTAAATATATTTGTAATTACACATTTTTTAAAGATTAAGTTGCAATTTAGTACATTTAAAATATAGTAACTTTAAATGTAGTATCAAATAAAAAACTGCAGTTAAAATTATAATCAAGGACTTTGCATGTGCCCAGCGCTAATCATGCACAGCTATTTTACAATTGTAAATTAATGTCTCTTTTTCCCCATGGTCTCACTGGGCCTCATTTATAAAATGTGCATATGCACAGATTTGAACTTAGAGTGTTCATATGCTAAAATCCACACCAGCTTTCATATTTATAAAAATGGTCTTTGACGTGGAAAAGTGCTTAGTGCCACATCAGGTTCAGACGTATGCACTTTTCCTTGTAGCAGAAAGTCGGGGTAATAGGCAATTCTTGACGCTCGCCATTCTCAAGTAAAGGATTTGGATGCTGACTGGTGCTTTATAAATGTTAATTACATTTATTAGTCAGCGTTTACAAGGCGGAGATCTGAAACTATTCAACTGCGCACAATTTTAAGATCATTTGTAATTTATAGATTTCACATCTGGAAGAAAGGTGTACGCACATTTTTTTGGGTATGTTCGTTCTCTGAATCACACGTACGCACGTTTGAGAAATGATCATAAGATCAAATGTAGAGCAGTTTATAAATGAGGCCCACTGTCTCTGGCAAGGTCAAAAAAGGTGACGCATTACTACTCACTCAGTAGTTCAGCTTTATTGCACCAGGTTCTCTATTACTGTACATACATGTTTTTTTTCACTTGTGTTGCCTGGATATCATCACATCTTGTGTGTAAAGAATAGAGTGTACTATCTACCAGCAGCCTTTCTACACAGAGGAAAAAATAGACGGCCTTAAGTTAACCCGGCCCCTTTCCTGTGTTTTAGACAAAACAACCTTCACAACCTCTCCTCCACCCCTCCTTCTAAATCTGCCCATACGAATGGGTGGGGAAACTGCGCAGAGACCGTTCTACTCCATATAAACCACCGCTTTAACTTTGAGGTTTACAGTCAAAAGGCCTTGTGATGAATGTCTCTCTTTGTAGCTGCTGTCAATCATCTAGTATCCATGGACACCGACGCTACAGGCAGAAAGCTATTAGCATTGGCTGAAGCTTCGACTGCATCCGTCTCCCATATGAAAGCCTTATGTTCACTTGTGGGTGGTGTGGATGTGATTAGCGCTGGGCCCTAAAGCAACACCCAATCACCAAGTTTATTCAATGGACAATGCCTTGATTATTTATATTGTCTAGCTTTATTTATCGCAGGATTCACAAATAGATTAGGGGAAACACAATTGTGTGAACAATGTAGAAAAACTTTGAAAGTTTTTCTAGGCAGGGGAAAGAGAGTTTATACAGTTGTTGACCGATATGGGTTTTTTAAACAGCCAAAGCCAAAACCGATATCTAGAGAGCAGGGCGGACGATGAATCTCAGGCAGAATCTACAAACGCTCTCGCATTTTGCGCCATTTTTTGAGGGGGAATCTGTGGTATGGATTCATATTATCTATCAAAATAAGTTCTATGTGTGGTTCTGTGAAGTTCTGTGTGCTGCTGATGACCAATATAATACCAACATACACTACCATTCAAATATTCAGGGTTGGTTAGATGTGGGTTGTTGTTGTTTGTTTATTTGAAGGAAATTAATACTGTGATGCATTATATTGATCAAAAGTAATATTAAAGACATATATACATGTATAATTATAAATATAGATTTCTATTTCAAATAAACACTGTTCTTTTGAACTTTCTATTAATCAAATAATCCTGAAAGAAATGTATTATGGTTTCCACTAAAATATTAAGCAGCACAATTGTTTTCAACATTGCTAATAATAAGAAATGTATCTTGAGCAGCAAATCAGCATATTAGAAAGATTTCTGAAGAATTTTGTGACACTGTGACAAAGACATTTTAGCTTTGCCATCATAGGAATAAATTACATATTAAAATACATCGAAATAGAAAACAGGTATTTTAAATTTTAATATTTACAGTATTTTTCATCAAATAAATGCAGCCTTGTCGACCGCAAACAGTAGCGTATATACAATACAATTTACTGATACTAAATGAGATTACATTTTTAAACAATTTGCCACAGATTTCCAGAAATTCAATATTTTAATTATTTATTTATTTATTTTTTTCATGTGACCACTGTTAAGAATTAATGAAACAAATGTGCTAAACATTTCTATTTCCATAAAATATTATTATATGTGTCCCTGGACCACAATACCAATCATAAGTCGCTCGGGTATATTTGTAGCAATAGCCAACAATACATTGTATGGGTCAAAATGACCATATTTCTTTTATGCCAAAACTCTTTAAGATATTAATTAAAGATCATGTTCCATGAAGATATTTTGTAAATTTCCTATCATAAATATATCAAAAATGTATTTTTGTGAGTGAACATGCATTGCTAAGGACTTCATTTGGACAACTTTAAAGGCGATTTTATCAATATTTTTATTTCTTTGCACCCTCAGATTCCAGATTTTCAAATAGCTGTATCTCGGCCAAATATTGTCCTACTCTAACAAACCATACATCAATGGAAATCTTATTTATTCAGCTATTCAATTTCAAATATTATTATATTATATACATTTTATTTCTTGAAAGGTTGAAACCATTCGGGTGTGCAGGGGATGTGTGTTTATTATTATGCTATATTTACTCACATTTTTGAAAATCAAAAATGTGCATTATTCATTGACAGCACTCAGCAGAGTGAACACAAGCAGAAACTACCACTTCTTTTAAGCAGGGAAGAGGGCAAAGTTACTGCCTATGGCCAAATATATACCAAATAATTGGCTTGGACAATCTATCAGTCTATTGCTAGTTTTTTTTGCCTTGGGACAAAGACACATGCTCAATTTACAGATCCCTGAACTCTGATCTTATGAACTCTATAAACACCGTGACCACTGTGTCATGTCCAATGAAACCTACACATTGACAGAATGACAACCTAAACAGCTATAAGTCCATGTCTGATAAACCTATCTAACACTTAGTAATGCAGACAAGAAAAATGTTTTCCAAATGAAGAAATGACTCATCCATTCAGTCCATTCAGCATTAACATTTGGAGGGATTCCTGTAATTCACTTCTAAGAGCATTAAAGCAAATGTTAATGGTTCAGCGTCAATTACTGTAACTGTGGTTCACCTGTAGGCGTCCGTCCAGCGTCCTCTGGATAGTCACGCACTTGCTGGGATGGACTCCGTTGGTGGTGATGGCGGTGATGAGGGAGTCCAGCTCGTCCTTCTTCTCCTTCAGTTTCTTGACCAGGCTCTCGATGGCACGCTTGGCAAAGCCTTCGTTTTCGCCGCCTTGCCTGTGGCACATGAGACTGTGCACGATACTGAGGCAGGCATCATTACTGTTGGGAGGGTTCACGGACATCCTGCTGCTCTGACAGATGGGAAAACAGAACAGCAGCATCAATACACAATACTCTTACACACTGCATGTAGAATGCTAACACACAGTCAGTACTGTAATAATGCTTTGTGGAAATTAGTGGTAGAATACCTTATAATATATCCTTTATAATGTATAGTACTTCTAATTACATTATACACTTTATACTGCCTACTATTTGCTGAATATAGATTTCGAAACAGTAGGCATTGCACCACAAAAAAAATAATTTATGTCACATGATTCATTGCCTTGCATGTAAGTGGCATCCTGTTTTCATCTTGGAAATAGATTATTAGGTTATTTTATATGGAGATAAGCACATGACAGGGTAAAAAAATAGATATCATGACCATAAATTATGAATTTGTGCTCCCTGCTTTTTCATTTGCTTAAACTGTGACCTTGTACAAATTTGTTCCCTCGTTTTAATTAAATCGTGGTTATGTTGTACTTATCTGTTCCCTCGTTTTAGGTAAATCATGGCCACCTTGTACAGATTCGTTCCCTCATTTTAATTAAATCATGGCCACCTTGTATAAATTTGTTACATTATTTTAGTTCAATCGTGGCCGATACTGTATTTGTTCCCTCGTTTTCATTTTGTTAAATTGTGGCCACATTGTAGGCCTACTAATTTTTTCCCTCATTTTAGTTAAATCCTATTTTTCACCTACGTGTCGTGCAAGGCTCTGTAATTTTGCATTTTAAATTATATTTTGTATAAAAATGCCTTCTCTTTTGGCAGTCTGATCAAAAAAGGGATAATTTGTTATGGCAGGACAAGTCGTGTGTATTGGATACACTATTCCATAATGCAGCGTGCTTTGTCATATACTGCACATTTTGACAACATAATAGGTCATCTGCTCCATGTATACAGAAAAAAAGCATACTTTGAACAGTATGCATACTGTATACAGCAGAAATAGTACGAGTAGTAGATTAGTATGCAAGTCCAAAAATAGCAGGCAATGTTTGAAAGAGCCAAAAAGCAACAGCATTTATAATGGGGAGCCACCCAACCAACAAATAGCTTACTTATAGTTCTCTTTGCACATTAAACTGGGATAGGAGAAAGTGTTTTAATATCCAAAAATGTATATGCTACAAGCGACTTTAAATTCGTATTTTGTACATAAGAAGCAGAACTTCATGGAGTTGCTAAAAACCCCTGTGAACATGTTGCAAAAGTGCAAGATTTCTGAAGTGCAGTAATTGAGAGCTGGTGGAGCGCTGACGGATCCTGGCACTTCAGATCTCTGAGCATCATCAACTCTAATCTGGGGGGAGCTTCTCTGAGACCCTTATTATCAGACTCAGTGATGCTCTTCATGTCTGCACAAGTGGCCCTTGAGGCATGAGTGCCAGAGGAACAACTTTACATTAAGACAGAATGTACAATACTGTTCGATGAAGTAACGGATTTCATACACTGTAATATTTGAGAAAGGGGCTTCTTCTTAGTTTTGACTGACACAGTCATGCATTATTCCTTTTTTTTTTTTTTTTTTTTTATCTGGGTGTATTACTCTGTTATTTCATCATATAGTATAGTGTACTTGATTCTAGAGGACATTCAGACCCAGTCCCTGCTTTAGATATCAGCTAGAGTATGATGAAATCCCAAGGTTTATGATCCTATCATAAGATACTGGCCCTGATTAATAGATTTAATATGCAATAATGTCTGTATTAGGTGAAATAACAATGATAGTAGGCCTACTTCTACAGGAAATGAACAGAGCCCTAATGTTTAAACTATATAAAACCTTACCCAAGATATCCCTTCTTACAGTAGAATAACAGTTAGTATTCATAAAATGTCATGCAAAGTTAAAGCCAAACTGTTGATTGCTCTGCGGGCAAACAAATGCAGCGGCGCAGATGCCATATTTGGTCACATGACGTCATCGAGTCTGCCGTCTAAACATTTCACGAGCTCCCGCTGGATATGAGCACAGTTGAGATGACATGCAAAACGTTTATGCGTTCCGTTTAACTAGTCGGGATTCGGATCAGTAAAATCAAGGTGAACTGCTGAAGGCACAGCCTCTTGGTTGTGAACTTGCAGTGAGAAGGTGGACATGTCAGTGTCTCGAGACGGTATTCAAATGCTAGACAGTTACGAAATATTTCAAAGCTCAGACAAGGGCAAAGATGAGTTATTACGACTAGAGCAGGCACACCTTTGACGTCATGTGTTTTTAACGAGCGAAATGTATCGCCAAATCGACAGTCCTGATCAGTTTCTCATAGGGTCTCAAATGGTGCAACGTGCGTTTAAAAATTAATATAATAAACATATACATGTAAAAATACTCACACATCGGTCGTATTGTTAGAGAATAGCAAAAGCAGTCTTCTGAACAAGGACGGAGAGGTAGAAATCCGCGTCCCCTTCCCCCTCCAACATCTAATTTGAGTCTATCGTAGTCGATACCGGACTATCAGGCTCGCTGTCTCCGTCCGCGCATCCTGCCGCTCTCCTCGCGCTCGCTACAATAACAAAAGCGGGTAGACATTGTGCGCGTGAGCGTCTCGTTCGGCTCCAACCAATAGGAGGCTGAGTATCAAAAGGACGGCGGCGCTCATCCAATCACGGCGCGGCTCTCACGGCTGGGCCCCCGGGCCGAGGTCTGTCTGGGTCGCGTCTGGATTGACATATCGGCGCGACTGTTTTTTTAAGGTGGCGCCGCTGAGATTACTCCGCCCCATATCAACTCACCCCGCCCCATTCATCCCTGCTCAGTTTCCATCGATGATTGAAATTTACAACAGCCAGTGATGGCTACTTTTAGACTAGCACCCCAGTGCCGCATGCAATAGGCAGTAGAAAACTTGTATCATATTCTTTTTAAAAGCTCACGGACGGCTTTAATAAAGGAATAAAATATGCAATGGGGCCCAATGGTCTGAGACCACATTGAAAATCTGTGATTTTGTTCATTTAAAACTGGAAATAAACAAAACATTGTAATTATAAAACAAAAACATGCAAAAGAAGACTTAAAGGGTTAGTTCACCCAAAAATTAATCATTAATTACGCACCCTCATGTCAGTCTACACCCCTAAGGCCTTTGTTCATCTTCGGTACACAAATTAAGATATTTTTGATGAAATCCGATGGCTCAGTTAGGCCTGCATAGACAGCAATGGTACTTCCTCTCTCAGGATCCATAAAGGTACTAAAAACATATTTAAATCAGTTCATGTAAGTTCAGTGGTTCTATCTTAATATTATAAAGCGAGGAGAATATTTTTTGTGTGCCAAAAAAACAAAATAATGACTTAGTGATGGCCGATTTCTTGAAGCTTTATGAATCAAATCAGTGGTTCGGAGCACCAAAGTCATGTGATTTCAGCCGTTTGCCGGTTTGATATGCGATCCGAATCACTGATTCGACTCAAAAGATTCATAACACTCTGAAGCAGTGTTTTGAAATCAGCCATAACTAGATATTGTTAAAAAGTAATTTTTGGGTTTTTTTGGCACACAAAAAATATTCTCCTCGCTTTATAATATTAAGATAGAACTCACATGAACTGATTTAAATATGTTTTTATTACCTTTATGGATCTTGAGAGAGGAAGTACCATTGCTGTCTATGCAGGCCTTGATGAGCCATCGGATTTAATAAAAAAATATCTTAATTTGTGTTCCAAAGATAAACGAAGGTCTTACGGGTGTAGAAGGACATGAGGGCGAGTAATAAATGACATTATTTTCATTTTTGGGTGAACTAACCCTTTAAGTTGGGGGTTTTCAATCTTTTAGATCAGGCAGCTATAGATTTTCATATATAAAGACTAAATTAATATTATAAATATGTATATACAAATTTGTAACATTAAGCATGTGAGGACACTAGTACAAAGGATCAGATGTTCCAGCATTTTCACAAATTTTTGACAAAAAAATCTGTGTTTTACAGGAGCAACATACAGTAGCATGTTATCTTTTAGTCAAGTTTGCATGTGCAGTCACCATCAAATATAAACAGACTCCAAATGGCTTTCATTTTACTTTTTGTAGTCACATGATTTCCAGCAATCTGTGTTTAATCTCTCATCAACAGAGCGACTTTTAGGAGGCCCCTCATATAATTCCAACTTCCTCCTTGATAGATTCCCTCCCTTGACCTTTCACCTGTCCTGAAATCTTTTCCTAACCCTCTCCCTTTCAGCTAAAACAAGAGGTCACCTTCATCTGCCCTTTCTCATATCCTCTTACAAAGCATCCACTATTTACATAAGACATGTGCATACCTAAAATTTTACTGCTGATTCAATTATAATGCAATGCAATGATTCTGGGGAAGTTCATTTTTCCCTATGTTATATCTAAACATTTATATTGGCTTGATCTGTGATTTCTGACCTGAATCTATATATAATTATAACACACCAATTTATTATTATAATTGGTAAAACTTTATTTTGAGGTGACATACACATTACTACACGTACTTACTATAGTTATAACAGTAAAGTATGTGTAATTACAAGTAACTAACCCAAACCCTAACCGTAACTCTATAGTAAGTACAAGTAGTTAATTAATATTACTCAGTACCAGACAGTGTTGGGGAAAGTTACTTTTAAAAGTAATGCATTACAATATTGCGTTACTCCCTTATAAAAGTAACTAATTGTGTTACTTAGTTACTTTTTATGAAAAGTAATGTGTTACATTACTTTTGCGTTACTTTTTCTTACCTGGGCTTGGCTGTTTGTTCGTTTTTTTAATAACAACAAAAAAAGTTATATTTTGGCAAATGTTAAAGCCCTTTCACATCAAAAGTGAAGTGAATAAGCCTCAGGCTGAAGGAAATGCATATTTACATATGCACAGTAGAGAGCGCAGCTCAAACAAACCTTTCACCTGTGCTGCCATTCTGGATTAAAGAATAGGATATACAGGAGAAGGAATTTCAAAACTATTATTTGTAAATCACACAACACCTCTGCACTTTATTTCTCTCAACATGGGGACAGTAGAGCTTTTTTTCAATAAATGTGAAAAAATAACTTATATTTTTTTTATAAATTAAAAAAGTAATGTTACTTTACTAGTTACTTGAAAAAGTAATCTGATTACATAACCCGTTACTTGTAATGCCTTACCCCCAATATTGCTCAGTACTTATTTAAGTACAATGTAACTACATCACCTTAAAATAAAGTGTAACCTTATAAATAAATGAACAGTAACATCAATGTCAAAGAATATTATCCAGTCTTCAGAAGACTTTATTTGTAGAAAGTCTTTTTTACATTTCAAATGTTTAAAAAGTTTTCATTGTTTTCTTAAAGGGATAGTTGACCCAATTTGTGACATTTTATCTCACAATTCTGACTTTTTTGTCTTGCAATTGCGTTTACATCTCACAATTATGCCTTTTTTCTCAAAACTGTGAGACATAAACTCGCAATTGCGAGTCACAGAAGTCCATATTGCGAGAAATAAACTCGCAATTGCAAGTTATAGTCAAAATTGTGAGATATAAACACGCAACTGCGAGTTATAGTCAGAATTGAGATATAAGCTTGCAATTGCGAGAAAAATGGTCAGAATTGAGATAAAAAGTCACAATTACATTTTGTATTTTTATTATTATTATTATTATGTGACAGACACAAGCTTGCATATAAAACCAAGAAAAAAAAATATGGTAATAAAATAATTCACTAAACTGCTAAGTGTGGATCATTTCCAGCAAAAAAAGTACAATGATCTGCTCTCACTGACTAAATCAAGACTGGCAGGAGATTTCCTTATCTGGTACATTAAACTGGATACTATCTCTGACAGTACTGATAAATCATTTTATACATTTGCAAATAATTAGCAAATCCACAGCACTGCAATATAAGAGCATTTTTCAGCATCAGTTACACTCATACAGACAAATCCTTTTATTCAAAAAGTCATATGTTCAACAAATAAATGAGTGCATATTTACACTGCTGTCTCCCTGACTACTCTTAAATGAACGGACATTAATTCTGCTGTAGCAGTGCTTTGCATAGCCCAGTGCCCTTTAACAATGTGAGGAAGATTCTGCAAATCTACAGCGTTGGTCCTTGGCATTGAGCACAGTGTAATGGTGCATTCCCAAAATGTGAGATTCAGGACATCATGGTTTGCTAGGAGAGCGTGGAGTAAATGCTCCAGATGCCTCAAGCATGGTCTTCCTGCGTGCTGTCTCCTTAGCAACATTATGGTTCAACCTCCGCAAACGTTCCTGGAATAAAGATTTGAGAAGATGAAGTAGAAAATACCAAACAATACTGTGCATGATGACTCAAAGACTCTGTCTCTTTTACCTGGGCATTCTGGAGTATGTTATTGACAAGCACCACTCTTCTCCTGGCATTAAGAAGTTTTTTAACATATGGGTCTAAGTCTAGTGCCACCTTCTGGTGTTCGTTGATCCTACACAACTCTGCAGAAGAAATGTGCACACATAGCATACATGAGATGACACAATATTCATGAATTCTGCAAAAATGGGAAGGAGAATTGTATTGTATATATTTTGTAATGTGGATGGATTGCTAAATGTGTATCCTGTTAATTTTATTTATCCTTTTAATGAAATTTCCCAGTAAAGAATTACTGGGAAAAGTCCATATTGTAGTACACTAAAAAAAAAAATAATAATAATAATAATAATAATAATAATAATATGCACATTTGTATGTATACAGTAACGGTACATTTAATTTTGTAGCATTGTGTTAGATGTAAACAGAAAATTCATGTTTGCATGTCAAGTTCTACACATTTCCTGGATTCATACAGTGAACAAAAACAAAATGCCACAAAATGACATCCAGACAAGCTCTATGCTTCCAACCTTCATTGGTAAGATTGAGATTAACATTTCATTACCATAGCAGGTCATTTGTCAATTAAAGGTACAATTTGTGATATTTTTTTCCGCTAGAGGTCGCTAAAAGCCTATTCAAAACAAAGGCGTAGTTTGATGACGCCAAGTTTTAGAGCGGAAACTTGGGACATGTGGTCTCCATCTCAACGGACGGTGCAAAAGAATATGGATTTGAGTCTGGAATAACTCATGTTCGTGGATGCGATTACTAACGTTACTGTAGTATGAAGCAGAGCAGGACCGAGTGTTGTGGAGATGAACGAGGAGCTGGAGCGATTGATCAACACACGCCTCACGAGCAGCAGGGCTTTTATTATGACACAGTCGCCGGCGCCGCTTCCGCTTTTCCGGTCATGAGTTTACGGGAGCTGTCCTTGTCGACAGAACCAGCGGCAGATGGTAAACAGTAATTACGTTCCATAAATAAGTAACACAATCCACCATAAAACGTGCAAGAAGTAAATAAGGAACTGCTTGAAGCAAGCTGGTGGTTTGCTGGACGCTAGACTCTACTTCCGCATTTGTCCACGGCACTGTTGTCATGTGGTTTCTACGTCAGTAAAGGCGGTAACAAAGGTAACTGACGTCATTGACAGGCGACTGCACTGCCCCGTGTCACTGTTTAGAAAGGGAATTTTCTCATGATTTACAAGTCGTTGAAAACATTAGAGATATTGTTAGTAATCAGCTGGACAAAATATATAACACTAGCTTAGTGTTTTTTTGATATTTTACTGCAAAAATTTTACATATTGTACCTTTAAGCAGACATCACATCATGCCATATTATAGATATTTACAGAACATACATGTATGTTTGACCAGTTTTGATAAGGGAAAGGATAATTTTGCTTGTGATGGCTCACACACCTAAAAAGGTTTAGCAGTTGTTAATATTATGACATTCATAATATTATGGTCATACCAACTTACCAGATGCCAAATTATCAATGTGTTCCCTAAGTTCCACTTGGCTTTCTCTGTGAAGATAAATTTACAGTATATTGTAAACGATATAGCCGTCAATATTTTGAACACTTAATTCATGACTGTGAATCGTATCTTAAAAGCATGAATCGTGCGATAGTCCTAAAAGTAACAAACGAATAATTGAACGTCATTGTTTTACATGGAGTAAATGGTCACAAGCATCTCTGAGTCACAAGACCTGTCATGTTGACAGTAATTAGCATGCTAGCAAACAGAACTGCCCATTCTAAATTAAACATTTCTTGGTTTTAAAAAAAAAACACATACGTTTCACAAAATATACTACCTGACTGAGTGCACATGTAAGTCAAGTTGCTGGACCGCGGGTCTCAGGAGGTCCAGCAAACCCTCCGCGAGAGCATCTTTCCCAGATGGGGTTTCCACCACTGCTAACGCTGCCATCTTTACTGAGCTTTGATTTTATACAACAGTCACTGCGCCTTTTACACATATTATGATATGTATATTAAAACGGCGACAGTACATGAACAATGTGATGATTTGTAAATCAGCGAATCTCCAAGTGTGCGTCCATTCTGCGTCACACGCATATGGCTGTGTTCAAATACACTAGCGTACTGCTGTACTTACGCAGTATACATGTGATGTATACTGTAGAAATAGCTGGGTAACTGACACAAAATTTCAAGCAGTAAAATGTATATTGTATACGCTCACGTACAGTCATATAATTTAATATTAATTTTTCACAGTATACATTGTAGGATGGGGATCCTTCGCACAAGGATGATTATTTTGGGGGGTTCTTGGCATCGTATATATATATATATGTGTGTGTGTTTATATTGGGTTATACGACATGCAATATCTGTAAAAAAAAATGTAATTTAAAATGGTTAAAACTTCAACTTTACTTAAAAAAGGCTCAGAGTACCTAAATATATCGTTTCCCTTGTACATTTATATACCCTAGTAGCCTACTAGTTGGAAGTATGCTATTTACCACACACCCTTTTACGCTAAAATCTCGCGATATCTGACGTAGTAAGTAGTGCTCCATTTTCCGAGCTCGCGCAGTTGTTAGCACCATTTTGTGATGAATGAGGGGAGGGTAACGTAGGCCGATAGAGTTGCAGATTAAAGTGAATTGGTGTTAAGTAACCTATTCTGTGGGATATAGCTTTGTTTTTAGTTCTTAAATATATTTAGAAGTGTGACGATAGTTGTACAATTTTTGGGCGTCAAATAGGGAATTTTTGAGTGGGGATTTTGTCGAGTCAGTCAGCTTCTTCAGCGACGCGCTAGCTCCACAGCTAACAGATCTGCCCTGACTCAACTGCACGAATCGTCCAGAGAAAAGGTAAGTTAATATATTTTAATTCTTAATACATTTTAAATATGTCTTAAACATTAATGAATATGGTATTGAATTGGTTAATTTGTAAACACGAAAGAGTTTTGTGTGAGTTACGGTGATATTACTAGGGTGGTGAACAGTCAGTTATGCAAGTAACGTAAGTTACATGAAACCGGTAAAACTCGTTGTTGCTTTTTCCATGTTGACGCCTGGTATGGATAACAAAGTGTTTTAAAACCTTTCTGCTAAAAACATTTTTGGTCCTCATTTGTACTGGCAGCCTTCCAGCATGCTACAAACTCTACAAAAGTTATTTCTTTTAAAAGTATTGTTAAAACAGGGTATAAAAAGAAACATAATGACTTAATAGCAACGAAATATTTTCCAATTAATTTTTTAGACCTATTCATAATATAAATTTTCACTTTTCAAAACGAGTCTTTATACAAGAATCTATATAGATGGCATTTAAATTTTAGAATGGGGGTTCCTCACACGAAGGTGATCACATTTGGGTGTTTGTGGCATATGAAAGTCAAATTGTTTGGTTTTAAAATGCAGCCAATTTATTACAATTTGTATCTGACATCCTTGTGTCTGTCTGAAACTTTCACTTTCGTTTCATGCAGTTATGTTACATCTGCTGTGTTTCCTCTACAGGAGAGATCCCTGCAAGTCTGAAGAAACATGAGTGCCCCTTCTTCTCAAAAAGTTGTGCTGAAAAGCACCACCAAGGTGTCCCTGAATGAGCGGTGAGGCGCTACGCATCCTGACAGCATTATCTCAAGGCCAGGGGGAAAAGCATACAGAGATAACTAAGGCATGAAGCCTCAAGACACGTGTACTATGGAGGTCATTGAGGGGGAGACATCAGATCTGACATGGACGCTAGACTGCCCGCACGGTGTGCTCTGCTTACCCAACATGACGGCGGTTACTTGAGTCTGTGTAAAAGATCTAATAATGTGCCATGTTTGGCGAGGCGTCACTTGCGTAAGCAGCGCACACCTGGAGGTGAGAGGGTAATGGTGGTGAGGTAAGCCGACTGCACGAGTTCACTGCAGAAGAGCATCCTCGGCCATGGGAATGAGTTGATAGTGCAGGATGGTATGTGTGCCATCCATATTTCTTGCCCTCTCTCACACAAAACACACTCTCTCTCTCTTAGATGACCTTTTTCTGCTCCTTTGCGTTTCTCAATTTCTCTCTGTCTATGGAATAAAGGTGCCCAGTCCATACTTAGACGTGACCTGTCCCCCAACCCCCTTCCCTTCTTCTCAGAAGAAGCGTCCTACAGAACAATGTACCAGGTCACGGTCTTGGTTGTAAGTGGCTGGGTGGCCGGACACCCCTCTAGCCCTGGGCCAACTCACCGTGTGGTGTCTCGGACTGATGACATCACAGTAGGTTGATGGTGGCCTGTAAGTGGCAATCACTCTGAAAGAAATCTACCTGCCTCTTTTCTGTTTAAGGCTACATCTACATTAATCCGGATACATGGTGTTTTTATTTCAAAACGCTCTACACTCACACTAGTGTTTCCGAAAGTTGCTTGTCCACACTGAACCGTTGAGAAATGCTAAAATCGTCTTATTGCATTTGCATAAAATTCAATAAAAGCTCAGTGAGATGATACCGACAGAACCTATTCAGATGCTATTCTTCTGGCACAATCATTTTATTAGCACAATATCTCAACATTTACTGGTGTGTTCAGGTTGCACTCAAAATTAAGATTCCGTGTATGGTCTAAAATGCAATTGCCCTCATGTTTTGCCACAGGACAGCAATTTTCTTTCTTAACAAGAACGTAGTATGAAGACTGTACAAAGTAATGTTTTTGACACGTGCTGGCAAAATGAGTCACAATGAGCAAATTTTCAAAAATTAGTTATTCTCACATTCTCTATTAAAAAAACCTTCAAAATGATGTATTTGTTGGAATTTGACAAAAAAAAAATGACTGAGCTACACCTGCTTGAAGTCGATAGTCAGCAAAGTCAATTTTGAGAAAAATTGAGTTTTCTGAAGGCTATCAAAATCACCTAGCAACCATACCTTTAAAATCCCTGTTAATAACATGAAATTTGGCACAAACCAAGTCAAAACCCATATCTATAGTGTGTGAAATTTTATATATATATACTTTTTTTTTTCCCCTCCATGATTCCACAATTGTTTGATTAACATTAGTGAAATGGACAGCCTGTATATTAAGACCTACTGTATCACACACATCTAATATAATGTTACATATCAGATGTTTTTCCCTAACACTTAGCTAAACATTCACTTAAGACATAGCTGATCATTTTTTGCGTGAATACTGAATACTCGCCTAGACTTTTTTGAAATGCTGTAATTGTGTATACACGTAGATCGGGATTGCACGCTAAGAGGTGTCTTGGTATGTGTGCACGCGTCAGATCTGTCAGTCAGCGTAAGATCATTTTGTTTACATCAGCATGAATTTGAAAATCACAGTTCAATGGTTCAGAATTCATGCCATCGTGAATTCGCTATGAATATTCACAAAGTTGGAATGCTGCGCTTTACAACAAATACAGTCTTGTGCTGAGGGAAGCGCCAGTCGTCCAGAAGGGAGCAGAGAAAACTGCATTTTTTATCGTCAAAGGAAAGGTACTACTTCAGAAAATGTACAAATAAAGATACTTTTAGATATTCTATTGCTATTTGGAGCATTGGGCTCTATAGACAAATGCTTAATGAACTTGTTTTTATGAAAACCTCAATTTCAACCAACATTGACATTTTTCAATTGTTTTGCCTGTAGCTCGAAATTAGCCCGTGCGCGTTCTGACTCATTTGGCCAGCACGGGTCACACATTTAACACATTCGGTTTTCAAAAGGCCCCATTTTCGCAGGACAGATGTTGTGTCGGTGTGAACGGAAGGTCAAAACATAGAAGGAAAAGATGTTCTCAAATGTATCTGGATTAATGTAGATGTAGCCTCTGTCTTCTCTTCTGCCATCCCTGTGTTCTCGAAACCATATTATAGGCGTTCATTTTAAACCAAACTACTGATTTGTTGGGGTGTCTCCATATGTAACGGAGAGAGAGAGTAAATAACAGCGTGTGTGGTCTAAAAAGGGCATTCACTAGATTGCTACACGATCCGCTGTAGCTGCGTCCATGCTGTGTGAAATGATTTGATTTGGAACCCTCCTTTCCTCGTATCCCCCTTTCCCCCATCTTTCTCTCTCTCTCTCTCTCTACCCTCCTTCTTCTGTTGTATCCCAAAAGCTTCACAAACATGCTGAAGAATAAGCAGCCGACAGTGAGTAGCATCCGGGCAACCATGCAGCAGCAGCACATGGCCAGCGCACGCAACCGCCGGCTCGCTCAGCAGATGGAGAACAGGCCCTCTGTGCAGGCTGCCCTGCAGCACAAACAGGTAAGTAATGAAATGCACAGAGACGACTAAATCAACTGATGGCTGAATCATTAATCTGAAATCGCGTAACTGCATGCTTGTTCAGTTCAGACTTCATTCTAGAAACACTTTTTCTTGCTCATGTTTCTGTATTCTTCAGTACAATACAGATAGGTTACGGAAGCCATTTAATGCTGACTTTAAATGTGTTAATGTGATTTTCCTAATAAAGGAACAATTCTTTATACCACCTGTAGAGCCTGAAGCAGCGACTTGGGAAGAGCAACATCCAGGCCAGACTGGGTCGGCCCATTGGCTCATTGATGCCGGGCGGTGGCAGAGGACGAGGTTTTCCCGGAGGATTGCGTGGAGCTGGACGAGGACTGCGAGGAAGAGCGAGAGGCGGTCCCATGAGAGGATCACTCTCTCTTAGAGGTGACAAACAGTCTTTACTAGGGATTAGGGCTTCCCTCGACTAAAGATTTTTCTAGTTGACTAGTTGTCGTTCAATTAAGTGATTAATCGCATGTGTATATTAATAAGCCATTTAAATCATAATAATGAGCCTTTAATTGCCTGTATATAATACCTAGCCAAACCACTGCTGAAGCTCACGCATAAAGCTTGTCACAGCACACCAGCAAAAGTAATGATTATGAATGTTATGAAAAACGGCAGAGAGACTGTCTAAACATTTGAATAAATTGATAATGTTTTGTGTTTTCGGCTGCAGAGATTAAGTTGGCAATGCTGACTTGTCATCTCCGCAGTAGTGGATATCAATAAAAGTAGATGTATTACTTGTATTATCTGTAAGATAAGATTAGATGTATTATCTGTAAGACCAAAAATTGAGCACTTTAAGTTGTTTCCACTGTTATCAGGAAAAAAATGCAAGTGATCGCACCAGCGCCTTGTGCAGTAAAGTGCGCTATACTTAAGCGTCCACACAAACACTTGGATATGCACTTAACACATTTATCTAGGTTAATGTTAGAGCAAGCAGCCATGCAAAGGTGCTGCTAACATGTTTCAAATAAGCCATATTTGAGGTTAAGTGATGATTTCCTGCCCGACATACTGTAATTACCATAAGGAGGTTCTTTTCTGACCAATAACATTTTTGGTCGACTAATCCTCTTCTAGATGACTTAACGATTAGTTTATTATTAGGGGGCAGCCCTACTAGGGATGCACCAAATTTTCTGCCACCTAAAGTTATCAGTCAAAAATGGCATTTCCGGTTTTTGGCCAAAAGAGAGAAACGGCTGAAAATATATGCAGCCCCTCAGTGTTCAGCTCTCAAGTTTCGCTCTAGCCATTATCACTGTGTGGTGTGACACTGTTTTATGCATGTGCGCTTGGCTCAGTTGCTCATGGCCCATGAAAACGCTCGTGTACCGCTCATGCTCATCTGAAAAGCAAAAAGTCTGCTCAAATAATGCGCCGACATAATTTCTATGTAGTAGTATATTTGTTACTGTTTGCAATAGCCTTACTGTTTTGCAACATGGTGTGGAATAGTTGTATAATTGGTCAAAAAATAAATCTGATTCTGTTGAATACAACCAAATAAAGTATATATTAATATTTAATATTAACATATTTTCTGTCCAATTTTAGTGTTACTTTAAATAAAAGTATGGGTATTTTATTGGCTTGCTTTTTTTTTTTTTTTTTTAGTATCAATAAAATGATTGAATTTCATTAATAAGGCTAATATTAATAGTTAAACAACAACAAAAAAAAGCTCATTTAAAATTAGAAATCATTTTTAAAAAGCATTGTTTTCGGCCAAGTGCATCCAGAATTTTCAGTTTCGGCCCAGAATTTTCATTTCGGTGCATCCCTAGTCTTTTTATGACACTACTGATTTTTTTTTTTTTTTGTTTTGTTTTCTCCACTATAAAGCTTCCTTTTCTGTAGGTGTAGTGTCAGCTTCTTAACATGTCAAAGGAAATTTGTTCTTCATTTGGCGTTGTCAATCATTGCAGTACAGCTGATGCTTTAAAATGGTAATGTTCTTCAGTAGTTTAGTCACCCTCCTTCTAAACTTTGACATGCTGATTGAGCTAAACTGTCATTTTATAGCTGTTGGGAGAACCCCTGGTGTCGTGCTAGATTTGTAGTTCCTGCACCTGTTGTGCAGCCTCTAGGTGGTAACCGAAGGAGACAGCTGAGCCTACTTTACTGTTTCCCTAAGCAATGTAGATGATTAAGAGGTTGTTTTTCAGCTATAATGAAATTAATAGTATCTACTTGTAATTTTGTCCACTTGACTCATTGTCTCCCCTAAAGTCTCTTTTAGCTATTGAGAGAAGTGCATCTATGTTACCATTAGTAGACATGACATGGGCCAACTATGATCCCAACTTACTTGACATTGCAGGTCCTTAGATGTGACTGTCAAGTCGCCTTTATTTATATAGCGCTTTATATAATACAGATTGTTTCAAAGCAGCTTCACAGTACTAAACAGGAAAATAAAGATTCAGTGATGCAAATGGAGTTCAATTCTGTTGTAAAGCAGCTCTAAAAAGAAAGTGTGATTGTTCAGCGGAGGTCATTTCAGTGTTAGTTTCATTCAATAAAATATGAAATTAGTTAAATTTAGCTACTAAATGGTTCTAGAAAAAAACGGTAATTTCATCGCCCAGCATCATGGATGCGTACATCACAATGTTGATACTGAAATCATGAATTGTGCAGCCATACCTTAAATCAGTTGTAAAATTACTCTTTTATAGTATTTCAACTTGTTACTTACCAAGAATATAGGCATGGAAGCTGCCATGGCATTATAACACCAACCAACCAACACTGATTGTATTCTTATGCCTTCTGCATTCTGAAAGTATTTTTCCCGTTAATTTTCCTTTGGTGAAATGATTGTTTATTTCTTAGGTGCAGGTCAAATGAGAGGTAGGGGTGGTCCTGGACGCATCGGTCTCCGTCGAGGCATGCGTCAGCGCGGAGGAGCTACAGGACGAGGAGCTTTGGGTGGCCGAGGCGCAGCACGTGGAGCCGCTGGAGGAAGAGGTAAGAAGTGCCGCCGCTGATGTATAATACTGCTAGATTGCCTAAACATAGAAAAGTTTTTGCCAGTTAGTGTTTTCTGTATTGCTCTTGCATGCTTAAATGTTTGTCTCAATGGTTCTCTCTTAGGCCGTGGAGGTCTGAGAGGTCGAGGAGGGTTTGCTGGAAGAGGTCGTGGACGCGGCAGAGGCCGAGGAGCAGGTCGTCCCATCGTCACACGTGAGCAGTTGGATAACCAGCTTGATGCTTACATGTCCAAGACCAAGGGCCATCTGGATGCTGAGTTGGATGCATATATGGCCCAGGCAGACCCCGAGAGCATGGAGTAACTGCAACTGAGCTGAGGGCAGCTCCCCAAAGATCTGCAAATAATAGACTGAGTGACAACAGACAGAACCATTGAAGCTGTTGCTCTTGGACACTCCCTGATGAGACACTTAAACTTGAAGTTTGTACAAAGTTATGTACCCATCCTAGTTATGTTCAAACATCTGTGAGTCACTGCTACTCACATTTCCTAAACTGAATACTGTACCGTCATACAGCCTCGCAACAACTTGTGGTTCTAAAAGGTCCTCTTAGAAAAGTTTTGGCCGTGAAGTGAAGGAAAAAATGTTTTTTTCCATTGAACTATAATAATAGAGATTGTACTTGACATGAGATTGGCCGAAATTCTGAAAATGATGCAATGAATGAGGAACTGTGAACTCTAAGCAGTGACATTTGATCATCTGGTGGTAAAACATGGTTTATATGGATGAACTGATATTAATTACAGTAATGTTCTACAATTGTCATTTACCTTTTATTATTGTATTTTTATTGTTTTAAAAAGTAGAACTTTTACTCAGTATACACGATCTTGATATGTCATTTTTTGTCAATGTCATAAAAGATGTTTTAAAAGTATATTGTAACCCACAACCTTTTTTTTTTTTTTTTTTGGCTCAAATAAATCTTGGCCAATGAGAGATCTGTGCTTGAAGTGATTTTCCAAACAATATTACCAACATTACATTTCTGGACATTTTCTAATATTCAAATCTGTTTTGTGGTTCAGAATTAACTTTTTTTTTTTTCCTCCCCTTTTTGAAATAATGGAGCCTTTTATGGAAGTGTCTTGCAACCTTCAAATGTTCAATATCTCCACTAGATGGAGGTAAAATGCTGCCGATTGTACCCTTTTTTTTTTTTTTTTTTTTTTTTTTTTTTTTTATAAAGCATAATTTATATTTTAATAATTTAAAGCTTCTGGGGAGTATGGATGCCTGCATGCACAATTAATGAGGACTTTGGATGGTCCAAGTGTCTAATTCTGTTCAGTAGTCTATAAATATCACAAATATTAAATATTGTTTCAATATACAGTACACAGGAGTGTTGTAGCCTTAAAAAACATGAGAACAGAACTTAACCAAAGTGTTAAATAGAAATGATTAATTAAAACATAAAACAATGTCATAATAGTTATAAAATGTTTTTGAAAATTAATGACATTTAAGAGATACTGTATGAAAAATTTCAACTGAACTATCAGGGAAGGCATTTTGTCTTTGTATTAAGTATAGCCTAATTATTTGAAAGTAAAATTATTTAACTTAATGTATTTACAGCGTGGTCAGAACTGTGACTTGTTTTATTAAATACACTATTTAATCTTTTATTTAAAAGTATTAATTCAATAAAATATGAATTCACAGATTATAGGCGCACGACAGAAGCATCTTCGAAACGGAACTGACGTTTTGGGGGCTGACGTTGACAGCGCACCATGGCAACGCTCTTATGCGCTCGCTCAGTGTACACCGAAGCAGCTGTTCTGTCGGAGATTGCCCGCGCTCAGATCTTACAAGCGGAGATTTGCGAACTACAGCATTACTCGGTGCTGGACGTATGCAAGATATTATCACAGTATCACTGGATATTCGTCGTGTCGTTTGGGCGCTTTATTATTTTAAATAAAAACATTTGCTTTACGGTGAAAAGTTGAGGCTTCACAGCGCGAGCGAGATGATGCTTGAATCGATTGAAGTTACAGGTGAGTCTGTCAGTATATGCTAATGTGAAAACACAATGTTATTCAATGTTATTCAATGTTATTGCATAATGACCCACTGCTTTATGGAACTGAAGTGCATATTTAATTAAAATGTGATTCCTTAGAATGAATTGCAGGGAGACTTGTGTGAACTTGAAAGGAACTGATTTCATAGACTATAGGCTATTTACCAAAATGAATGAGAAAAAGGGTGAAAGGTTTGTGTCTAATGCACTGAGATTCAAACATTAGTTTAGTGTGTTCAAATGTGCTTTTCAATTTAACTTTTGCATGCTACATCAGCCAATGAAGCCCCAAAGATATTAACATAACGTTACACAGACAGTTTTATGTGCTTCTTGGCTAGTTTGGCTCTCAGATGCTGAGGCGGTGGTCCTTCTACTTCAGTGCACCTGTCAGAGCTGTTCTCTGTTGAAGCGTGGGATCATTTTGCAGAGGCATGTGCCATTGAGTTGCCTGACATAACTGAATGTATCCTTAGTCTATCCTCCTGAGATTTAAGCAATTACATTCAATGATTTTGCAGATACTTTTATCCAAAGCGACAAATGAAAGCCTGCAGGATCACTGAATGTAGGGAGGGCATGATTGTCCAGAAGTACATATGCTGAATGGGAAATAGTATTTGTTTTGAGTTCTAATATAGGATTAACCTGGTCCATGAAGTCAACTCACTGACTAGACAGTGAAAGAGCTGCTTACAACAAGCTTCATTTCACTATGCTGTTCGGATCTGTTTCTCGTCTTCTGTTGAAGTCAAGGGTAAGTGGGCAAAGGAGATTTTGTTTCCAGGGAAATGGGGACGCAACACTGAACTGACAATGGCGGGACTGGTCTCAAATTTAAGAGTAGTTGTATTTCCTTTACTTGAAATTCCACCTGGTGCTCTCAGCTCTTCCCTCATAATATATTTCACAGTACAAGTGGCTGTGATACTGTGAATATAGTAACAGCTAAACCATTGCTAGGCACATTCACAAAATAAGTATTGTTGTATTAGTACTCGAAAAAGACTGGAGTTCTCTGTCAGCCCACACCACAGGAAGTCTACCATCCTCCTCACATCACCATTGGTGGGACAGAACTGAAAACAGTTCATCGCTTCAACTACTTGGAAAGCGTCATTTCGATGGATGCCATGGTCGATAAAGAAATTGACAGTAGGCTAGGAAAGGCCAACAGGACATAAAATATACCGGAAAAACAAGCACCTGAACAGTAAAAAGAACAAGTGCAGTCTCCAAATCATCCTTAACATTCACTGGTTTGATTTTGTTGCGAATACTGAAATCTTACAATCATTTCTCAGATTTGCGTACATGTGATTCATAGAATGAATGTACACACAGAAAACGGGCGTACGCCTCTCTTTCATATGTGAAATCTATAAATCATTCTCTGCGTTGTAAATGACACCTAATTAATGTCATTTACATAAAAAATATCACCAGTCATCGTCCAAATCTCGTGCACTACGGTGAACTTGCTACTAGTCATCGTGACAAATGAGCACTAATGAAGGGGTTTAAAGAAGAAAACCCTTGGTATGTGTCAAATTGACCACCACCAATGGTCTGCATTAGCCTCCGATCACATAGCCTGGAGACATACCATTCACCCAGTTATCAACTGCTTTGATTCATTCTTGAAGACAACAGAGCTTGAAGAAAAATTGTGTCACTGCAGCACCAAACTTAAAACAGTCTTTCTCTTGTAGTCTGTGGCGGAAATGTCTCGCATTGGCCTCGTCATACATAAAACGCAGACAACCACCTTCCTAATTCTTCATTCGCAAATTAAAGCCATATAGTACTCGAGACCAGGGGCCTCATTTATTAAATGTTGCATAGAAACCGTCCTACATTTGATCTTACGATAATTTCTCAAATGTGTGTATGCATGATTCAGAGAACGAAAGTATGCACAAAAAACATGCGTACGCCTCTCTTCCAGATATGAAATTTATAAATCGCAAATGATCTTGAAATAGTGCGCAGCTTCATGGTTCCACCTTGTAAACCCGCCTATTAATTAATGTCATTAACATATAAAAAGCACCAGTCAATCTCTAAATCCGTTACTTGAGAATCACGAGCTGGAAAAATTGCAAACATTTCCCAATACTCCAAGGGCCTCATTTATAAAATGTTGCGCAGAAACCGTCCTAAATTTGATCTTACGATCATTTCTCAGATGTGCGTACGTGTGATTCAAAGAATGAATGTACACACAGAAAACAAGCGTACGCCTCTCTTTCAGATGTGAAATCTATAAATCAGTTCTCCGTGTTGTAAACGAAACCTAATTAATGTCATTTACATATAAAAGATCACCAGTCATCGTCCAAATCCTTTAATTTAGAATGACCAGCTGCAAGAATAGCTTAGATTTCCAAAAACCTGCAGTAATCTGACAAAGACTGTTTTTATAAATATGAGCATTGGCGCTTTATAAGTGAGGCTCTGACTCTCTACCACAAGGAAAAGTGTGTACGTCTGCTTAGACCCTGACATGGCGCTAAGCACTTTTCCATGTTTTTATAAATTTGAACGTTTGTGTGGATTTTAGCATACGCACACTCTAAGTTCAAATCTGTGCGTCAAACGTTTGATAAATGAGACCCCAAATTTTCATGCTCTTGGTCTTGTCATGGACACTAGAGCATTTGGTCTTGACTCGGATGGGATCCTCTTCTGGTCTCGGACTTTACTCTGACATGATCCTCTTTTGGTTACGGACTTGACTTGAATGTAGCCCTTGTCTTGGACTTGACAAGGAAAATACAATTTGTGTCTCGATCTTAGACATGACCCTCTTGCGGTCTCATCCATGACTCGGACATGATCCACTTCTGGTCTTAGACTCGACTCAGATACAGCCCTCTTTTAGTCTCAGTCTTCATTTGGACACAACCCTCTTCTGGTCTCTGTGATGACTCAGATGTGACCTCTTCTGGTCTCTGTGATGACTCGGATGTGACCTCTTCTGGTCTCTGTGATGACTCGGATGTGACCTCTTCTGGTCTCTGTGATGACTCGGATGTGACCTCTTCTGGTCTCTGTGATGACTCGGATGTGACCTCTTCTGGTCTCTGTGATGACTCGGATGTGACCTCTTCTGGTCTCGCTCTTGGCTCTGACTTAGACTCAAACTTAATCTCTGCCTGGACTCGAATGAGCTGGTCTCAACTACAACACTGAAATATATTATAACACATCCTTGAGTATATATTGTATATGTATATTGTTTTTTTAATGGTTTCTAGAAAATAAAAATATCAAAGAAGCATGACCCACATAGGTTTTTTTCTTCAAGCCATAGTCCTGTTATGCCTCATTGTCAAAGAGCCACTAGAGAATTGAAAAGACTACTCTAGAATTCCATCTTGTGATATTTCCTTCCAGAACTCCTCCATTGGCCAGGGCTGGAAACATCTAAGAGTTGTGTCCTGAGCCCCATGGAGAAGCCTGTGAGCCCCAGTCAGCTGCGTCTGGAGCGCATACCCTCTGGCGTTCTAAAGGACTTGTTTAACACGGCCACCAGCAGCTACAACACACTGCTGCAGAAAGAGTCAGATACTCAGGAGAGCCCTAAAAGCTCCTCCTACAAGTGCCCCAAAAGAGTCTCCACGGCAACGCATCGTGACAGACCCCTGCCGACCCTTGCGCCTCTCACAATGAGTGGGCTGGCTTTTGGTTGCAGAGACACCAGGCACGCTCAGTCTGTGTTCTCCTGTTTCTCCACCAACAGTTCCAAGCAAACAAACAGCATCACTGTGCTGGGAAGTGCCATCCGTCTGTCTCCGTGCCCCATCTCCAGGCCCAAAAACGGCTGCCCGGCTGGCACAAAACTCCCGCAGCTTTCCAAAGTGCTCCCTACGGCACGTGATGGAGAGAACTCAGTCAAGAAGCTGTGCATCCTCTCTGCCATAAAGCCATCCAACGTGGAGAAAGAGAAGGCCAGGTTTTTCAAATCAGACTTTAAATACAACCCTCAGTTTGAGTACAGCAATCCTCTGCCTCCACAAGTACTAGCAAAGCACAGCAATGCTTCAGACCGGTTCCTCACACAGGTAAGTGCACATACTCTCATAAATATCATATTAAGAGCTTATTTCATATCAATAAAGACATTTTTTGTTCACTGTAACTTGTGGTATCCATCATAATCTAGTCATATGCACAATGTGAGGATGAATGATTTCCCCATGCAGATTCTGGTTGAAGTCGGTCACACAAATTTGCCACCCTGACCAACAGAATGGATTTTTTTTTGGCCACTGCACCACAAGTGTGCAAACAAATGCTTGTCCAATGCCTTGCAATTGCACAGTCCCATTGTACATACTTAACACGTGTTCCTGCATTCGTGTGGCGATAACAAACCCCAGTACTCTAGGGGTCAATAGCATTTCCTTCAGTGGTTTTCCTTCTGTATTGACCAACAAGAATGTAAATCATACTTGTCGCATTATGATTGCATTTTGAAACATGTCATGTGAAAATCGTGTGAGATCATGCTAACTAGAAGTGATTACATTCATGAACTTGCATAGATTATGTTTTGGGCCCTATACTAGTATGCACTAAAAGTATAAACTTCACTAGCATGCCATTATTAGGACATAGTACATATTGCATTTTCAACTTGCACACACGTTTGCATTTGCATGGAAGCGTTAACATTTAGCTAATTTCATTACCCTAAAATTAATAATTACTTGATTAAAGATTCATATTCTTTGCCACTTTTTACAACTGATAAAGTCAATGGAGAACCATCCCAACCACATAGTCTTCCATTGTGCAAGGGGTGGGTAATAATAGATTGAAAATTATGCACTGTTGCACACTTCAAAAACTAGCCAAATAATAATCTGGCAACATGTTCTCCAACCAATACGCCTATATAGGTCATTTGTTACTTCCCTGAAATATGACCCATAGGAGCGTTTACTAAAGTTGCGCCCCTATCGACAACAGGACACTTTCATTTTAATGCATTGTTCCCTTTTATCTGCATCATATTTCGGGTTTCGTGTAGCTCAATTGGCAGAGCTTTGAATATATAACAATATGTAATCATGCAATCATTGGTTCGATCCCAGGGAATGCTTGTGCTCATAAAGTGTATATGCACTATAAATCACTAAGGTTAGGTTTAGGGGTGGGGTGGGTGTAGTCGTTGATAAAAAAAAAAAAAGGGTTTTGCTATATGGAAATAGGACAAATGGTGTAAAAAGTCCACACATTGCATTTAAATGAACACGCATTTTGATTGGTAACGACAGTCATACATCATTTCATGACGACAGACGTAACACGACACTGTCATTAATTTTATTACAGCTAGAGGGCGCATGACTTTAAAACGTAAATATATAGGTCGTAATAAGTTGGTTGAAAACGGGGGGTACGTGAGGTGACAAAAGGGGGTACGCGAACAAAATGCTGAGTAGTTCATTTAATTCTACATTAAAATAATATTAAAATAGAGCATGTATTTCTAACTGCCAAACTGTCGTAAATCCAGTACATTCAATCAAATTACCTCATCATTTGCAGTCAAAAATGACTGTATCCACACAAGCAGAATGCATATGATAGATTGCGTGCAGAATCTGCTGCCTTAAATCGCACTAAATTACTGTCGTTCTCAACAGTGCACCTTTGTAAAAGTGGGGATTTAGCACTTACTTGCATGAAGAACAAATATAGACACAGATAATGAATTAATTTCGATTTAAGACTCAAACTTTCTCCGGTACAAAAAAATACCTTGTGTGAGTTCTTGTATTTAATGATGATAACGAGCAAGAATGCAGTTGTTCCCAAATATCCACATGACTGCAAACGTGACATTATTATACAACAGGTCAAAAAATAAAACGTACATTTTAAACACAGTACTGTCAGTATTTACTCTATGTTGCAATGAAATAATAACGAAAACCACAGCAGAAATACAACACAGGTCTGTGTTTCGCGAACAATTCTGCGGCTTTGAACGAATTGTGAGAGTCGATTCAATGATTCATTCACAGCCACTTGCTTCGTTACTGAATGAATGACTCGATGACTCACTCATAAAAACAGTGACTCGCTGCCACCTACTGGCGGTTTTAGTTTAATATTTAAAAGTTTTACTTGGTTTTACCATCATTGCATATTTCTCTATTGAACATTTTTATTTAAAACATTATTTATTTTATAAAGTTATTCATAAAGGTAAAAAAAATGCACTGGAAAATCAATTTAGGGGACAAATATTGTCCCTTAATGGTAAAGGTGTGACTGCAGTCGAAGTGGAAGAGAGGGAGTACACGGAAGGTAGGGCTGGGCGATATATCGCATGTGATTGTCACGCGCATTTTGTCAGTAAAGCCGGTTCCCTGATTGCCGCTAAATTGCCATCACCTGCTTTCAAATGAAGCGGCATTTAATAGACAGAGCCGTAGTTCACTGATAAGCCACGCAAAATCACGTTCATTATCGAAGGAGATACATCTGCGATATGAACGCGATATTGCATGGCTTATCAGTGATCTACGGCTCTGTCTATTAAAAGCCGCTCCATTTGAAAGCAGGTGATGGCGATCAGGGAACCGGCTTTACTGACAAAATGCGCGTGACAATCGCATGCGAAATACCGCCCAGCCCTAGCGGAAGGATGGTAATGCCTTCAGGGGGTACTCTACGCTAAAAAGTTTGGGAACCACTGGCTTAGAGGTAAAAGGTATGAAGTACCTTTGCAGCAGTATACTGTTAGCGAACATCCCAACACCACCCACCCGCTGCTGGGAGCGACGTTTACATGAATATATAAACACGTGCTGTGCACTTTCCTCAACAACAAAATAAACACAGAACAATTCAGAGTCAATGACAATGGCAGTGGAAGAAAACAGCAGTTCAGAAAGCATCTGACCGTAGCAATTTGGATGTTTGCATGAATTTGGCACTCCAATGGTCAAATCAAGTTTATTTCGCACTTTATACAATGTCTTGCAAGCAGCATTACAGTATTAAACTTGAAAAAACAGTATCAGTGTCGCTTTCAATGAGAATTACAACTTTAAAGACAATGAGAATACCTCAGAGCACACCTACCTATTACGTAATGGCCACTGACCAGTGGTAGTTCAAAGGCGTTTACCAGCCAGAGCTACATTTTCTGAAAGCTTTACTTGTGATGTGGTATGCACTAATGCTACTCTATTTAAGATGGCTAGTATTCAAGTTGAGATGCAACCTTTAAGTAATTAACAAATGCTATTATGTCAAATGGCTTTATTGTCTTTTATTGCTCGCTTTGCTTTAAGAAGTATTTGGGAGAGAATTAGCAGATGTACATAAGTACTCTGCCATGTTTGTCTGAGATCTCTGAGCTGACCTGGCCTGAACTTGGTTAAAGTGCTGTAGTGTGCCAACAGTCACAGCAAATCTGCCATCAAGGTCTTTATTTCATTCTCTCCCACGTTCTGCCACATTTAGCACTTGTGTTTATTTCCTGTCATCCTTTTATGCTGATCTCTACTGCAAGGCTTTGTGCTAGTTACTTTCATTCACGTCCCGCAAGGTCACCATCTTCTAAATGAAATGAAATTGAATCACTCCTGAAAAAAAACCTTCTGATTCTGTAGTTCTGTACTATAAATCTGGATTAAGTTAGAAACAGGTGCATTACCTTTATAGCTGCATATGAGACTGAGATCCAGCAGCTTAAAGCAATGTGCTACATTTGTATGTTTTGCCGACAACACAATCAGACTAATAAACCACTTTGAAGGATAAAGAGTTAATTCATTAAATTTAATTCATTTTCCCGCTAGCTATTAATATAGCCAACACAGAGAGGGAGTTTGGAAAGGGGTTACAGAGCACTTTGTAAATTGTGTCAGAGATCCCACGATAGTTTTCCTGGCACAACTGGCTGCCAAATCCAATAACAACAACATAGCAAGTTATATTTTACCAGCAGGTTATAGATAATGTTTAAAAGAAAGTATAGTGGCTGTGTTAGACTTTTGTGTGCTGGAACAGAGAATGAATGGAGTCATTTCAGACCATTATATTGATTATCTCAGAGTGCTGAGTTCACTGTGGATCACCCTCAGGCATGTCCTGACGGATCACAAATCAGTTCTCATAAATCCACACGCACAGCCCCAGAGCCTCAACTGTGGCCTAGTTATTTACTGAGGTCTATACATTTATGACATAACAATTCAGCATTATCGAGTCATGCTTCTGCAAGCATGTCTTATTTCACTTGTGCAGCCAGTGTTTCATCCCGAAGCACAAACAGCAAAGACAACAACAAACACAAAGAGTAGCAAATATCAGTCCAACTATAATTCTAAAGCTAAAAAGGGAATTCTAAAAGGGAACCTTATTTGCTTTGGCTACAAAAGGTGATCTTAAATACCTTGTTACTATGCTTGTTGAAAAATGGATTTTAGTAAAATTATCATAACCTTTTAACACATGACTGGTAATCTCTAATCAGTGTTGCCAAGTCTGCGGTTTTCCAGCGGAATTGGTCTACTTTTACACTGTTGCTGCGGGTTGTTTTTCATGTCCACGGGTTGAATTGACCCAAAATAACGTGATATTTAGTCCCTGGAATGCATATTTTACCAGGGGAGCCCCGCCAAAAAAACCCTGAAATGCCATTGGGCTACTTTTGAGAAGCAATTGGGCAGGTTCTGTTGTGAAAACCTGGCAACCTTGTGTCTAATTCATTGGTTCTCAACATTTTTGACTCAAAGGCCCCCCATTATCAAACACAATATTCTAAGGCCCCCTTTACATATGCTGTATTAATATAAAATGGTTAATTAAATGAATAATAATAAATTAACAAGGATTCTTTCTGTGATTCCAGAGGTTATGTCTGTATCCCAGAACTGTATGTTTTTCTGTGAAAACAATAGTTATTGAGGGCAAATAAAAGGAAAATTATTTTAGTTTACATCTTGATTTTATGTTTTTATATTTTTTGTATTTTAATTTAGATTAAAGTTATATTTAAAATGTATTCATTTAAAAACTACTATCTTGCGGACCCTTGTAAGTTTGCTAGGGTCCCCTAGTGGGCCCCTGCTACCTTTCTGAAGGCAGCATTTTATCCTAACGTATAAATACACATTAATTAGCATTATAGCTATAAATTAAATATATTAACACTTTTCCAAAATAATCATTTAAAGTTTTGTAAAGTAAATTTACATTAGAATCACTTCTCAAATTGACAAGGGGGTACCTGTTTTTCAACAGAATGACCTCTGGCATAGACAGGGAACCATCTAAACCATCAATGAGCCCTTGCTTTGCTGAATTTATTTTTGTTCTAAAATGTTCTATAAGTTGCCTCCTATTGCCTATCACTGAGTGCTTGCTGATATCTCAGGCTGTGAGGATCATGGAGTTGGCCCTACAGAAGTACGGCTCCTATGAGAAGTTTGAGCAGGCTACAGGAGGAAACCTCCTCACCAAGACCCGCATCTGGTACCACGTCAAAAAATACATGGAGAAGGAAGGATGCATAGGAGAGGTGAGAGAGTGTGATAATTAGAAAGAAATGTTTAGATGGATATTCAAAGATTTTAACTGCCCTTTTAAAGGGTTGGTTCACCCAAAAATATAATTTCTGTCATTAATTACTCACCCTCATGTCGTTCCACATGTCGTGTAAGACCTTTGTTCATCTTCATAACACAAATTAAGATATTTTTGATGAAATCCAAGAGGTTTTTTATCCTCAATAGAAAGCAACAAAATTACCATATTCAAGGTCCAGAAAGGTAGTAAAAAACTTTGTTAAAATATACAATGTGATTGCAGTGGTTCAACCTTAATATTATGAAGCGACGAGAATACTTTTTGTGCGTGAAAACAAAACAAAAATAACAGATTCATCTCTCCCCTATCATTCTCCTACGCTATTTTTATTGCAGTGCTTCCAGGTTGTACGTCTGAACGCCGACTCCGTGGCCGACGCCTTTTGAGCAGCACGACGCATTCGTTTGATGCTGACGCAGGAGCTGGCCAATACTGAGCCGGCGTTCAGATGTAAACATGGAAGCGCTGGACTGCGTTCATTGCGTCAACTGCGTAAGAGTCTGACAGAGAAGAAATTGTTGAATAAAGTCATTATTTTTGTTTTATATTTGCACACAAAAAGAATTCTCGTCGCTTGATAACATTAAGGTTGAACCACTGTAGTCACGTTGACTATTTTAGCAATGTCTTTAACAATACCTTTCTGGACCTTGAATGATGGTAATTACATTGCTTTAAAAGGGGGATAAAAACTTTGGATTTCATCAGAAATATCTTAATTTGTGTTCTGAAGATTAACAAAGCTCTTACTGACATGAGGGTGAGTAAATAATGACAGAAATTTCATTTTGGGTGAACTATAAAATTAGAGAAACATACAAGACAATGTACACAAACGTTTAAAAGCTTGGGGTCAGTAAGATTTTTATGTTTGTGAAATAAGTTGTTATGCTCACCATTTGATCAAAATACAGTAAAAACAGTAATACTGTCAAATATTACAATTTAAAATAACTTTTCTATTTTACATGATTTCACACAATCCTTCAGTAATCATTCTAATATGCTGATTTGCTGCTCAAAACAGTTGAAAACAGTTACTGTTATATTTTTGTGGATTTTTTTAAGATTCTTTAATAAATAAAAAAAGTTCAAAAGAACAGCATTTATTTGAAAGAATCTTTTGTAACATTATGAATGTCATTACTGTCACTTTTGGATCAATTTATTGCATCCTTGCTAAATAAAATTATTTCAAAACAAATCTTACTGACCTTAATATTTTGAATGGTAGTGTAGTTTTTTTTAGTTTTTTTTCCGAGCATTATGAAGTTTAAATCTAGAATCTCTCTGTAGATCGTGGTTCATCTTACTGATGACCTCCTGTCCAGAGCGTCTATGACTGTGGTGAACAGCAGACCTACACTGACCATTAACATCTCTACTGCTAGAGAGCAGTGGCTGGAGGGGATGCTGAGGCATGAAATCGGTGTGTGTTTATCTGTATGCATCTGATAGTCAGTTGAGGCTCATATTACATAACTGAATAGAATAGTGAGACCCATTCAAGACTTTCATGGTCCACCAGCTCCACTCTCTTGTGTTCTGTACTTTGGATCGTGTCTCGGTCACCCCGTGAAAATCAGCCATCCGTGTCGGCACCAGCTTGTGTTCCTGCTGTCAGGGACTATTACACCCAGAGCGTATCAGAGCTCAGTGTCAGGACCACAGTAATTACACTCCCACGCTGTGTGTTCTCTGTCTCCTTCACTTTCTCTGCACAAAATTCAGTTTACCATAAATGCTTGCTGGTACATTCGGCAGTACACTTTAACCATATTTCAAAGACAACAGAAGTAATATATATATATAATATATAAGTGTGAACTGAATGTTTTGTTCTCAGACTCTTAATTACATGTTAATAGCAATTAAATGAAAATATATTAGCTATCATTATAGTACATGCAATAAGCTGAACTTTTTAGAACTTTCTAAAACTTTTTAGAGTTTTTTGACCCACTGAAATAGGACTTAAATACATCTTCATTTGTAATCTCATTACTTCTATTGACTATGGTTAAAGTGTACTGCTGAATGTAATAATGCACATCAAATGCAATAATAATCAAAATGTAAAATTAAATAGCACTCTAAAATGTTAAAGTACTTTACTTTAGTATGTTAGTCGACACATCCAAATAAGTGTACTTCTTTAAAGACAAATGATTTTTAAAACACAATGATTCAAAATTTAAGTAGTATTAGTAAAAGTAGTACTTTAAAGTAATACTTTTAATTTGAAATTATTACAAAGTGTACATAAGCGTGTTAAGAAACAGTCATAAAAATGTACTCTCTTTAAGTACCCTTAAGTGGACTTTTACTTATTTTCTGCAAGTACATTTTGTTAAAAATATACTTTTACAAGTTGAAGTACACTACAAGTGCAATTAAAGGGTTAGTTCACCCAAAAAATGAAAATTCTGTCATTTATTACTCACCCTCATGCCGTTCCACACCTGTAAAACCTTTGTTAATCTTCAGAACACAAATTAAGATATTTTAGTTGAAATCCGATGGCTCCGTGAGGCCTCCATAGGGAGCAATGGACACTTCCTCTCTCAAGATCCAGAAAGGTACTAAAAACATATTTAAATCAGTTCATGTGAGTACAGTGGTTCAATATTAATATTATAAAGTGACGAGAATATTTTTGGAGCGCCAGAAAAAATTAAATAATGACTTATTTAGTGATGGCCGATTTCAAAACACTGCTTTAGGAAGCTTCGGAGCACAAATGAATCAGTGTGTCAAATCTGCTGTTCGGAGCGCCAAAGTCACGTGATTTCAGCCGTTGGCAGTTTGACACGCGATCTGAATCATGATTCGATATGCTGATTCATAGCGCTCCGAATCTTCCTGAAGCAGTGTTTTGAAATCGGCCATCACTAAATAAGTCGTTATTTTGTTTTTTTGGCACTCCAAAAATATTCTCGTCACTTTATAATATTAATATTGAACCACTGTACTCACATGAACTGATTTAAATATGTTTTTAGTACCTTTATGGATCTTGAGAGAGGAAGTGTCCATTGCTCCCTATGGAGGCCTCACGGAGCTATCGGATTTCAACTAAAATATCTTAATTTGGGTTCTGAAGATTAACGAAGGTCTTACGGGTGTGGAACGGCATGAAGGTAAGTAATAAATGACAGAATTTTCATTTTTGGGTGAACTAACCCTTTAAGCACACTTCTTTTTCACAAGGGTAGACCGCAATGAGCTTAATCTAGGATCTTGGTAACTATTAATAATTAATACTTATTATAAATCTATTAATTTTGATCTTCTTTTGATCTTTAATTTTGATAAAGTTACAGATTGTTCTGATATTTAATTGGTGAAGTAAATCTTTGGCTCAGGTACGCACTACTTCCGCGGCATCAACAACAGTCACCAGCCGTGGGGCAGCTGCGGGGGCAGAAAGAAACATGGTCTGCGGCCGATCAACCCCACTGAAGAGGGTCTGGCAAGTATCCACAGTGTGCTCTTCCGCAAGGACCCCACCCTGTGGCGCGCCGCCCTGCTCTACTACACAGTCTACCAGGCAAGCCGCATGTCCTTCTCACAGCTGTTTCACAACCTGGGCCGATTCGTCCATGACCCCAACACACGTTGGGACTACTGCGTCAGAGCCAAACGAGGACAGACGGACACGGCACTTCCAGGTACCACATCCTGATTGTCAGAAATACGGACTTAATAACGTCTCACAGAACTATCATTGTGTTTATACATGTAAATAATAAAATGTTTGTTCTTAAGGTTGTTTCAGTAAAGACCAGGTTTATCTAGATGGCATCCTGAAGATCCTCAGACACAGAGACAAGATTGATTTCCAGCTGCTAATGGCTCTGGGAAAGGTTAGTTTGAAGTCAACATTCAAAACTAACCTTTATTAGATAAACAAAGTGTTACGCCCAAAACACACTCTATTTCAGAATGCATAAAATCGTCAGACTTTTGTGTGTGTGTGTGTGTGTGTGTGTGTGTGTGTGTGTGTGTGTGTGTGTGTGTGTGGTTGTCCAGGTGTCTTATGAGGATGTGGAGCGTCTGAAGGGTGTGGCTCTGATGGATCATGTGCGGATTCCTCATTTCCTGCAGGACCAAGTGCGCTACACAGAGCAGCTTCATAAAATCATGGAGGTCAATCAGTTAACCGATGAAGAGCTGTGCTTGATTATTCCTGAACATGTGACCTTTGATGGAAGGTTGTGTTGTTAGATAGGAAAGAGCTGGAGTGTTAATGGGTGAATCTCACAAACCTGTCAAGGTCATATTTCACTTAAAAAACTAAAGAAAGAAAGACCAAATTAAATATTTTTGTATTTTTAGGTTGTTTTATGGCCCTTTCCGACTTCCAATTCTTGTAATTCTCATACCCCAATTGACATAAATGTACAAAAATCTCATTCTGATTACTGTAATGTAAAGATTAATTATATTATATTAGAATTACCATTAACAATAAAAAAAAAATAATAATAAATATATATAATATATTAAAATATATATAATTGGCAAAATTACTAATGTTTCAATGAAAAAAATATCAATAGTACACTTTTTTTTACTAATTTTGATTTTAGGGCATCATGTGACCCTGACATGTTTTCATGCGTTTCACCCTGGGGAGGATTGGAAAATAAAGATATCAGTCTATATAAGGACCTGTGGAGCTTTATTTGCTTTTCTCTGGTAAATGTTAAACTTTTTTTAGGGAGCATTAAGACCCTTCCGAAGGTTCTCATGATGTGTGTGTTGTCCTTTGAGTGGATATTGAAAAGAGAGGCCAAATTACATCATTTAAAAAATGCCAAATATGTTTATATGTACTACAAGTTCTCTATTTCCTGTTTTTTTTTTTTTTTTTGTGTGTGTATGAGTTATAAACTCCTTGTGTGACATAAATGTTTACATCTTTGTGATGGCATGTATTTAAAGGGGGGTGTGGGGTGGGGGTTATCACACACAGTTTCTGCCAATCTCATGTTAATCTTGAGTACCTATAGAGTATCTCCAGATCTCCAAAAAGTCTTTAGTTTTATCATATTTATAAAAGATACATACGCTGTACCGAGTCTTTCCGAAAACATCCGAGCACCATGAGGCGTGCCGTGTGAGCGGAGCTAAAGAGTGACGAGCACGCACAGCTTTTGCACAGCTACAAGCTATCAATATTCAGCTAAACAAATATATTTAAACACGCAATACATCATCACATTATCCATGGATAACTTTTGAATCACTATAATGAATATAACGTATAGTGAATGATGAATAATGAATTTATAAATGCACTACTTTCGTGTTGTTTACATTATATGCACTTAGGCGCCTATTGCCGACAAAACGTTTGAAGCAGTTTTACTCACCATCTGCGGTACCGACTCATGACTGGGATCATTATCGCTGTGACCGCTCCATCTTTCAGTTCCAAATGATCTGTACATCCAGCGCAGAACTGGGCCTTGTTTATAAAACCATAAGCGACAATCCTGAGGGCTCGAGCAGCCACGGAAAAAACAGAAATATTCTCAGTTCATTTAAACCAATAAAAAGTGATTGCAACTATCAATTTCTATGGTTATTTTAATGACAAATATCGAGAGCGCATTAATGTAATGCGTGAGCTCTCAGCTCCACTTAACGCTGGGTTCTTTGGGAAGCAAGGTTATCTTTCCCTCACAACCAAAAACACTTCTTTGGTGACATTGTTGATTTTGTGGTCTAAAAACAAAGTAATAAATCTTTCTCGAGCACGTTCTGTGCAGCGCTGCCGACTACTTCCGTAAAGCCGAACGAAACGTGTTGATGGGCGTGCTCTTGCTCTCTCGCTCTGGTCGACGTGTGCGTGTGCGCTCTTCCAGGAGAAGTGCCCGTACAAGGAATTCCGACCTTTATGACATCACACAGGCCCATACTCTGAAAAAAGATTGCGAAGTTTATGAGGATTTGGAAGAGTATTTTTGGCACTGAAATACTCCGTCATACATCCAACTCGTGTTTTGAAACTTTGGCCATGTTTAGCATGAGAATCCAACTTTAATAGTGTAAATAAGTCAGAATGCATGAAATAGCATTATACCCCCCTTTAACAATATATTCAAATTTTAAACAGTTAATTACAGATCTGGGTGCCAAGATGTTAACCTTAGTTTAAAAGTGTCCTTTATGGAAGTAGACAATTATATATATGTCACATACTAAATATATATGAATAACTTCTCACTAGCACAGCTGCTCTAACTTGACTGTACTGTTGATGTGTATGACCTTCGACTTTGCTCTTTTCCTGCCATTTTCCCATAGATCAAAAAGCACTTTAAAGGAACACTCCACTTTTTTTGAAAATAGGCTCATTTTCCAACTCCCCTAGAGTTAAACAGTTGAGTTTTACCGTTTTCGAATCCATTCAGCCGATCTCCGGTTCTGGCAGTACCACTTTTAGCATAGCTTAGCATAGTTCATTGAATCTGATTAGACCGTTAGCATCGCGCTTAAAAATGACCAAAGAGTTTTGATATTTTTCCTATTTAAAACTTGACTCTTCTGTAGTTAAATCGTGTACTAAGACCGACGGAAAATAAAAAGTTGTGATTTTCTAGGCTGAGCCCCTGCTTGCACAGGAAAGCGTGCCCTGCAACCATGGAGACGTTTGTGAGAGACGCTGCGTAATATCATTGCGCCTGCTGCAGCCATGATACGGCAGCAAAGTTCCTTGATTATTACGCTGGAATGAGAGTATAGTTCCTAGCCATATCAGCCTAGAAAATCACAACATTTCATTTTCCGCCGGTCTTAGTACACGATTTAACTACAGAAGAGTCAAGTTTTAAATAGGAAAAATATCAAAACTCTTTGGTCATTTTTAAGCGCGATGCTAACGGTCTAATCAGATTCAATGAACTATGCTAAGCTATGCTAAAAGTGGTACCGCCAGAACCGGAGATCGGCTGAATGGATTCGAAAACGGTAAAACACAACTGTTTAACTCTAGGGGAGTTGGAAAATGAGCCTATTTTCAAAAAAAGTGGAGTGTTCCTTTAACAGTTGCCTATAAAACACTTTATGGCCAATGACAATTTCCTCTCAATATGATCTTACTATATTTAAATGAATAAAATAAATGTACTCCTCGCATTCAGAATGTTCATTTTTAAGCATGTTAAAGATCATTTTTCTTTTTTACTTTGTGTCTTCTTGATTGTCCATGATCATTCTTTACTTATAAATCATCAGTTTGATGTGACATTATACTGCATTTGACCACAGGACACTGGATCTTTAATTACAGGATGCAATATTGCCAAAGAATGGTCATTGTTTACAAGTAAGCAATGATCAATCTCCATTCCCACAATGCCCTCTCAAACACACTGTAAGTGATCTTTTGGCAAACTCTTTCCACAGGTGTCTGTTCTCGCATGTCTTTGTAAGCAGATCCTGCTGTCGCTCACCTGCTGATTGACACCTACAAGGACGGACAAAGGGTTTCTGTTTTCAGCTGCGCTTCACGACCGACACACATGTGTCAAGGCTCATTAATCTCTCTGAAGTTTTAGCTTTCACACTTCCTGCAATCTGTGGGATTAAACTGGGATTGTGGGTAATCATGTGGACATTCATGATGCTCATGATATATGAACATAAACACCATTATAAATGTTGAAATGGAATATATTTTTACTGTGATTTAAAAGAACTTGATGATGGTGTGTGTGGAAATCCAAGGTTTATATTTATCTGCCACTCTTGTTGTGCATGCAGATGGGTTATCCTCATAATCACATAATAATAAGACTATAAAATCATCCTGTCCTTGATATATCAGCATTAATTAATATCATATAAACATGCAAATCACAAGCACTCAACTTGAATGGAGGATGAGTACCAATTTAAAAATAATTATGTATTAATTTGAAATAAAATGTAAATAAATTAAGCATTTTACAAATTATTTAATTCCTAATGTTTAAAATGTTATAAGATTACAATACTACACTAATAAATTACTACCTTTTTCTTTTGACAACTGCTTTTTTTTATCTATTTGCTATTAAGTTATGAAATGCAAGTTTAGGCAGTGAGGGTAAAGTGTAAAGGTGGCCACTAGAGGACACCAGAGTCACTGCCCTGCAAGAAACAAAAACCCATAAATTCATGTTTTAAATGTTTTTATGTCCATAAAAAACTTTGAAATGCTTTTCCAAGACTTTAATGCTGCCATTTTCAACTGTTGCTTAATTGTTTTGGATAGTTTCTGACTTTAGTCTCCTCTTCAGCTGGTGAAATCCATGTTCAGTAGTATTTAACCCTTTCAAGCGTGAGTTTAATAATCTAGCTGAACCCCCAGAGTGAGTTTTTTTTTTTAAGGCGAGCATTATTTTAGTACGTTTCCATGGCGACACATCATGCGTGTCACGTAACACACCAATCGCTATTATTTTGTTTTTCATTTTTTATTTAAAATATTCACAAACTTGCTTACCATGTCATCAACTATCTGATATTCCGATTCTCAACTGTGTAAGTGAGTGTGTTTTGTCATTTAAAAACCTTTATAAATTATCTTTATCTTATCTTAATGCGAGATGGGTGCCGCCATCTTAGTGTGTGCCGCAGTTCAGACAGTCCTGTCAGTCGGATTTACAGCACGTGAATTCATCAGTTTCTCCCGAAATATATGCAAGTAATGCTGCGTTCCAGGCAGGTTTTTGAGCCAGTAAGTCATGACTTCAAACCACGACTCACGACTTCGTAGCATTCCAGGCAAGTCACACCAAACTGCCTGACTGTAAACAAAGTCCCTTTAAGACAAGTCATTTCACTCGGCGGCCATCTTTGAAACGCCTCTCGGGCATCCTGGGCATCATGCCCTATCTCTTTGAATGGGGAAACATCAAATTCTCCAAAATTGTTCGCCAACCTTACGATTAAATTTCATATTTGAAATCACCAATGAAATCTAACAACAACCGGCTCATAAATTTAGTTTCTAAACGCTCGAATCATGACAAAAAAACTATTTTTCAGGCTGGATCAAGCTAATGCGCATGCGCAGACCTAAATGCGCGTCTCTTCGGAGGCGCGCGTCTGACTGTTTCTATAGAAACCGGCTATTCTAACGGCCGCTGAAGTGACGCGATGACTTTACCAGTCGGCGATTGGCTCTTATTTAGAAGGCGGGACTTATTCCGCCATATTGCGCGTTACACTTTCTCCCATTCAAAACTATACGAGTGACACGTCTTGTGTTATTCTATAGTCTTTGGTGTAAATAAATCCGCATGGCGGACTTATGCTCATCTACAATTATTTCTATCGCCAGATTGCTTACTCCTTGCTCATTTGAGGGAAACGGAGGAGAAAAAACGGCACATAAGGCAAGAGAAGCTGTTATACCTTTTATTTTACATTATTTTACCGTCCATTTGCATTAACACTGCATCCATAGGGGCTGCCATTGTTGTTTCGCGGGGCATGTGACGTCAGCGTGTGGAACTTACGACACATTGATGTCGTAAGACACGAAACGATTGGTTTGTGCAAGAAACCGAACATTTTTTTTTTCATCATAATTTATATTATTTTTTACCTCTAAAACACCACTATGTCCAGTTGCGTTCAGCATTCGGTTAGTGAGGCCTGAACGCACTCTGACAACTCCTTCTGACACTGCCAGAATTTCGTTGGAGAAAAAAGTTGATCGCAATGGTCATTAATCGGCTGTCGGTGTACAGATTTTAGCCTAGGATTACAGGAATCTTTTAGGATCTGTTTCTCTTTAGGATGATGAATGCACTCAAATTGGTCACACCATGACTCACTTCATAAGATTTAGCAAAAAGAATACATTTGCTGTTACTTTCCTTTTATCAAATAATTCAAATATTAACAACACATCATGGGCTTGCATTTTACATGCTTTACAACAGACAAAATAAACTGTGCTGCTTCTGAGTGTGTAAAGTTCACTGATCATGTGTGTCAGAACCTGACGTTCAGCAAACAGGTGAATGTTTGCTAGATAAATAGCGGAAGTCTAAAAGTAGATAGACAGAAACATGACTCTAAGTAGGACTTTAATCTTTAGGCAATTTTTCTACTTCTACATGCTGGAGTAGGTCCTGGCCTCAGTCCTTACCCCAGTTTTATTTTTAAAAGTTTGCCTTTGCACAATTCCAAACTTTAACCAATAAAAACAGGAAAAAAAAAAAAACATTTGTAAAAGAGGGAGAATTGTCACAACACAAGATTAACCCCCGGTTTCACAGACGAGGCTTAAGCTAGTCCTAGACTAAAGCCAGGTGCACACTGTGCGATTTATAACAGTCCTTTACGATTGTTGATTGTCAGACTGTACGAACATGATCGTCATGTCACACTGTGGGATCTCAGCTGTCATTTATGTCAGACTGTATGACAGTCAAGACGCGTTAAAAACTAACGCGCGCATGAAAACTCTTCCGGCGTTTTACATCATCAACCCACACACATTCGGTGACAGTGAGCTGCATTACACGCGGGACTGAAATGGTGGCTAACAAAGACATCTCTAGCGTTCATTTTGATCACGGCTTATCTTGAAAAACGAAGACAATGTGACGTTTGTCGTAGGAGAAGTCACACTGCAGGACTGTGCTCCAAATCTTCTGACACTGCCACAATTTCATCGGAGGAAAAATTTGATCGCATCGGTCATTAATCGGCTGTCAGTGTACATTTCAAACTAGATACAGATTTTAGCCTAGGATTACAGGAATCTTTTAGGATTCTCAAAATTTGTCTCAGACGACCAAATCGTGGCCAAAATCGCACAGTGTGCACCTGCATTTAAATGCATGTTTGAGCTATTTTAACTGGAAGCAACTTGTACTGACATATCTTAAAATATGTCAGAGCCATTGTTTTGTCTTATATGCACACCAGCTACAGTGCTCAGCGTAAATGATTACACCCCCTTTGAAAAGTAATATTTTAAAGGTGTCCTAGAACCAGTTTTTACAAGATGTAATATAAGTCTAAAGTGTCCCCTGAATGTGTCTGTGAAGTTTCAGCACAAAATACCCCATAGATTTTTTTTTAATACATTTTTTTAACTGCCTATTTTGGGGCATCATTAACTATGCACCAATTCAGCGCGGCCCCTTTAAATCGTGCGCTCCCTGCCCCCACAAGCTCTCGACTATAAAACAGTGCATTTACAAAGTTCACACAGCTAATATAACCCTCAAATGGATCTTTACAAGATGTTCGTCATGCATACTGCATGCATGTGTCAGATCATGTGAGTATAGTATTTATTTGGATGTTTACATTTGATTCTGAATGAGTTTGATAGTGCTCCGTGGCTAAAGCTAACATTACACATTGTTGGAGAGATTTATAAAGAATGAAGTTGTGTTCATGCATTATACAGACTGCAAGTGCTTAAAAATGAAAATAGCAACGGCTCTCTTGTCTCCGTGAATATAGTAAGAAACAATGGTAACTTTAACAGTACATTTAGCAACATGCTAACAAAACATTTATAAAGACAATTTACAAAAATCACTAAAAATATCATGTAATCATGGATCATGTCAGTTATTATTGCTCCATCTGCCATTTTTCGTTATTGTCCTTGCTTGCTTACCTAGTCTGATGATTCAGCTGTGCACAGATCCAGACGTTAATACTGGCTGCCCTGAACTGTAATGCCTTGAACATGGGCTGGCATATGCAAATATTGGGGTCATACATATTAATGATCCTGACTGTTACGTAACAGTCTGTGTTATGTTGAGATTCACCTGTTCTTTGGAGGTCGTTTAAACAAATGAGATTTACACAAGGAGGAGGAAACAATGGAGTTTGAGACTCACTGTATGTCATTTCCATGTACTCAACTCTTTTTATTTAACTATGCTAAGGTAAATTCAATCTTTGATTCTAGGGCACCTTTAAACAGTTTCTCAATGAACACAAAAACAATTTCCAAAATGTTGACAAGACTAAGTTTAATATAACATCTGTTTAACTTATAACATGAAAGTAAGGTTAATAACATATCTTAGAGAATAACATTTTCAGTTTTACTCAAATTAGGGTGATGCAAAAATGAGTACACCCCACTGAAAGTCTCTGGAGCAAAGCTAAATTTTAGACTACAAATGTCTAATTTAACAAGAATTCAACCACATGTGATTCTAATTATTCATTACACAGGTGTCCAGCAGACAGCTGACTATAAAAGGGTGTTAAAACCCCTTCCCATTTCATGCTGTCAGCAATGGCACCACATGGAAGAGAAATGTCACAAGACCTGAGAAAGAAAATAATTTCTTTACACCAGAAAGGTGAAGCTACAAGAAGTTCAGCAAAGCTTTACTTATCAGTCAGAATACTGTAGCAAAATTTTAAAAAGATGGAACTGCAACCATCTCACAGAGACGTCCAAGTTGTCCACAGAAGTGAACACCGCGACAGGAGTATCTTCTGATGAGAAGGTTTAAAGAAAATAGGCATGCAAGTTCACTGCAGTTATCTAAAGAAGTAGAAAGCCAAACTGATGTGACTATTTCCCGTGACACAATACGGCGTACATTGCAGAGGAATGACAGGCATGGGTGCCGTCCATGAAAGAAGCCTCTCCTAAAGCCCAGCACAAAAAAAGCCCGCCTAGAATTTGTAGGGCCCATTCTGACAAAGATGAAGACTACTGGGACTCTATACTCTGGAGTGATGAGAACAAGATAGATGTTTTTGGAATAGATGGCTTCAAAACTAAGGTGAGGAATACAAAGAAGGATGCATGGTGCCTGCAGTGAAACATGGTGATGTCAGTGTCCTTATGTGGGGCTGCATGAGTGCTGCTGGTGTCGGGGAGCTGCATTTCATTGATGGCATCATGAATCCACAGATGTACTGCTCTATACTGAAAGAGAAGATGCCACCATCACTTCGTGCCCTTGGTCGTTGTACACGTTTCCAACATGACAATGATCCTAAACACACATCCAAGACCACTGTGGGATTTCTGAAGAAGAACAGGGTGAAAGTGATTCAGTGGCTCCTGATCTGAACCCAATTGAACACCTATGGGGAATTCTGAAGAGACAAGATGAGCATCACTCTCCATCCAGCATCCAGTCTCTACAAGAGGTCATTCTTGAAGAATGGAAAAAGATAAATGTTGCAAAATGTCGGCAACTTGTTCATTCCATGCCTAGAAGACTTGGTGCTGTCATTAAAAATCATGGAGGCCATACAAAGTACTAGATGTAGTAGTTTTTGTTGTGGGGTGTACTCATTTTTGCATCACCCTAATTTGAGTAAAAATGAAAAATGTGTAATCTAAGTTATATTATTAACCTTACTTTCATCTTATAAATTAAACAGATGTTATATTAAACTTAGTCTTGTCAACATTTTGGAAATTGTTTTTGTGTTCAATGTGATAGTTTAAAATGTTACTTTTCATTTACACTGAGTGCTGTATGCATTTTTCTAGGGTACGTTTACAAAAGCTACTTAAATACCCTAATCGAACTAAGGCCTAATCCTGGCTTAGTCTAAGCCCCGTCAGTGAAACCAGGCCTAAGTGTCTTAATCTTCACTAAAAATACATTATTTCAAAGTTAATGAAGTGAGTCATGATGTGACTAATGTGAGTGAATTCACCACCCTAAAGAGGAAACAGATATGACAACCAGTAGGTTACTTATTCTATTAAAAGGGGAAGCATTCAGTTTACAACAGCTCCATTATCCTCCAACAACATGCAAATACACTGATCAGAAGCTTGTAATCATTGGTAAGTGTTCTCTCACAAGTCTATTGCAGATATAGATATTCATACATGCGTCTAACTACGGCTGCAGATGGCAGTCAGCTTGCTCTTGAATGCTAATAGCAACTAATAGAATCTAATAGCTATATCACCCACAAAACACCGGCAACCACACATCACTTGCAAGCAAGTGGTGCTCACTGCAGAGCCAGACATTAGGTGGAGCTTGACCTATTCCAGCTCCACTTCTGTGCACATAATGGATGGAGTTATGTTTAGCGATAAGGAGAAAAACCGTATGTGACAAAATCATTTACAGTACTAATAAAAGAGTAGGCAAAAAGTAGACCAACTACTTCTATGCGCATTCTGAAACGCATATACAATGGACACTTTATTTGCCCATGAGGCCACAGGAAAGGATTTGTGAATGGCAGTGAAGTGACACAACTGACACTGGTAATGATAATGATAATGACAACATGGCGAATGTAGTATGTCCAGATTACATTCATACTACACACACTCTAACAATATACAGTAGAATGTTCTTAGCGGTCGTGAAGTACCTACTCAAGAGAATATGCGATTTCAGATTTGACGTACTGTAACTGATATTCAGCATATTCAAATGAATTGATATTGAATCAAGTTTTGAATCAAATTGCAAGCTTGTGAATCGGAACTGAATCAAATGCCCAGCCTTATTTAAAACTACCTCAAACCAGGCAAAACTATTGAAATGCTGACACACAAAAAGTACAGTTAAGTATTTATTAAAATAACCCACCTTTGCTAACCACCAGTTGTTGCCTTAAACTGCCAGCCAGTCTCCAGATGTTACAGTATCTGTATATATTTCCATATCAGCACATTTAGTCCTGCTTCATCTCTCTTTCAGCATCAGAAGGGATTGCAGTTCTTCTCTCTCTGTGGATTCTCTCTGCTTACACTGACAGTTCTTTTTCTTTTGCCTTCGTTTTCTTTTACTCTTTTAACTCCCTTATTATTTTCCTTCCTTCTGTCCTCTTTTTCCATGTTTGTCTTTCCTTCCTCAAGAAACCTTTTTTTATTCTTGATGACTGTTGAGTTTCTCCCTACATTTCCTTTAGTGTTCTGTTTTCCAACACTCTTTCAGAGGCACTTTTTAACCATATGGACAGCTGAAAAACATGAGCATAAGGGGAATTTCACAATAAAAAGGCCGAAACAGCAAGCTCTGATTAAAAATGTTTTTGTCTGTACTCGGTAATGGGGCTGTACTCATGTCAAACATTTAGATAATACAGACAAATCTAGCATTCACTGCTGCCATTTAGAATGAATTGAGATGGTTCAGACTGATTGTCAGCTCCATCTATTATTGTCACGGTCATGGTGACATGGTGTCGACAAAACCATATTTTGCAAGTCAGAAACCATTTTGTTTGTCTGGTGCTGCTAGCTGATAATAACAAATGCTGAACAGTTTGTTGATAATTTGTGTGATGGAAATTACAAAATATGAGCTCAGCTAACTAAAATGGCAAAAAACATAACACCCACTTGATACTTGTGACCTTGTTGCTGAAATATGAACAGGGGACCTTTGGGATGAAGACTGACACTGCCTGATTTTTATAAATATCTATGTAGCCTATTTTCCTGATTTTTAATAAATATCTGATGGTGTTGACATGAAGCATCTACACAGCTGTGAAAACTTATAAAAGAGGCATGTTTTTAATTTTCAATTGTATTCTTCACACTTTCTTAATAGTGTCTATCTAGTCTATTTTAATCTATGTGAAGTCACTTGAGTACTGGACTGGAAAAATTATATTTATATATTTATATATAATATATAATATATATATATATAATATATAATATATATATAATATATAATATATAATATATTATATATAATATATATATACACACACACACACACACACACACACACTATATTGCCAAAAGTATTGGGACACCCCTCCAAATCATTGAATTCAGGTGTTCCAGTCACTTCCATGGCCACAGGCGTATAAATCAAGCACTTAGGCATGCAGACTGCTTCTACAAACATTTGTGAAAGAATGGGTCGCTCTCAGGAGCTCAGTGAATTCAAGTGTGGTACCGTGATAGGTTGCCACCTGTGCAATAAGTTAATTCCTGAAATTTCCTCACTACTAAATATTCCACGGTCAACTGTTAGTGGTATCATAACAAAGTGGAAGCAATTGGGAACAACAGCAACTCAGCCATGAAGTGGTAGACCACATCAAATCACAGAGCAGGGTCAGCGCAATGCTGAAGCGCACATTGTGCAGAAGTCGGCAACTTTCTGCAGAGTCAATATCTACAGACCTCCAAACTTCATGTGGCCTTCAGATTAGCTCAAGAACAGTGCGTAGAGAGCAATGCACCAAGTGCAATGCGAAGCGTTGGATGCAGTGGTGTAAAGCACGCTGCCACTGGACTCTAGCAGTGGAGACGTGTTCTCTGGAGTGACAAATCGCGCCTCTCTGTCTGGCAATCCGATGGATGAGTTTGTGTTTGTCGGATGCCAGGAGAACGGTACTTTCCTGACTGCTTTGTGCAAAGTGTGAAGTTTGGTGGAGGGGGATTATGGTGTGGGGTTGTTTTTCAGGGGTTGGGCTTGGCCCCTTAGTTCCACTGAAAGGAACTCTTAATGCTTCAGCATACCAATACATTTTGGACAATTTCATGCCTCCAACTTTGTGTGAACAGTTTGGGGATGGCCCCTTCCTGTTCCAACAGTGCACCAGTGCACAAAGCAAGGTCCATAAAGACATGGATGAGCGAGTTTGGTGTGGAGGAACTTGAACGACCTGCAGAGTCCTGACCTCAACCTGATTGGAACACCTTTGGGATGAATTAGAGCGGAGACTGCGAGCCTGGCCTTCTCGTCCAACATCACCTCACAAATGCGCTTCTAGAAGAATGGTCAAAAATTCCCATAAACACACTCCTAAACCTTGTGGAAAGCATTCCTAGAAGAGTGTAGGCTGTTATAGCTGCAAAGGGTGGGCCAACTCCATATTAAACCCTACGGATTAAGAATGGGATGACAGTTTGTGTGCACGTAAAGGCAGGCGTCCCAAAACTTTTGGCAATATAGTGTATATATGGTGCTCAAAGAACATTTCTTATTAGCAGGTTTGAAATATAATATGAATTAGATATTTTGTATCATTTGTAACATTATAAATGTCTTTACTGTCACTTTTGATAAATTTAATGCATTCTTTCTGAATAAAAGTATTAATTTCTTTCAAAGCATAAATAAATAAATAAATAAACTCCCCAAACTTTTGAAACTTATTATGCCATTTCTAACACAGCTTATGTGTTACTGTGCTTAAATCACTGCATGAGACAAACTCAGGTTGTAAATAATGATTTATTGTTTGCACTTAAAAAGTTTTGGCACACTTGTCATTTGTTTCTTCATTTCACTTCATTTTATGTACATGTTTAATAAATCTGTGTTTAAATACCTCATTATATTGCTCTATATTAAAATTAAATGTTTGCTGCTATAGAATCTCTACTGTACATTGAACAGACAAAACAAAAAGGCAATCATGGTGCGTTTCTCGCGTTCTTTCATTTATATTCAGTCAGTCATTGTGTCAGTCCAGAGGTTTGTGACCTTTTCCACAGTGACTATGTAAAAGGTCATCGCTCATGTTTGGACATGGTGTCTCCTCTCTCCACCACTGCCACGCCGTTCCCACTGCACAGGTGCTCCTTCAGGATGATGTCCACGAAGAACTCTGCCACTATAGGACAGTGCTCGGATGCCACCCCACCCCACGACCAGTTATCAGGAATCCAGGGATTGGTCAGGCCCTCCCGCACCACCAAGCAATGACCTGAAGGGGGCAGCAAAACACATACACATATAATAGTCAAAAGTGTGGAATCAAACATGATTTTAAAACTCTCTTCTGCTCTCAGAGCTGACTTGTTTAAAGAGTCTGTTATTTTTATCATATTAAAATATTATCTAATATTAAATCCTACACCACCCACCAGTGTAGATCTTTTTGAGGGAGCGACTGGCCCAGATGTTGTCCAGACAGTGTGAACCCTGCGGGGTGCGAGTGCTAATGTTCGTAAAGACGGACGGTGCGAGGAGGGCGGACAGTTTTTCTTTCCTCAGGCATTCCATCTCAGGGCTGTCGGGAGCCATGCCAAAGTGACCCAGCACCAGCAGCTCTCTCTCACCTACAACAGCAACACCAACAGAGAAATATTGAGGTGGTGTTGGCGTCATTTTTGGTTGCATTTATGTCCTCAACCCTTGTTAATTTCTCTCCTTGCACTAGAACACACAGTAATAGTCAATACACAGCACAAACATACGACCATAAAGACTATGATTCCACCTGATAGCACCATGGAGCTTGCTGACACAGACAAAGAACAGATAAAGGGCTCTTGTAAGAGTGACTTCTGCAATGATGCACAAAGTATCATGTTGAAACAGACCTTTGAGAGTTTCCTGGATACCAGAGCTCAATCTGTAAGCCTTGAGTTCGTCACAAGTGTTTTTTCCTTTATGTTCTGCAGGCGATGGTGCTGCTGTCAGGTGCAAATTGATCAGCGTGAGCTCAGACGATCCAATCTGGTTACAGAGAAAATTGGGTGGGATTTATCATTCAAATGATCAAAAGTGTACACATTATCTGTTATACAATTAGCTGAGATGAAAGAGACAACATATTTAGTTCAATTACATTTATGACGAAATATTTGGGGTTAGAAAGATTAATTTTTAATGTTTTTGAAAGAGTTATTTGATCAAAAATACAGTAAAAACATTATTATGAAATATAATTTCAATTCAAAATTGTCTATTTTAATGTATTTTAAAATATAATTTATTCCTGTGATGACAAAGTTACATTTTTAGCAACATTACTCCAGTCTTCAGTGTCACATGATACTTCAGAAATCATTCTAATATGCTGATTTGCACAAGAAACATTTCTTCATTATTTTCAACTTTGAAAAGAGCTGTGCTTCTTAATTTTGCTGAAACCATTATACATTTTTTTCAGGATTCTTTGATGAATAGTAAGTTCAAAAGAACAGCATTTATTTGAAAATGTATTTTCCTTAATTATTAATTATTTTGATCAATTTAATACATACCATGAAAATCTGCATAAAACAAATTGCTTGGTAACACTAACAGATAAATAGCTGTATTCCAGGTTTACTTACATAAAAATGTCCCAGGTATGGCTGAGGATGCTTCCCATTACCATTAGTCGCACAACTTTCCAAGACAGCGGCATCCTTCATTTCAATCCCAGAAGAGCTGTCCCAAAGGAAACCAGAGTACTCAGCAACCTACAGGATTACAGCAAAACCATAATGATTAGGATCTGACAAATAACATTCATAACCCAACAACCGTACCTACCTACTATTAAAGAGAACAAGCATTTTAATCATGACAACTCTCAGAAAAGTTTTAGCATGTTATTGAATATGGCAGTGTTAATGTATTTGGTATTGGCGGACTAGATCTGCTGCTGCAGAGCAAGTATGTGCTCGCTACTGCTAATAGATACACAAAAACGCTGCAGTAAGCATGTAAGATATGCTGTTGCTGCTGCTTAAATAGACATACATAAATCCCATAGCTGGGGAATGTGGAGGGTCTCAGAGGAACTCTGATAGCGAGCTGCAGGATTAGCTAACAGCAAACAATGAACCAGACTCATTGGCTGCAGGTTTAGCAGAAGCCAACTGAGAGTTTGATTGACAAGCGATCTAACCAATCATAATGGCGAATCCGCCATTTTGTCCGACAGGAGTTAGAAGATTAACCTTGGTGGGATTGAACTTGAAAAATGGTGTGTACTGACGTCTTTGCGCATTTGAAACAACATTCCTTCTGATGTTCATTCATGTTTATTTGATGCTATAAATTAACTAGTAGGAAGACATGATCGGTTTACGAGCCGTTTGAGCTGAGGCGCTACAGCAATCTGTCACAACACATTAAAGAGCCACAAAACGTTTTTTATTGTTCTAATATCTTAAAAAATTACACAATTTGAAAGCTGGGACAATTTGTAACCTGCTCTGTCATGTCTGTCGACGTGTTGTCAGTGTCCTCTTTGCTCCGTGATGTATTTTTCACTCTGTGTGGCATGACAGCGTCATAGCTTGTCGGACATAGCAACAGTAACTAAGGTGGGCAGTTCTTTGCGAAGGGTCAATTGCTTACAGATTGTAAAGGACCAATCAGTCTGTGCCATCTAGAGTTTCATGACTGAACTAGATATGACCATATAAGGAGTCTGTATAAGCCTGTACAAGTTTTCTGAAGTCATATGATAGCTTTGAGTGAGAAAAAGCTGAAATGTAAGTATTACTTCCCTAAGAACTTAAGTATGAAAAACCACAGCCAAGACATTTTGCTAAATATCTTCTTTTGTTTTCCAGAGAATAATAAAAAATAGACAGGTTAGAAATAAATGATGGCTGAATTTTCTGAATTAAATTAAACAAAAATCGTTTTCATTAAGTGAAATAAAATAAGATATAAATAATAGATGAAAAACGTAAACTTAAAAAAACCTAAGAAAAAAAGTACTGAAATTATTAAAAAACAAAATTAAAGCTATAAAAAAAAAATTATATTATATTATATATATATATATATAAATTTGTATATTATTATTATTATATATATATTTATATATATATAAAAATTAAATTACAATGAATACTGAAAATATAAAAATAAAAGCCAATTCAAAATGTGAATAAATACTATAAGAGTAATTTAAAGAATAATACTAAAATAACACTGGTCCAGTACCCTTCGTGACAATGGCTGCTGCATAGGACAAGTGAAGCCTTTCTTTGCAGCACAACAAGACAGCAACTCCATATTTGCATAGGTAAAGAGTGCATGAATTGTGGATCGTTCATGTGAGCTGTGTGTGTTTAACTAAAGGCCACTGAATCATCATGACTGGAGTGTGTCAGGTTGGTTTAACAGCCTTTGTGCCTGATGTCCCATTTATATGCAGTGCACAGAGAAAGCGCCGCTAAGAGATCAGGGGAAAAGTACACACCGTTCGTGTGCATCACAACACATCTCTATTAAAAGTGTCTTCAGGTGTGGCTTTAATAGAGTTCGTATTGAAAGTGGTGATTGTGCTTATTGAGGTGCATATGAGAACCAGGATTCAGCCTACGTACTTTTAAAAACAGGAACCTGAATTATTAGAAAACTACTGTGTCGTGTAAAAGCACATGAGGGCTTATAGACACTTTCTCTCTCTAAAAGCACACTGCAGATTTCACACATATATGGCTCAACTACAAGCAAATACCTGGTCCAATACATCCTAGAGCACCTTGATTAATATTAATATTTACAGTAATGCTCCGTGATAAAAAGCAGACCTCTGTGAGTCAAGAACTTTCACTCTCCTGCGTAATCTCATTCATTTATCCTACATGACAGCACAGTCTCTGTGGAGTTTATATCTGCCACATGTCACTGCAAAGTTTCCTGTGTGGGTAAACAGCGCTATCCAGGGAACATCTTATGTTTGGCCAGACACCTCTAGACAAGGTCAAGATCTTTAACTATCGTTTAAAGCTTTTTTATTATTATTCATGCTCACAATCCTTAAAAGGTAATTTTAGATGAAACATACGCCTTTTTTTTTTTTTTAATGATTAACCAAGACCTTACAGACAAGAACATTGTTTTTTATGCAATGGTCAATTTTAAGATTTTGGGCTCTTTTGCTTCCATAATGTAATCTTTCAGACTTGTTTTATTTTATTTCAATTACAATACATATATTTAAAGATTTTTTTATATTTAAAGTCCAAAATCTCCACTTCAGTAGCACTTAAAAACACCAACCCCTTTTATTCCTAATTATATTCTGAAAGTTCATATAACATTTGCTTGATTTATGTTACATGTTTTTTCTAAAAACATGGTGATTTTGTTGGCTGACAGTATTTTCTGATTTATAGGGTAATAAAAAAAAAGAGATATCCGAAAACCCCCATTAACTCTATTATGTCAATAAAACAAAACAAGACATTTGAAACCTGGCTTTATCCAATATTCAGATTTCTGTTCAGGAAATATATGCAAAGTCATGCATATTTGACTAGTGCCTCAATTATTTAAAGGGATAGTTCACCCAAAAATGAAAAATCTTTTATTAATTACTCATCCTCATGTCATTCCAAACCTGTTCATTCGGAACACAAATGAAGATATTTTTAATAAAATATGAGAGCTTTCTGTCCCTCCATTGTCAGCCTACGCAACTACCACTTTTGGCTCGTTTCTACTGAGCGGTACGGTTCAGTTCAATACAGTTTGGTACGATTCGGAACGGTTCACTCTGATTCAGGCTTGCGTTTCCACCGCCAACAGTACCCTTACTTGATAGGCATGGTGTAGCCAGAAAGAAGAAGAAAATGGCACAGTAAACGACACTGGATACAGCAGATCTTGTTCTTGCTTCTCGGCTTGAGGCGGTCTGTCACAAGAAGACAAGCTTTGCTTGCTGCAAGCCAACATTAGGCGTTTCTCAATACCAAGTACGCAAAGTTCAGACGTCCATGCCGCAGCAACTACCAGCAAGCGTCAATAGCGGAGGAGAAAACCCGCATAATTTAAAAACTACTTTATTGTGTCATGAAATGTAGTTTTAAACATTTTCAGGTGAGAATGTAGTTGTTTAAAGCTCAAATCTGTGGTTTATTTATAAAGATTGCGCCTATTTGAAAATTTGATCTGATGTTGTTGGAGTTGTGAGATCCAGGCAATCACCGCTCGCTCAGTGCTAATGTACCCAGCCGAGAGCAGCTGTACCTCAGCTAGTCCTTCTGACAGTTGTTAAAAACGAGATATCATTCATCTTGTGTATAACGGGCAATCTTTGGTCTCAGGAATTTATAATTTGTTCTCGGGCAAATCGTTTTGGCTGAGGGCAAAGTGAAGTTTCATAACTTTATATATTTATTTAACTTTACCGTTGTACTAGTGCGCTGACTTTGTACGTTTGACTGAATTGTTTGCTTGTCTTTATTGTACAGCTTCTCATACTTTATACGTAAACTTTTATAATGGTTATTACTGATAATTAAAACTGACTTTTAACAAAAAAGAGGGTTGTCTTATTTAATTTTATTATTGGCTACATGTAGGCTACATATACAGTGAAGATAATCAGAGTACATATGCATATATTGCCCGAACCACACATTAACAGGTTTAATTTTTTTTAAATGAAAACGAAAGGAGGCAGGGTTAGGTTTTATATTTTGTTTTGTTATATAGCTTACATAAAGTGAAGATAATCAATGCAAGCGTTGCCTGGACCGCATTTGTGCGGCACCTCTTGTAGCCATTCCTCTTGTAGAACACGCAAGTGACGATTCTATCAACCAATCAATATTCTGCAGAGTGTAGCTCCACCATTGCGCAAAACAAATTTGCCACTATGTTTACAAAATATTAAACTCCAATGTGCACGCCACAATGACTGCTCTTGTGTCAACACAACACCCATGAGCATGTTGTGGTGCTCTTGTAAATTTTTTTTAAATAAATGTGTGTTTTTTTGTTTTTTTTGCGCAAACAAAACACTCGTGTTGCTTCATAACATTGAGGTTAAACCACTGGAGTCGCATGGATTACTTTTATGATGTCTTTACTACTAATTTTCATTTTTAGGTGAACTAACCCTAAACATAACTTTTCAGAAAACTTGTTATACAAAACAATTTTCTTAAAGTACTGTGATTAATCAACTGGGAAAGTATGGTGACATCAGTTATTTCAGCTTTAGTGTCTTGCCTTAAAAGAGATTGAATCAGTGGACAGCTTTCTGTCTGCTGCAGCAGCAGATATTTGCTAGTTAAGGCTGTTGGTAAACATTTTGGACCTTCAACCCCATATCATGTGTATATATATATATATATATATATATGTGTGTGTGTGTGTGTATGTGTGCTACAGGGAACCTACATTACTGGACTGTCCGGTGGGTTTCTCTGAAACGGCACATTTCCACAGGCCTCTGGCACTCTTCCACTTGCGCACGCTGCAGAGAGTGGGCTGATTCAGCTCTGCACAAAACTGACACAAACAAACACAAAGGATAGTTGATTACCAGTGGGAAAAAAAAAAAAGTATTTCACTCCCTTGTGGGGATGCCCTTTCATGATTCAACATATCTGCAAAATGTTACTGAAAAAAAAAATCTTTGTTGTTTATTCACATATGTATCTCTTTAGTTTTTGGCCAATTAAAAAATGTAATATTACACACATGGTAACACTAATTTGTTAACACTAGTTAGATAACATTACTTCTTCAGCATTTATTAATCTTAGTAAATCTACATTTATAAATACATTGGCAACACTTTACAATAAGGTCCCATTATTTAACGTTAGTTAATGCATTAACATTAACAATGAGTAATACATTTGTTACAGTATTTATTAATCTTGGTTAACATTAGTTAAGAAAAATACATCTGTTCAGTATTCAGCTGAGGTCCATTAAATAATATTAACAGATTCGACTTTTTTATGTATTACTAATTGTTGAAATTAACATTAACAAAGAATAATAAATGCTTTAGAAGTATTTTTCATTGCAAGTTCATATTAACTAATATAGTTAACTAATTTTAACCAATGAAACATTACCGTCAAGTTTAAGTAAGGGATAATCCACTGCTAGCTGTGGAATAAATGATTTTAATGCATGACATGGAGGCAAAGAACCACCTGAAGTGCAGCAGAGTGCATTTAAATTGTTTAATGGACAGGTAGCTCTTGATTAACCCCACTTATACCTTGGCCGTTTGCCAGCATTGACACGTTAATGATGTTTGCAGCGCAAACATGGATAAAATTGATAGTTATAGCTCATTAGATCTAGCATTTTGCCGGCTTTAAAGGGCACCTATTATGCAAAATTCACTTTTACATGCTGTTTGACCATAAATGTGTGTTGGCAGTGTGTGAGCAAAACCACCCTAGAATGAGAAAAATCCACCCAGTGGTTTTTTTACAGTCTCAATAATTCATAAGCACTGTCTCAGAACGCCGTGTTCTAAGATTGCTCTCACTGTGACGTAGAATTGCGCTAAGCCCCAGCCATGTGGTTTGATTGACAATCTGGTTTTTGCATAGACCCCGCCGTCGGTGATCTGTCAACCATCCTCCATTGTTTCAAGGACAGCCGGTAATGTCTCCTAAGAAACATAAGTGTTCTGTTGTGGGATGTAATCATGAACATAGTAGTTTTCACTTACTTCCGACATCAGAGCCACTCAAAATCCCAAAATACGTTTATGTTTGCGCGAATAATTTTTTGACTGACTGTTTTGAGAATGAGGGTCAATTCAAAGCAGGTCTTGCTTCAAAGTTAATCCTCAAGTGTGGATCGTTGCCTACTGTTCGCAATCCAACGTCACCTCCAGAAGAAGTAAGTGTATTTAATGTTTTTTGAGCAAATACTCATTTCAGCCAATTCAATAACAGAAATGCGTCTAAAGTTGTTGTCGTCGTCGTAGAATGTCTGTGTATATAATTTAAACCTTGTTTGTATAGTGTGTATCTAACGTACTTAGCAAACGTTATCACAGTATTTGTGTTTGTAGTTTCAAAAAATTGCACGAACGTTATCACAGTGTGTGTGTGTGTGTGTGTTGCACATCCATAATTGCAAAAGGGGCGCGATTAAAACTCTATAAGTACATAAATGTATCAAATAACCATTCAGAGACGTCATGCTCCATTCTCAATTGTGTTTCTTCTGCCGGAGTCTCTTCATCATCTGGGTTTGATTCCGGTTCAAACATGTAAGGCTGAATGCCAAACAAAACAGCGGGTCTCTCATTCTCAGACATTCTGCTTCTACCGACTGTTTATCGCCATATGTATGCAAGTTACGCACTCATCCAAAGGCAGGGCGGGGATATGCAGCTCATTTATATTTAAGGTGGTACACACCAAAACAGCTCTTTTTAAAACAGGCCCCCAAAATGACATTTTCAAATGGTTATAATAAATTAACTGTGGGGTATTTTGTGCTGAAACTTCACAAATACATTCTGGGGACACCCAAGACCCATATTACATCTTGTAAAAAGGGGCATAATAGGTGCCCTTTAAATCAGACACAGAGATAAAGTAGTGCATAAGATTACATTAATTTAAATGAATGAATTTTAGCATTCATTTGACTTATCGAGAGAGAGAGGAGATGAGACATGCGTGTGAAATACCTGCATCTGTGCAGAGTCTCTCTCTACTAACAACTCGTTCTATGAGTTTAATTCCTTCAAAAACAGCGATAATAACAGCGTTTATAAGTTTCTGTGCTCCTGAATGTTTCTGTGCATGTGCAGTGCTTTAATGAAAGCAGCGCATTAATATAGAACAGTGATTAATCTGACTGGAACTACCTGTGCATTAAACAGTTTTAATGCACACCTTCCAGCCAGGTGTTTAGACAGACCATTAACAGTTAATGCAGTGTAACACAAAAAAACAATGAACAATTGCATTTGTATTAAATAAATTAACAAAGTTTAATAAATGCTGTAAAAAATATATTGCTAATGGTTAGTTAAAGGTGCTAAAGAGGATGTTTTGTTTTATTCATTTTTGCAATATTACTTGAAACTGTCTTTACTAACTGATAAAAGACTATTTATTAGGTGCACTGAAAGGAATAATATTAATATACATCATCTGTGCACGAGGTAGGGCCTTAAAAACATCAGCCAATCGTTTACGTGATCATCGCGTAAACGATTGGCCCTCTGGCTTGTCAATCACTGCCGTGACGTTCCTTGTGAGAGACGTGCACGTATTGGTCCTCTGGCTTGTCAATCACTGCCATGACGTTCCTTGTGAGGGACGAGCGCGCTCCAGTAACTTTCCACACTCCACAGGCGCCGAATGCGATGTTTGCGATGTCAGGAGACAGGAATAACAACTGGAGATTATGAGTTACCTGCGGTGAGTCCCACATAAAGAATCCACTAACACGACACAGCGAATACCGGTGGTAAACACTCGTGTTCCAATACGAGTGTTTACCACCGTGCACGAGTGCACGAGTGTTGGGAGGCGTTCCCACGAAAGGGGGGGGGTTGTTGTTACGCATGCGCTCATTTAAAAAACTTACTAACAGTCTTTGGTTCAGTCGACGAAAAGATCCTCTTTAGCACCTTTAAATGTTAAATAATGCATAAACTAATGTTAACAAATGAAAACTTAATACAGTATAAAGCGTTACTGTACACAGAAATCTTAAAATGGACAATTTGACAACATAGTGTAGCTTTTGGACAAGATAACTAATTCTGTGCTTCCTATAGCCATCAGTGAAATTCCTACTATAAATGTATGTTATATCGCTTAACTGTCTGAATTGAGAGATATTAGAAGATGATAATATCAGGGTGTGTTTTTCCCAAATTAAAAATTAAAATTAAAATTTTATTGACTTATTTTGCTTGCCACCTCAGTAAAATGCAAAGAAATTAGTGCTTTTTGAAGAGTTTAGGGTATTTTTCCTACTGGAAGACAATGGGCCTCAGTCATGTAACAACAGCAGAATGAATTTGTGTGTAATTCATTCATAAAGCCATTCTGAAGTAAATTTTCGGATCCACGAACATGTTCGCATTTTCAAAATGTTAGTTGGTACTAAAGAAATTTACACCTGCGCCCTATTTACGAATGTTTGGAATTCATTTATACACACGTTGTATACAAAGCATTTGTGAATCCAATGTATTTTTTCCAATGTCCATTTTATGAGCAAATTACTCCGAATTCAATCCCATGTTTATGAAAATTTCATGAATGAGACCCAATGCCTTTGATGGAGATGCAACTTTCTGATGCTGTAGGCCGTTTTTCATTTTGATCACCTCAAAACAGAGAAACCAAAGCCTCTGTAAGTTTGCAAATAGATATCTTTATCTTCTAGCAAACACAACCTGGCCTTATCCTACCAAAGAGTACGTGCTGAGCACCCTCACTGGTGCTGGGAAATCTGATAACTACATCTGACATTCCCATTACCTCAGACCCCCCCCCCCCCCCACTTAGGTCCTATAATTAACCAGGAGCAGAAGGGGCGAGTTTCCTGCAGGGTACCAGGGGACCGAGCCAGAAGTTCAACAGAAGCAGTGCCATAATCAGCTGATCTGTAAAGAATGCTTGAGGAATGTGCCCAGGACAGAGACATTTAATGCAACACCCGTCTCCACTGACGTCAAAACAAACTAA